>NW_021318618.1:3637384-3647617 GCF_001605985.2 Dendrobium catenatum | reverse complement strand
ATATATATATATATATATATATGTTGACTAGATACCAGTTGGGCAAGTATGTCACTCGTTGAGCAAGCGACTATGCTTCTTTTTAAATTTTTTTATAACGTACTGAATAATATAATTTAATTACTAATAATATTTAGTTTAAAATTTTAACCTTAATAAAATTATAATTAAAAAAAAACAATTTGTATGAATTTTTTGGCTTCAAAGTTTATCTTTTCCCAAAAAATATTGAATTATCGTTAGATTTTTAACAGCGTTGCTAATATACGTGAAAATCCAATCATGTGGGTTAAGGCATTATCTTCTTCTTCTTTGTTTTTCTTATCCCAAAGCTCCCAACTAAAAAATTAGATGAGTTGTATAGATCTTCCATTTTCAAGGTCTATTTCAGATAATTTTTTTTTCTATTTGGCTATTGCTTTATTAATGCTTATAAGAAGTTTTTGCACTAAAAGATTATTTTTTACGAAAGCTTTCAAAAATAATTTCTTTCTTCACATTATCAAAAATTATAGTCATTCCAAAAAGATTTTAATTTATAGTCCAAATATAACAAATATGTTTATAATTGATATATCATCAAAAGATTATCTTGAGTGGGCATGAATCTCGAGGCAAAATCAATCCAAAAACTTCAAAAATTAAATCAGGGATCACCAAAACTCCAATTTCAGCAAACTTATAGTCGAACTGAGTGTCTCGAAAACACGAACCCAACGACACCAAATTCAACTCAATCCGAGCCCAAATCAAGCACCCAAAGTGCTATTGAAAAGTTCTTACCGCAATTTGAGTTACCAAACGGTCTCCGATTTTGACGAGCTTATAGTCGAATCGAACGGCTCAATGAGACGTATCCAAAGAGTCCAAGATCACCAAATTCCGACATCATTAAGACCTTCAAAGGTATGACAAACGGTGCACGATCAAGGGATTCAATATCAACCGTCCATTCGACCACTCCCTATTTGTCCCTGATCTCACACCTATTTACAAGCTATGCCACTCCATAAAATCTATAAATAGACCCCTCATTTCTCATGAGAGGGGAGCCCAAGCAAGAAGAAGAAGAGAAGAGAGAAGAGAAGGGTATGAGGGAAAACAAATAACTCGTCCTCGACCACCGTCGGAGTTCTTCCCGCTGCCTGAGTAACGCCGGAATTCGACCGGACATCCAGGAGACGCCAGAATTCTTCCTAAGCAACAACAAAGTTCTGTTCGACGCCGGAATTCAGTCCAACTTTCAGACGACACCTGAATTTTGCCCAATCTCCTTAGTGACGCCGGCACTCTGCTCAACTTTATAATTGAATCTCAACTTAGAAGAGATTCATTGTAATATGATCGTCCTAACTTTGTGGACGAGTCAGCCTTTTGTATTTCAAACAAAACACTAGTGGAACTATTTCAACTGGGCGAGGCCCCGTGGTTTTTTCCCTTTTAGGGTTTCCACGTAAAAATTCTTGTGTTATTATTTCTTCTCTGTTTGTGTGCTAGATATCCCTACAAAGCTAAGACTAAAATTTCTTAACTCTACCGCCGCGTATATTCTATTCCTCAACACTAATAAATTTGAAAATAACATAATTTTCATAAATATTTATAACATAAGGGCTATGCATAAAATGTTAATACCAAAATCATAATATATAATTTATTTAACTTTGACATAAATATTAAAAATGAAAATATTTAAGAAATTTTAAAATATATAAAAATGTGCATGACATAAAATTATAACGGTTCATATTCAAATGCATGATTATTATCACGTGTTATTATAACAAGCTACATATGATCATGATCGAGTCATGACTTGTCAAGAGCTCCTGGCATAATTTCTTTTCCAACCTAGCGAAATATTGATTTTATGTTATTCAAATGAAGCAATTATTTCTAAAAAATTTAAGTTGTCCTTAACAATTTAAATTTCTCGTCGTGCATGGGACCTTGGGTTATGTCTAAAGGGGCAAATTTAACATGAAAAACGTGGAGCAGAATTTGGCGAAGTCTAATTTGACAATAGAACTTTCCATAATATTAAATTTTAATAATTATGATCCTTTTATTAATTTGTGAATGGAAACAAAAAAAATTATGTGAGAGGCCTTTACATGAGTTGAGTTGAGAATGGGGGTATCTATCCGATGCCATTCCAAAAGGAGCAGTTGGCGGCATAGCTAATTCTTCGGCGGAACCTAGCGAGGCCATTCACCGTCATCGGGCCCAACTTGTTTTGCCCCATTAAAGAGGCAAGGCTGTAGTAGGGGGGATTCGAACCTGAGATGGTGGGTTCACAACCGTGCTCGCCCACCAACTACTCTAAGCCTCGATGGGTAGCTTATCTATTATGAAAGAACAAAAATAAATTTGATATATACATTTTTATAATAAAATGAGAAAAATTATAAAAAAAATAATTAATCACTTGAGATTGGGAGTATATTTATAATTTTTAAATATTTTTAATTATTATTTGCTTAAACATTGAATTTTAATATATTTTAATTTTATTATATGTTGTCATTTTTAAACATATTGGCTTACAATCTAATTAAAGCTTCATTTGGAACAACTTTCTTATTATTTTTTAAATTAATTAAGGCTTTGTTTGGGACAACTTATTAAAATAACTTTATATTACAAGATTTTATAATTTAAGAAAATTTTGTACTAAAAAACTATTTTAGAAAACAATGAGAAAATTATCCCAAACAAAACCTAAGTCAAATAAAAATTGTCTTGAATTTATCTTATTAACTCATCGGGTTTGCCTCATCAAACATTTCTCCAATTAGCTTGAGAATGGAATTGACTCATTTAGATTCAAACATATGTGGTATATACGAACTTATAAACTATATAGAGAGCCAATCTATTTTGGTTTTTCTATTGGAATTTGAGAGAGAATAGGGCATTCTTGTGCAACTCCCGCACAAGGCCAATCTCTAGCCAATTCAAGATTTTTCTCTTTTTTGCTTATTGTAACGATAAGCTCTTTGAAACTCCCATTTGATTTAGTCATAAGGTATATTTCAAAGAAGTTGAATACCATTAACTGAGTCATGACAGCAGGATTAGTAATATCCAAATTGTCGAGTAACAAAGCATGGACTATATTTTATTTCTTATTAGTATATATAGTGTACATTTAAATATTCTTACTAATATATATAATGTACATCCAAATATCCTAAGCTTTTGGTTCACCTTTAGGACAATTTACAACAACAACAACAACAACAATATCAAGTCTTTGTCCCTCTAATAGTTTGATCGAGTTAAAATAATAAAGATAATAAATTGATCACCAATTAATATTATCATGAACTCGCCTGCAGCATAACTTTGTCAGGTTTATAATGAAATCGTCAAGACTACGCTGTGAACTCGTCCAGGTCATTTCAAATTTGCTAACATATTATAAAGTTTATCTAAGACAAACCCGCTTAAGTTTAGAAGCTTGCTAGCACAATTCAATCAAATAAGTGGGCGACTTCCTTCAATCAAGTTGATGACTTCGTCGAATAAGCTGGCGACTTCAATTAATAAGCCGATAATCCTATTCATTGAAGACGGTCAAAAATTTTTCCATAAGTAAATTATTCAGTGAACACAAATAAAAAAGAGAAAATTAATTGTTGATAAAAACATCTTCTGATTTGTGCACTCCATCAACAACTACATCATAACGGATGAAAGTCCAACACATTCTTATAATAATGCTGATAAGTCATAAATGGCAAACAAAAAATCTATCATATAATAATAATGGTGATACATCTTGTCAGGAGGTTCTTAATGTCTTTTCAAATCTACAATATGGTAGCCAGGTTTAGTATTCCTTGCGAATGAATAATAAGATAAGCCATGTGTTCTCCAATTACTAAATCAGCCCATGCCTTATTTATTTCTTTAATTCCCTCCCATACTCCTTCCTGCATTTATTTTGGGAACTGGTAGGTCGCCGTTACCGGTTTTTTAAAGGTAAAGAAAGTGTTCAGACTGGCAATTCAATGCCTTCGCTTCAAGCATTTTCCTCACTAATTCTTATTTTACTACGAGGGGTGGAGACGTGGAGCTAGCAAATATCAAAGGGGAAGAGACTAGCTTGGCATGTCCAACCAAACCAGTAAAGTTAGGTGACGATGGTAGTCACAGTGGGGCTGTGAAAAAAGCTCTTCGTTCTTATTCAGTTCTATAATTAGACCAGATTAGACTAAGATTGTGAAGTAAAACTTTGTTTAATCATGTTTGGCTCAATAGAGAAAAGAGTGTATTTGGGAATTGAGCTATTTCTCTCATGCCTACTCTCAATTGTATAATATTGTATTCTTCATTGTAGAGAAGAGTGATATTTTGTTCCTACAACTATATAGTGGAGTATCACAATTGGTCTAGGTTCCATGATTTTTCCTTTCTTTGGTTTTCCTTATGAAAAGTTTATGTTCTCTTATAACTTTTGTTTATGCATGTTGGGTCTTTGTACAAACCTAAAATAATAAATATATACTCTACCATAGTAATTTTTTCTTACACGTAATAAATACAACAGAGGTCGAGCTTCCATAGTTGGATAGAAGATGTTAAATAATGGGCAATAGTCGAATGATGGAAGTTAAACTAGTTATGGTGGTGGCAATTGCTGCTGGTGTTTGTTGGTGACAATCTCCATTGCCAATCTCCAAGTAGTGCAATGGAGTTCTTAAGATATCTCAGCTCTCAAGCCTCATTCTTGTAGAAATGATGCCTAATTTATGATTTTTTTATATGAGCATTTTGATAAATTTGACCAAAATTCAAAAGCACTCAATCGAACAATCCATATTGATCCATTTGATCATATATTATTTATTCTCTATTGAGTGCCTTAATTACCTTAACATTGACTTTATTTGGCTATAAGCAACAAAATTTGAAAATTGTTTAGTCTATTAATTAATATACTTAAGTTTTCATATGTAATACCTACTGAAATAATGTTCAAATTGAACATGTTTTGATCTGGTATGGGTAAAATTAAGTAAGGTAATGAAATTTTTTCATTAACACCTCTTGCATAGTTGCATGCATCTGTGAATATTTTATACACATATGAATATCATAATATATTCTGAAGTGGTTCCGAGGATCTGTGTGCATGAATGAAATTTTTTGAAATTTTCTCTTAGGAGTACTATGGCACTAGATTTGGGTGTTATAGTGTTGAGCTCTCAATTGATCAGCGCTTTGGTGATACTATTTGGAGTGCCACAACATCAGGTTCAAATTTAATAAAAATATAATTTTTTTACTCTATTTCTTATTTTATTAAAACCAAACTCCTCCTAAGCAACACTTTAGAGAGAGAGAGAGAAAGTTAATTTTGGGAGATTCTGGTCATTTTTTCGCTATCAGTCAAGTTTAGAAAGTTGTCTTAATTGAAATATGTTACATTATGTCTAACTTAGTTTTCAAAAAAAAAAAAAAAATTTTTTTTTGGATTTTTACAATTTAAATTATAATTTCATAGAGTCAAAACAAGGATAACTTTGCATCCACTAGCGGATACAGTGTGGGGGCCATGGGGGCAGCGATCCCCATTGATTTTGGGAATAATTACATATTAATAGTATTTATGAACCATTAAATACAAACTAATTACCTTTTCTTATTACTTGCATTTCCCTATTTCGCTCCTAGCCATTCCCTATTTTACACAGCCGCACGTCGAACGACTCCTAGACGCAAGACGCGCTCCTATTTCTCTAGGAGGAGGAATCCGAACCCCGCCGCCGGCCGCCCATTCACCGTCGCCGAGCCCAAACGCCATCGTCCATCCTTTGTCGCCTCTCCCGAGCCCGAACATTGATTGTTTCTCTCGCTTAGATTTCTTGTTGTTTTACTTTGTTTCTTGTTTGCTATGTTTGCATATTACATCAAGGGTTATTTGAGACATGTAAAATTATGTTAACATGTGCTAATATAGTTTGGTTCTATTGCTATTTGGTGGCTCCAGGTTCGTTTCCTTTCCTTATTCCGCTTATTGTTTATCTTATCTGAATTGTTTCCTTGTTACTTTTACTGAAAATTTTTAAGAGAATTATTTCAGTGGGAAGTTATGGGATGATTAATTCTCTAGAAGGAGGCTAAGTTAATATTGTGTTGTTCTAAAAATGTTTTATCTATAAAACTTGTTTGAGCCTCTTACAATCTTACACTATTTTTATGAATCTTAGCTATAAAATTCAAATGATGCATTCATGAATTTAAAAGGACTTGGAGAACTTGCTCAGAAATTAGTGAAGACTAGGAAGAATAATATATTTCCTTTGGTGTTATTAGTTATAAAGCTTGTTCTAATATTGTCAATTGCTACAACAACAATTGAACGAATATTTTCTGCAATGAAAATTATAAAGAATCATTTACACAATCGTATGGGAGACTCCTGAATGAACGATTGTTTATTTATTTATATTGGAAAAGATATTTTTAGTAGTATTGATAATGACTTGATTGTACAACAATTTCAAAAATGAAGACTCGACGGGAGAAATTATAGATAACATATAAGAATAATATCAAGACTAGTGTTCTCAATTGTAAGTTTTTTGCTTTACTATATATATATTTTTTATATTTTTATAATGAATCTAATTGTTAATTTTTTTTCTTAAAATGGCATATGCCGGTCCCAAGCTCGGATGAAAAAAGTTGAGGATTTTTTTTTTTTTACTTCAATATTTTGTGCCCCCACACGAACAAAATCCTGACTACGCCCCTGTTTGCATCTACTAAACTTTTTAATGCAACTTTATGTATGTTGTATGTTTGATCATTATGGATATTTAGGTATTTTATGAAAAAAATTTGCCTAGTAATTTGAAAAGTTGGTCATTTTTAGCAATTAGAAAATAACTTTGATGTCAAAAAATAAGGTTGAGTGCAATTAAAGCTTCAAAATAATATTTTGAACAATTCCTAGTAATATGATGAAATTCTAAAATTGTGAAAATTTTCTCAACTATATGTTGTTTATCAATATAGCATTATGTGCATTTTTTTATTACAATGCAATTATATCTGCACTTATCTACTGGAATTATGTGATTTTGTTGAGATCTAATATTAGAAGAAGTTATATTGTGATGAATGCATTGGGAGTCATAAGGATTTGAATTTTTGAATATATAATATGTGTTATGCATTTGAGAGTCATAATGTCATATTTTTTGATATACTAGCATATGGAGTCATAAAAGATCAAAATTTTGATATTTATTTTTGATATGAAGTATATGAGTGTAAGAGAAATTTGTTGCTTTCCATTCTTATTTATAAAGTACTTATTTATTTAATTTCAATGCAAAGTCAGGAAGTTTGTTATATCTCAGTTATATGTAAGAAATGTTCTAGTCAGCATATTTAGTATAATAAATTATTATTAACTACTTTTATGTTTGATTAAACACATAATGAATTAATTATTAAAAATTTAGATAATTTGGTCTGACCTACTGAGCGGTGCTGTCTCAAATCTATTTTGTATTCTATTTCTGATCAAGAAAATGATAAAGAGTCGGTTGAGCAGCTGTGACCTCAGGTTTTAATCTATCAAAGTCGGTATATGTACTTTTTGGTTTATTGATTTTTGTATAGTCATGAATATTTATTTTTTACTCTATTTTAATTTTTAACCATGTACTGTAGTGCATATATTGTATTGTATATATACATTTTAAAGACGAATGAAATAAAAAAGAAATTTATGGATGTTTACTTTATGTTTAGTTGGAAGTTAATTAGTAGCACCGCAGTCTATTATAAATTTAAAAATTTTGAAGTCATCAAAATTTTGTGGACTTCAAAACTTAGATCATGGGTTTGGCCAATTATCATTCAACATGATATGATATGTTCTATATGTGGATCATATTGGATTAGTTGTAACAATATCTATTTTGATATCAAAGCATAATTTTGGATGATCTATTATAAATAAGAGCTATAAAAAAAACATTGGCAGTCAAGTAAGATAGTTATGGTGTCACAACTCACAACCCAATCCGATTAAGATAAGTCATATCGTGTTGAGCTGTGACAGACAAATCCCAATATTTTGTTTTGAAATATTTTAGATTCTCTTTCAATATTCATTTTAAATAAACTATATACTACAGAGCTACTAAAACGTCCAAATACTAAAAATAAACTCGTCCATAATATTTTTTATTTCATCAAAATGTATATACACTATAGTACATGACTACATACATAAACTATATAACTGAATAATAAAGTAATCATGATTGTACAATAATCAAAACATAGAAATATCTATACATTCAAATCTAATCTTGAACTACTAATCAACAAGATCCTTTGCTTCTCTATATCATAAAAATCAAAAGTAAAATCACAATGAACTACAACAGCTCAACATACCACACAAATTGATCTAAATTTCTAAATTCTTTTATTAAATATTTTGCTAAAAGTAGTTAAATACAGTCTAATAAATCATTGTATTGAAAAATATAGTAAGAGCATTACATTTATCTAATTATTTAAATAATAATACTGAGCATATAAATAAATTGAAATTCTTACCATAGAGTTATTCATATCACAAGTAATTCATATCACGTTTCTCAGACCCAAATAAAATTTCAAAGAATTTTGGCCTTTTATAACTCCCTTTTATGGTTATAGCACCAGAATATGCCGGTAAGCATTAAAATATGACTTATAACTACCATAATATTCATTAACCCAAACATAATCTCAAAAGATTCGGATCCCTTATCCATCCCAACATATATAATTTAATCATATATATACATTTTTATCATAGTGTAACACTTAAAATATAATTGAGCATGTGTCAAAATTGCACAATTTTTTATAATGGTACAACAACAACAACAACAACATCAAGCCTTTATCCCACTACGTGGGGTCGGCTACATGAATCCTTTTTCTCCATTGTGTCCTATTAAAAGCCAAATTCTCGTTTAAATCTAATAAAGACAATTTTTTATAATGGTAATTAACAAAAATTCTAATATGGAGATCAAGTTCTACATAAATATATTTCAGGATAGTGCTTTGATATCCAAGACTCCACATAGGATGACACCCAAAAGACATTGATATTTGAAGGTGCAGCTTCAAAAATTGGGTTGAAGGTGTAGCTTCAGAAGTTGTTTGACAAAGATTTTGTCCATTCAAGTGTATCTAGCTATCTCTGTTTGGCCCCTATTCTATTTACGAAGAAAAAGGACGGTACTATCACTATAGGAAATTTGTTGTTTACCAGCGATCCAATGACTACCGGTAATACCAGTCGTTAAACTAGCGGTTAGACTACCAGTATAACTGACGATTTTTAATAATGCACTGTCGAAAATTCTGGTGGCAAACTGATCGCTGGATATACCGCTAGTTTTTTTAGGCATCGAGTATTATCGGCGATTTGGCCGCCGGTGTTAAGTGAGTTTTTTTCGGAGGCATACATCAGCAGAAAAATTCCGGAAATTGACCTAAAATTGGTCGCCATAGCCTTCATCCTCATTTCTTCGTGTTACTAAATTTCGACCTGACGCTACTCTCGCCCTCGCCTCCGACCTGCGTTCGCAGGACTTCGGCTGCCGATGCCCTAACTATAGCCGCCGATGCCCTCACTCCACCCACCGACGCCCTCACTCCGGCCTGCAAAGTCTCTGATCTCCCGCCGGCGCTTGCAGACTCTTTTTTTTTCTTTAATCATGGATGTACTCAGTCGACATTTGCAAGAGGATGTAACTTAACTTTTTAATTTTTTTTTGTTGATAATCTTCTTGTTGATAAGTCTAGATAGGGAGTTAAATGTAAACTTGAATTTTGAGAAAATCTTAAACCCATATCATTTTACTTTAGTCATGGATGTTCTCAGTAGACATCTGCAAAAGGGTATACCCTTATTATTATTATTTTTTTGCTTATGATATTATTCTTGTTGATAAGACTTATTATTTTGACTTTTTGCTTATGATATTTGCAAGAGAGTATCGTATTTATTTTTTGTTATATTTAATTTAAGTAATTCATTAAAAACTATTTTAAATTGTAAATATTTATATTATTTTTAAATTATAAATATTTATATTATTTTAAATTGCCAATAATTTATTATAAATTATTTTAAATTCTACCAATATTTATATTATTTTAAATTGCAAATATTTATATTATTTTAAATTGCCAATAATT
>NW_021318618.1:3562962-3637374 GCF_001605985.2 Dendrobium catenatum | reverse complement strand
GGGTCAGGTGACCGAACGCAGAGATAGGTTCGGATAATAATAAAATATTATTTTAAAATTAGCGCAACTAAAGCGCAACTAAAGCGCAACCAAAGCGCAACTAAAGCGCAACCAAAGCGCAACTAAAGCGCAACCAAAGCGCAACTAAAGCGCAACCAAAGCGCAACTAAAGCGCAACCAAAGCGCAACTAAAGCGCAAGTCAAAAAGCGCAACTAAAGCGCAAGGTGACGCGGCAAATTTTTATTGGCTGTCCGAACTTATCTTTTGGCTCCGGTCACCTGACCCAATAATTTGCCCTCTCATGGGGTGCAGAGTTTTGCACGAGTCCGTTCTTTGGCTACTTCGTGGCTGTTGGACTCCGCTCCTTCCACGACGCTGATCAGAAGTTGCGACATTTTAATCGGAAGCAACAACGGGAACTCGCTGGCTGTGAAATTAATTAAAAATAATAATTTTCATTAAAATAAATTATAAAAATATTAATTTCCATGAATTAATATTTAATAAATTAATAAATATTATTTATTAAAATTAATTTACTCATTTTAAATATATCTTCTACTATTTGCGACTTTATTTACATATCCTACGCCTGGGGTTTGCCCTTTCCCTTTATTTCTTCGTCGTCGCTGGTCTCCTTCGTCGCTGTTCGACTTCGCTCCTCGAAGACGTTCCCTTCCTGTTGGATCGGAAGTTACGACATTTTGTTCGGAAGCAACGACGGGAGCTTGTTCGCTGTGAAGGTAACTTTCTCCCTTTCGCGCGCTTCTTCGGCCAAATCCCGTAAATCCGCCGAATCAGAGGATTTCGGAAATATGGGATTTACCACAAAAAGGGGTAATTTTCCGTCAAGGGCGGCTTTCATTTACCGTGAGATTTGGTTTTGCATTTTAGGCCGTTTGGCTGGATTTCGCTCAATCCGCCTCAAATCCGGTATAAATCCTGCTACAAACAGCCCTTAAAGGTTAAAAAACGACATTTCAGGAAGATTGCGAGTGCTCCCTTGTATTGCTTTTTCGATCTGTATTTGGTAGTCTTTTGATAATTGCTTTCTATTACATAATATTAATCATCTCGTGTACTTTGGATCCTCTTATTAATGGCTGATTTGGTCGGGCTTCTCCTTATAAAGAAGGTTGAGAAGCTATCGAAAGATTGCTTTATTAAGGGTCTTCACATTAGTTCTATTTTTTTTATGCTTCATTCATGTGTAGAATTTTTTTTTTGGGACATTTAGGCCATTTAAGGCAAACTCACACACACAACGCATACACATGGACTCGAACCTTGGACCTCTTAGTTGGAAGCCTAAGTACTAAACCAATAGGCCAAGGAGAGTTGTGTATTCATGTGTAGAATTACCGTTCATCATGTTGCTTAATTATGTTAATTTTGTCAATTGATAATTATCATGAATGAGTTCCATTCATCCTTCAACAACAAAGATGACTTTATATTAGTTCTATTGATTTTCATGCATTGTCATGAATGATTTAGCCGACCCCAGGTATTGATGTTGTTGTTGTTGTGCTTATTTAGTTTACTACTTTAATGATTAATAGTTGATTGGGATGTTAATATATAATAAGTATGTTATAATAATTAATTGTTTACTACTGTACTAATAAATAAGAAGTATGTTTTAATTAATCTAATTAGATTGGTAAAATATCTGGATTAGAGTTTGTGTTCCATTAGTTTAATACTTTACTAATTAAAATTGGGATGTTAATATATAATAAGTATGATTAATTAATCTTGTTGTAGTTGTGTACTATTTTTTAACTTTATGATAAAAAATTATTATTAAAACATTGTTTGAGTTAACATACTGAAATCCTGAAATCAGCAGCCAAACAGTTTATCAAGATGTAATTGGATTTAATTTAACCTTTATTGTGCCAAATAGTTTTTAGGATTTAACTACCTCGTGATTTACTAAAACTGGATTTACTAAATCCTAGTTGCAGCCTAGCAACTTCTAAACTAGCGAGGAAGTTGAGATTGGAGCTTTCTTGGGGAACAATGTGACTAGCTGATGTGAAGGAGAAAAGTGTTTGTGAGAGAAGTGGTGACATAGGGATGATTGTTGGTGCGAAGTAGCTTTTTATGCTAGTTAGAATAAATAGGGATGGGAAAGGGAAATTGTGATAAGGATGCTATAGGTACGTCTTTCTTCTTTTCCTACTAGCTAGTAGAAATAATTAGTAAGCTCGCTTTCTTATTTTCATCATACATCATTGGCAAAAAAATGCCATTTTACATATCTTATTATCTTCAATCTCTATTGGATCTTGGATGAAATCACCATGAATGGTGTACTCTTCCTTCTTCATCCAATGCAGCTAGACCCCATGCTCTCCAACATCCGCAATGATCTCTGCTAGTTGAAACTAATGCATCGTGTTTGCGGCGGGATAACTAAGGTTCTGCATATTTCATCCTTGATCATTGTTAGTGTTATTGTCACCCCTCTCGCTTGTTAGACTTGCTAGCTTATGTTCGACATATTTTTGTGCCTTTTTAATTTTTTTTTCTTCAATAGTGTGAAAATTGGTAGTTGCTATGCAAAACAGGAAGCAAATATATATTTTTAATTTGTCGTTGGAAAAAAGCATTTGAATATACTAAATGTATGGTGTAACCTATGAATTATAGTGGGATTTGTTACATAGCACAAAAAACTCTCTTCTTTACATATCTCACACAAAAACTCTCTTAGTTACATATATAACATCGAAATTCTATCTATCATCTCAAAATTAATACTCTGTTAACTCCTTTATCAACTGTTTTGACACAACTCAAAAGTTGTTGTTCTATCATAAGCAAGCCTCAACAAGAATTTTTCAGAGCATTAGTGTTTTATTAAAAACATTAAAAAAAAACACTACCGCAAATTTAAATACCCAAATATTTTGCATTTCAAAAAGTTAAAAAAAAAAAAAAAAAAAAACGAAACTTGGTTCATTTCCTTCAAAGCGAGAAGCTCAGGCCAATGCTCCTTCTATGGAGAGGGACGCCGAAGATTTGTTTCTGTTTTTTTGCCATACTCTCAGGTCTATATTTCAAATATAGCATAGAAAAAAGTTCTAATCCTACCTCAAAACCAAAACAAATTGCATTTCAAAAAGTTTTAAGAATTAAAATTTTTATACCTTCTTTGTCTCCTTCACAACGAGTATGGCCCATCTACTTCAAATATGACAATTCACACGAAAGATTTTTAGAAATTGTGGCTTATGAATAAGAGTTCGCAAAGAAGGAATCGAAAAATTTTTACACAATATGTGATAGATAGAAAAGATATATTTAGTGAAAGAGGGCTGATTTTTTTTTTTTTTTGACTTCCAAGCATTCAAAAATCCATTCATTGCATTACCAATAACACCACATCATAAAAGGAAGCTCATTCAAGTGGGTTAAACCAACACATTGCATTCTAAAAATAGAGAGACTAGCTTAAGGTTTCGTTTGGGGCAGCTTCTTTGTTGCTTTTTAAAACGACTTTTTAGTACAAAAATTTCTTGAAATCAAAGAATCCAGACTTTCTAGTATTAAAACGACTTTCTAGTGAAAGAGGACTTATTTGAATTCAAATTTGAAAGGGAAGTAGAAAGGTTTACATTAGAGTTACAACAACAACAACAACATTAAGCCTTTATCCCACTACGTGGGGTCGGCTACATGAATCATTTTTCTCCATTGTGTCCTATTAAAAGTCAAATTCTCATTTAAATCTAATAAAGAAAGGTCATTCCTAATATTTTTCTAACCAAGTCTTTTTAGATCTACCCATACCTTTCTTAACACAAGTTAAATCTAATACCTCTACTCTCCTAACCGAGTCATCGGAAGGCCGCCTTTTTATATGACCAAATCATCTAAGGCGACTCTCTCTAATCTTATCATCTACTGGAGCTACTCCAACCTTTTCACGTATATGCTCATTTCGTATCATATCTCTAAGGGTAAAGCCACTCATCCACCTGAGCATCCTCATCTCTGCCACACTTAACTTAGTATTATGCTTCTCTTTTAATGGCTAACATTCGACACCTTAAAGCATTGCAGGCCTAACTACCATCTTATAGAATTTTCCCTTAAGTTTGAGGGGTACATATCTATCACATAACAAGCCCGATACATTCCTCCACTTCAACCATCCAACTTGAATTCTGCTGATAATATCCCCATCTATTTCACCATCACTCTGAACAATAGATCCAAGATATCTAAAACGTGTACTCTTATTAATGACTTGATCGCCCAAAGTCACAATCCCCTCACTAGGTCTATTACTACTAAAATTACGCTCCATATATTCCGTTTTAGATCTACTTAAGTGAAAACCTTTAGACTCTAAGGTTGACCTCCATAATTCAAGTTTACCTTCAACTCCCTCTCTAGTCTTATCAACAATAAGAATATCATCAGCAAAAAGCATACACCAAGGTACATCCTCTTGCAAATGTCTAGTGAGAACATCCATGACTATAGCAAAAAGATATGGGCTTAAGGCTGATCCTTGATGTAAATTGGGTTATTTTATTTTATCATTATGTGAATTGTTTTTTGCTGTTATTTTCTTTAGAGTTGTTCCTAACGGCTATTAGGGTTTGTGGAGAGTCGATCTACCTCTCGAATAGTAGATCAACTTGTATCTTGGTTTATTTTGCCAAAATAAAAATCTTTTTCGTTGATTTCTACTATGTTTTTTCTTCTTTATTGATGTTTTTACTATGAGATCGGATTCCTATCAGCTTCATTTTCCTTTTGTCTCTATTGAGTGTTGCAAGTAGCCTTTGATTTACCTTTTTTTGTTTTAATCTTTTGATGTTAATTTTATCTACTCATCTTATGAGTGTATTTTGTACATTTTATTGTGTATGCTGAAATAACCTAAATCTATGTTAGTTTCTTTATCTATAATAGATGCTACTCTCTATATATCTATGAAACATTTATTTCTCAATTCACTCTTTTCAAATTTATCACACATCCATCATAATATTCTAAATTTTGTTATGCTTAGTTTTTATATCAATTACTTATTTATGCTAGAATTCTGGATCCCTATAATATTGTTGGGCTACCCATAATTTTTAAAATTTAAATTGAAATCTTCGTGATAGTCTGTTATCACACAGTATTCTTGAGGCACTTTTTGATTAATCACTTATTTGAAATTGTAAAAGTTTTTTATTCATCTATAGAGATATTTTTCGGTATAATAAATCTAAGATATGTAAACCTACCATGCTTATGTATCAATTTATCTTTTAGTAATATTGGCTTATAATTATTCAATTATATAGCATATTCTCAATATGTATTATTCAAATCCTCTTTTATCTCTTAAAAATTTTCTTCATTCTTCTATGTTTTCGTTTATGGACCAAATCATCAAAAAAAAAAAAAAGTGTTAAGTACCTTACTTTGAATATCCCTTGTGAGTATCTTTGTAATCAATATGAAATATACATATTTAATGCTGATCTTTGATGTAAATCTATCTTGATTGAGAACTCCTTGGTCATTCTGCAATTGCTTGTAATACTAGTTTATGCTTTATTTTATACATCTATAATAATTATTTTTTCCATCTAGTTAGTGACTAATTAATAGTAAGAACAACACTTCATTGATTAATTATGATTTATTATAACAAACTATTAATAAACCTAAGATACCTAATTATTAAATAATTTAGCTAATATTTCATCTATATCCTATGACCTTAAATATTTTCATTTGCAATATTGACTAAATCCACTATTTATGTGATTGTTTCTTTTTTGTTTGTTTGTTTGTTGTTTTGTAATCTATTCTGGAAGGTGGGAATCAATGCATGCTTCTCTTATGTTTTAAGCAAGGGATCCACCAAAATGCGCTGGCATTTTCTTTCAGATTTGTTGCCTTTATTGGATAATTAACAAGTTTACATTGAGACGAATACATTTTTTTTTAAAAGCAGTAAATGACTAATTGCCTTCTTCTTGTCATACCCACAATCTTGTGTTATTTCCATCTTTATCCTGCTGTTCATTTATTCTAAAGGATCATTCCCTGCCAGAGGATATGAAACATGTTTTAAGAAGTACTGGTTTATTTTCACTCTTTTTTATTTGTTTGAAAATGAAAACACTATATTTGTTTGAAGTTGTTTATAGAGTTTAAAATCACTATTAATTTCTAACTACATCCAATCAATTAACTCAATCCAATAAATTTATAGTTTTTCTTGACATAATTTTTAATTTCAAGCAACTAGATGAGCCCTAATGGTAACTGAGTTTCTACTGAATTTTTGATATGCGAACTGGCAAAATTTTCATAATGTGCCAAATGTTACTTGGTTAATGATTTTGTATTACTGTTTGAGCTTTCTTACAAACTGAAGAATTTCATCTATATATAACTTCTGCTTTATCTCTTCCTTTTTAGAAACCATTTCTGTTGGATGCTCCCCATGGAATTTCATAAAACTAGTTATTTATTTAGTTTCTGCAATGGAAACATATTTTTGTGGTTGCAATTTCAACTGTATCTTTTCATTTTGACCCATGTCTTTAGCTGATGTTAGTTTTGTTTTACTATTTTTCCTCCAATATGCTTTCTTGTTCCAACAAGCATCCCATTTAGTTGTCACTGGTACCTTTGCATCAATGAAATCTAATAATTAACAATTTGTTCATACAGAAGTGCTTGAGTTTCCTGAATTTTGCACCTGCACTGAAACTTTTCCTCCTCATCTATGTTGAGGAGGAACATTAGGTTGAGAAGAGAGTATCTCTATCGGAAGAGTTTAGAGGGCAAGGAACGTGAGTACTATGAGAAGAAGCGAAAGATTAGGGAAGCCCTCGAAGGTATGACTCAATGCTTCTCTTTGCTCGTTTTGATTTGTTTCTCATTTATATCTTTGAATAACGTCTAAGCCAGTTACTCAATCTGCAGAGGGAAAGCCAATACCAACTGAGCTTAGGAATGAGGAGGCAGCACTTCGGCAAGAGATTGATCTTGAGGATGAACAGACTGCAGGTAGGTTCAACTAACCCTACCGGGTGTTCAGATCTAACTTAGAAGCAATATTCATAACTGCTTACCTAGTATGATAAAGGCAGATAATGGGATGTTGTTGTTATTGCTATATTATATAATATATTCATGAACGATATGACAGATCCCTCATACTGTTACCATCAGTTAATTTGATAGAAAATAGTGATTCTTATTTTCATGAATACTTTCTTGTCATAGATCTTTTCCTCGCGCATCAAAAGACATGCTCCTCATCAATTATCGGTCAAATAGATGATTAATGATTCTTATTTCTATACTATTTGATGGTTAGAAATTTTCAATGCACTAATTGTTTTTTTTAATTGTAGTGACGTGTTACGGAACTTGTGCAAATTGAATTGTCTCTAAAAGTAGGAATGCAAATGGGTTGGTTTTGTATTGGATCAACCGCTTCAATTTCAATGAGGATATCTTGTTGGTTTGGTTGGGTCATCATGATTTATTTTGAGTGATGTAGAGTTGGGTTCCTAAATCACTGAAATCCGATAACCTTTTTTGCTTGTGCCATGCGGAGGGGTAATGGAAGTAAGGGACCCATGAGCATTGATGCGGTTGATCTTTGAAGTGGAATGAAAACAAGCTGAATTTTGATGGCATTATTGCAAGGGTGGTGTTGTACATCTAAAGTCAAAAACATTGAATTGGTGGAATCACATTGGTCTGGTGTTAATGAAGTCGACTAAGTGTGGGAGGCTTCGATCCAATGGCATATTTGGTGGAGGCAGCAACCATATGGAATAATGTCAGAATCTTATTGTAAATCATGTTGAATTGATGTAATCCTTTAAACAAAGGATGAGGGTGGAAAAGAAGTTTGACTTCTTAATTCCTATTGTAGAAGCATGATTTTTTCATTTTTTTTTTGTGGTGGGGAGGAAGGGGGAAATAAAAGTAGAATGAGAGATGAAAAACTTTTGATTTAGAATAGTGGAAAATTTTGGGTATAGATTGCTTTAATTTTTTTAGACTTCAAATAAATCTCAAAATGGTCCCTCAATTAGTTGTTTGTGGCCAATTTAGGCTCGTAATATTACATTTCTCCAATTTAACTTCTTGCCCATACAAAATTAATCCCAATTGGTCCCTCAGATAGAAATTGATGAAAATTAAGATGCAAAATTGATCTTAATTTACTCCCTTGACTATAAAAAAATGATTACAGTTAAGGTCATGAGAGGCCATTTGGGATCAATTTTGTACAATTGAGGGGTTAAGTTGGAGAAATGTGATACTGTGAGATTAAATTGTTTGCATGTGAATAGTTGAGGACAATTTTGAGATTTAACACTTTTTTATTTACATCTATTGGATTTAAAAGAGTATCGCTTCTAATATATATATCTCATGAGGCCAGTGATCAATTTGAATTGGCAATTGAATTACTATCCAATTCTAAAATTTGAACCAGATCAAGTCATTAAGTGGGTCTAATTGAATTCAACCTAGTATCCTATCTATAAATCATAAATCTCCGATAAAATTAGTTAAATAGCTTTTGCATTTTGGCTGTACCAGTTTAAAAATGACGTGTTTAGAGGCACACTTAAATCTGGGAAGCTATGTCTGGTATTCATTGAAAACTATAATTTAAGGATATAAAAGTATAAGTTTAATGATTCAAAATCTCTTATTTTTTTTATAAATAAATTCTGCTTTAGCCCCCGCACCCCCCCAGATAGTTCCATGCTCACACATTAGAACCTACTCTGAACTGCTAATTTTGAATCGTCTTTTGTGTTACTATGAACTCTTAAATTTGTATTTTTCTTGGTTCTTGCTGCATCTGAGTACCTCTTTATTTTTGTTTTATGGACAGTTCCAAGGTCTCTCATTGATGATGAGTATGCTAATGCAACCGTAAAGGATCCTAAAATATTGTTAACCACTTCTCGCAATCCAAGTGCTCCTCTTACCCAATTTGTTAAGGTAATGTTCTTTTTTTTTTTTATGATATGACGTATTCATTATGTATTAAATTTCCATTCATGTCCTAAGTGGAAGTACTTTTTATTTGATGTTTCCTTGTTTAGGAGCTAAAGATTGTTTTCCCAAATGCAACAAGGATGAATCGTGGTGGCCAGGTTTTTATTCTTTCCCAAACATACTTAATTATTTTCGTGATATTGTCGTTAGTGTTATAGTTAGAAAATGTATTACATGATATCTGTATGAATTTCAGAATTTTTGTTAAATAACTGCTTTCCGTTCTTTTTTTTTTTTGGTTTTATGCATGCCTAATTCAAGCAGATAGCTTTCTTGATGTATTGGTTCCATGAAAATGGAGTAAGATGTGGTTAGCAATAAACTATGAAAAATATTTTTTTATTTGTAAATTACATATATTTTAATTTATTTTTTAGAGTTATGACGTGTTACTTTGTTTTATATTTACATGCATGTATGGTTATGTTTTGTTACTTTATGAAATTTTACTTTGGGAATACATAAACACAAAATAATTTTTTTTAGTGCTTTTGGCATCTATTTGAAAATTACCAACATTTATTCTTGTTGTTGTTGGTCACTGATCGGGAGATTAATAAGAAGAGATTTATCATATTGATTATTATCATAATTTGGACATCAAATTATAGAAAAATTGATCAAATCTATTAGATCATGTTTGATGGTCCAATTTCTCTGGGAAATTTGTTAAAGTTGTGATTCTTTGATAACATTGTTGAGACTGAAGATGTTGCCAATAGTCTTTAGACACTATCAAATTGTCAATAATACATCATTCAAAGGAGAGCAAGGCTCCAAAAGCTAAACCCTTGGATTGATTTTGATATTATAGCAAGATAATGATAAATTTGATTTTTTTATAAGATTTATTTGAATTAAAATTCAGATTATTATAATACCTCTATTAACTATCATTTAGTTTGAACTTATCTAGTTTATACATGGTTCATCTTTTTGTGAAGTTTAAGAGGATAACAACTTATCCTTGTTGTATTGGCCTATAAATAAGCTTAATTTCCTATAAAAAAGCTATGTGAAAATCAAAATTCAACCCAAAACAATTTTTTCCCTCATTTCCTTGGGCTTTTATCCCAGCTGTAAATGTTGCTTACTTCTCTTTTGGCCCTCTGAAGTCTTCTAGTCTAAATTATGTTGTTAGGCACCCAAAACTTGAGGCTCAGCCTTGGCTTGTTCACCTTAGCTCTAAGATTGTCTTATTTAGGATTTAGGATCTTAGCTTCTATAGGAGATGTCCTTTTCAGCTTAGCTTAGTTGATGGATCTAGCTCTTTAACTTAATAGGATAATATGCTTGGCCTTGACCCAAAATGAAACCTTAGTTTAGTTGATCCAAAATCCAATCTAACCAATTTATTAGTTGATTTGGCCACAAGTCTATCCATATGCCTAGTGGACCCTTCTTGAATAAGCCATCATGGCCTAAATTCCTCCTTAAGATGACCAGTGCTTGGTTAGCTCAGTCTCAACCCATTTGGTTAAGGTATACACTATACACTCTTATGGGTATTTAGTCGAGTCTAGCCATTTTTTTTTTCTCTAGTTGTTAAGAAAATTCTAAGAAAATATAAGGAATAGGTCATTTTCTTCACTCCATTTTCCGCATTGAAGTGGACTTATTTTCCTGTTCTATGTGCAAGTCCATAGATGGTAAGACCCACTCCCTCGACATCATATCTTGAGATGTTGTAAGTCCCTTGATTCTCCTTTAGACATTCTCTTTTGGGACAAGAAAACCTCTTTGCATCTCGAGACATCTCTTTTGTGTTGAGGCTAGTGGATCCACTATCTTTCAAACAATTTGAGGGAAAACACTAAATTGCTTGTCATTGCTTTGACATCATTGGCCTCCTTTGCTTCATTACCTCTTGTGAGCACTTCTTACTTGCTACTCTTTTTTAAACTAAACCTCCTTTTGTTAGGAATCCTACATAGAACCCTTCATTATTATTCAAGAATGCTGGTTGAGCTTCCTTAATCGAGTGTTTGTGTGTATTGTATCCATAATATAATGAATAATAAGATTTTTTGCCTATGATGCACCAACACTCTGCCTTAATAAGGTATGTAGCGTCGGACACGGACACATGTCCGACACAGCTGAGATACGTGTCAAACATAGCAGAGGAATGTCCAAATAAAATAATAATTTGAAAAATAAGACATGCATGTCCTCCTAAACTGCATCTTGCTTAATCGTGTTCCCACAATGCTGGTGGAGGCATAGAGATTAGGGTTTCGCTCCAGAGACGAGTTTCGGCGTAGCGAAAGGTTCTGCTCTAGTGACGAGGAAGATGATTGGCGACAAACCGGTTCCCCTCCAATCCTTCGTTCACGATCTCGACTTGCTCAAGTGCTAAGGTCGACGGCGAGAAACTGAGAGAAACTCTAGTTCCAGTCGCAGGCCCACCCGTCCTTCACATCATGTGAAATTTCATCGAAAATAAGATAAGGTAATACTGTAATAGAAAATTTTATTTTTCTAGGGTTTAAGTTATGTAGTTATATTTTTTTTCTTCTTTTCAATTTTTTTGCTGGAGTGTCGTGGGTGTGTAGTACCACTCTGATCAGCGCATTATGTTATATGTTATAACCACTGTGAGATAGTTCAACACATTGCACCAACTCAATGGGTAAACCTTAGATCAAGCCTTTTTAGATTCTTAATTAGGTTATTTTAGACATTTATATGACAAATGGTCATGTGACAGATCTGTCTTAATTGTTTTCTTAATTTTGATGCATTATTTATAAATTATAATTCCATGTTCGTTCGTGCCATACCCGTATCCTATATTTTCAATAATTGTCGTGTTGCCGTGCCCATATCGCTGCAATATAGGCTTTCACACATTAACATTGATGCATGCTCTTTAAATTCATGACAACTGATGGGTTGTTATCCATGCTATAGCAGCAATGCTTTGTTATTCCTTAAAATTTTAATAGATGTACACTATTAACACTCATGTTCACAGGTTATCAAAGAAATAGTTGAAGTTTGCCGCGCACATGATTTCACTGATGTGATCCTATTACATGAACATCGTGGTGAACCCGACGGTTTGATTGTCTGCCATTTGCCTTTTGGTCCAACTGCTTATTTTGAATTGCTAAATGTGGTATGAAATATTGTTCAATCATCTATAAATCTAATGTTTTCTTAGATTTTTCTACCGTTGTAATTTTTTTTCTACACTCTTTTTGCATCTCAGGTCACAAGGCATGATATTAAAGATAAGCAGGCTATAGGGACCATGTCCGAGGCTTATCCCCATCTAATTCTAGATAACTTCACAACCAAGGTTTAATTTTTTTTGTGTGATATGTGAAATTGAATATTTTCTAGCTTCATTGTTTCATTTCACATTTTCTTATTCATAAAGTTGGCTATTAAAGGATGATGAAGCATAGACATGACATGATATATACCTTGAGGATTTGACCAACCTAAAAAAAGTATGCTACAAACACAATTTGAGTCAATAAATTAATATTAAAACGGTTGGAGGATAGGGATAAATAAACATGGTTTGAAATAGTAGGATGTATAGATTGAATAAAAACATGTACAGATGAGGCTATAGAGATAACCATGTAAATTGAATAAAAACATGTACCAATGAGGCCATAGAGATATAACTATGTAAAAATAAAGTAATTCTTAAAGAAATTCCGCTCTACACTCTCTTGCAGTGCTACTATCACATTTGCTTAGCCCCTTGATTCCTTTATTCCCATTGAAACTGTCATATACAACCCAAATTTTATCTATGTTTCTTGGATGCTCTCATCAAGGGAGCCAATGGGCTCCGACAACATGGTCATCCTCTCATGACAGCCTAACCCAAATTTCATCAATGTATCTTGGATGCTCTCATCAGTGAGCCAATGGTCTCCGACAACAAGGTCTTCTTCTCATGATAGCCTAAGTGTGCCAACTATGAGTGAGAAAATAATCTAGATGGTCGAGTCTATTATCAATCTTCATCAATCCATTGCAACCGTTTGGTATTGTGAATAATAAATATCCTCACAATTATTGTGAATGGTGAACAATATCAAGTTATCTTCACATGAACAGTGATTGTTAGTGCAGTTAATGTTCATGATAAATAATGTCCACATGGGAAAATTATTTAAGGGATTAAATTTATGTGTGGGTGGTGAGTTTATTTTTGGGATGGATGAAATGTATATTTTCTCTAAGTTTGGTATCGGTTAAGTATGCATTAAAAAGGCTTAGTGATTTCACCAAATATCATATTTCGTAGTTCTATTAGCTGTCATTTTCCTCCTTACCCATTTCTGTTATCTATTGTTGTTTTGTGCTTTTAAAATTATGTGAATGCACTTATTAATGTCCTCATTTAAAATTGTTGGAATTCTCATTCCAAAGTGTTTTTATTTGTCCTGATTAACCATTTAAGGCTGATTTCATGAAATGCTGCAATTTTTTTGCTGGAATCAGATTATAATGGTACTCTCATAATTCCATAGTTGTTCTCTATGATAATTGCCGAGTTTATGTTTTTTAATCAACAAGATAATACCTAATTCCTACAAATCTTTACTAATCCCCACATTTTTTTAGATGTATAAAAAAATTCTTAGTTCATTCAAAGTCGACAAGCATACATCCACATCGAAGGTCATCTAATTCTTTAAGTTGTTCCTTTAGGACATCCTACATCTATAAAATAACTTTAATAACTTCAAAATTGTCTTGAAAAGTTGATGTTCTATGTGCCAACTTATAGCCTCCAATGCAAGGGATGTTCATTAATAAGAATGCATATGATGATTATTAGATGATCCATGGCTTTGCAACTTTAGATTTGGAGTTCCGCTTTTTGCCTCTAAATTTGTATAACATATTGTTGCTTCAAATATCCAGTAAAATCATTGCTAGAATTATTTGTTAAATTCTTATAATTGCAGTGAGATTATTACATAATTTTTGCTTCGCATTCTAATTACACTCCTCTAAGAAAAAAGTTTAGAAGCACAACAATTCTATAAAATCATCTAAATGAAAGATCACTAACAAATTATTAGTATTAAATTATAAAAATCAAGCATAGGGTAATTAATTAATTAATTAACAATTTATATAAAGCAATAAGTCATTTTGACTAATTAAACATTAATCAAGGTTTTGATTGGGTTCATAAATATTTTTCATGTATTAGCCATAATAAACCTTGAATAGTTAATAAACAAATAATTTACAAAAAATCAATAACTATTTTATTAGAATAATTGTGAATTAATTAAGATTTTATTCAAATAATTAAGGTTTTTTACTATTTTGTTATGATAATTGAATATGAGAATAATTAATTGATCACTTAATTTCTCATAATTATTAAAAATGAAATTTGATTACTAAAAAATAACCTAGGATTAATAAAGATTTTAATTAAGAGAGTTTAGTATACTTACAAGAATTTAAGTTAAATTTTGCTAGTTAAGGTTTACTAATATTTATAAAGGGCAATTCATGCCTAATTATAAATTAGGGCTTAATATGGGCTAAACAATTAGCTTAAACCAAATAATTTTCTTAGCTTATCTTGTCTTAGAACAGTTTATCTATATCTCCAACCAAATGACTTAAACTTGCAGAAAGGTTTAGCTTAGCTTAACTTATGCCACAACCAAATAGGCCCATGGACACAATCCATAAAAAAAATAATAGTGAGATTTTGCGGGTTTCTTGACTCATTAATTGACTGCTAGATTTACAAGAATAAACAAATTGAGAATCATTCCAAATATAATTGGAGAAGAAAGCAGTGAGCAAATGCTATATGAGATTTTTAATTGTTAACCATCAGATAGTATGAAATATATGCAAAATATTAGTGGACATCCACATCACATAAACTTTATGTTTTTATTTTTATAACACGCAATAGGGTCCAACCCTTATAAGTAATTAGCAGTAATAGATCACATCGAACTTAGGTTACATAGATCTCAATTCATAGGACATATTTGAAGTCCTTGATTTATATTTATGTATTTTATTTATATAGACATATGGCCATTGGCCAGAAATAAGCATGGTTAAGGGTGTGTGGTTCCTACAAATAATCAGTTGTCAAATCATAATTTGATTTGAAAATTTCAACAGAGCATTAACTAAATTATTTTAGTAAAAATAGGGAAACTCTATGGTAAAGTACATGGTTAGAAGCTTTGTGGATATCAAATATCTATTTTCAAAATAATGCTCTTATAAAAAGGATAACCAAGGTGGCATGTAAATTGAAAAGCACATCAAATTGTCCATGTTTAAAATTTTCATAGAAATTATACTTACATTCACATGAATTGATCAAATAGCATGATTTTCTATGAACTTGGCTTAAAATGATATTTCATTTATATGGCACAAATATTGAGGCCTACTTAATAATGCTTTCGAAATATAGGAGTTTTCTACTAAGCATGTTACGAATCACATTGATATGGATTACTTGCATTACATATCATGAGCTTGGCTCAAATTACATATAATTAATAAAAGTGAAATTTCAATGAAGAAATAATACAATATTTATGACCACTTGCAGAAAAAATGATCTAGTGAAGCTTATTTTGACAAATGAATGGGGTGAATTTCCCCCAAAATTCTTTATTTATTTTTGGTATTTTTCTGAGAATTTAATTGAGCTTGCACTCTATCTATTTTTTTCTCATTTCTCTCCATTGAAATGATCAAATAGACTCCATTTTGGCAAAATTAGTGGTGGAATCATCTTCTCTCAATTCTCCAAATTTTTTCAAAATCTTGCCGTATATCTTTTTCCAAAATTTTACCCTCTTAATCTCATTTATATTTTGTTTGTGTCACATCATACTTCACTATTGGTGATCTTCTACATTGAGTGTGGCACTTGCATTATAATATGATGTTTGACTGTTGTAATGTGGCGTCGTACCATGAAATTTCTCATCCTACTATTTTCACTTAGATCTTTGACATAGATTATTTAACGGTAGCATATATATATAGAGGCATGTGTGTATATGCTCATACATAACTGTATAATTATTTATATACCATACTGTGCACAATTACATATTCAGTGTCATGTAACCACCTTGCTTACAGATGACCAAGTAGCTTTCTTAGATGTCTTATTACCCAACTTGCAATTTCAGAAAGGCCAATGCCACATTCTCTGATCATGCTAGAAGCACAGTAAAACATGCAGGTCATGTTTGTAATTCAAATTCTTAATTTACTGTGTACTTGTAAAGATTGTGCTTGAGGCTTTAAATTCTTTATAATTTCAATGTGACGGTGTTTTTACATGAAATTGACGCTTGATATTTACACATTAAACCTTCTTAATATGATATTCTGCAGCTTGGACAAAGAACAGCAAACATTCTTAAGCATCTCTTTCCAGTACCTAAGCCAGACACCAAGCGCATAATTACTCTTGCTAATCGGTCTGATTACATTTCATTCAGGTTGGTGCTGTTTTTTTTTTTTTTGCCTAAATAGAAGACGGAGAAATTAGAAGCCACTTATTTTCATCTGCTTGTATTGCAATGGCGTAGAATGTGAAATAATGTTCGATTATGAACTTCAATTATTAGTTGGTGAACTAGAAGCATCAATGTCAGAAATGTACATGAATTTGCTCTTTTTGATACCTGAGATTGCAAAGAGAGTCGGTTCTCAAAAGAACCATCTTGGATAACGGCAGTTAGTATGTAGTACCATTTATGGGGCATTGACCATATTTTGACTTCCTCAACTGTTATCATCCACCCATCACTACCCTAACTTTTTTAGTAACTATTGCATTCTATTTTCTTCTTAGAAAACTAAATCGTTTAGATTGCAAAGATTGTAAAGTTATTCCGAGTGAAAATTTATGTACCCAACATCGATTCTTAGTTTTGGACTTTAAGATAAAAGGGCATAAAATAAAAAATAAAGTAAAACGATTTTCTAGGATTAGATGGGGGCATTTAAAGAATATTAACAAAAATATTTTTGGAAATAAGATTTTAGATCTTAAGATTTTGTCTGTGCATGAGGATGCTAATATTATGTGGAAAAAAGTGGCTAGTGATATTAAGAATATTGCAAAAGATATCTTTGGAGTATCAAAGGGAAAAGCTCCTAATAGTAAAAGTAGTTGGTGGTGGAATTCAAATGTGCAAGAAAAGATTAAAAATAAGAAGCTTTGTTATAAAAATTGGTTTAATTTTAAAAATTCTGATAATTGAGAAATATATATAGTGGCTCGTAAGGATGCTAAGAAAGCAATATGCGATGCAAAGACATTAGTTTTTAGTGATTTATATAATAGATTAGATACTAAAGAGAGAGAAAGATATATGTATAAGTTAGCCAAACAAAGATATAGGAGTAGTAAGGATTTAGTTCAAGTAAAGTGTATTAAAGATGAAGATCAAAAAATACTTTTCTTAGAAGATGATATTCAACAAAGATGGATGAGATATTTTGCTAAACTTTTTAATGAAGATTGTGAATATAAGATTGACTATAATGACCTTAGCACCCTAAATGAAAATAAAGATTTCTGTTTTTATCGGCGTATTAATAAAACTGAAGTTAGAGAGGCTTTAAAGAAAAGGAAGGGTGGAAAAGCTGTTGGACCTGATGATATTCCAATAGAGGTGTGGAAATGCTTAGGAGATAAGGAATTTCATGGCTTACTAAACTTTTTAATACTATTTTGAAGACTAAAAAGATGCCAGATGAGTGGAGAATGAGCGTATTAATTCCTATTTTTAAGAATAAAGGTGATGCACAAGATTGTGCGAATTATAGAGGTATTAAGTTAATGTGTCATACTTTAAAGGCTTGATGTTGTTGTACATCAGTGATGGAAAACATGCTTTGTGACTAGATTGTCTTTTCATTCATTGCATGTGTGAAATTGAAACTCACACACACATCACATACGCAACGCTCGAACCCAAGATCTTGTGGTTGCCAGCAGACCAAAATTAGCTGCAATTTTTAAGGGATTTAGAAAGTGTGTTTCGATATTGATATGCAAGTACATCCAACCAAATAACAACTTTAATATATTTATTTGTGTTTTCTAAATTGAATTAATTAAATTAGCCCAAATTGTAACTCATATGTTTGAATTTTGTTTACGGAAGATAAGATTAGAGAGAGTCGTCTTAGATGGATTGGTCACATAAAATGGCGGACTTCCAATGACTCGGTTAGGTAAGTAGATGTATTATATTTGACTTATGTTAAGAAAGATAGATATAGACTTAAAAAGACTTAGTTAGAAAATATTAGAAATGACCTTTCTTTATTAGATCTAAATGAAAATTTAACTTTTAACAGGGCACAATGGAGAAAAATGATTCATGTAACTGACACCACGTAATGGGATAAAGCCTTGATGTTGTTGTATGCTTAAATTTTGGTTAGGGGTGTCAAAACGGGCCAACGAGTTGGGTTCATGTTTGGCTGAAATTGATCTGACCCATTTAATTGGGTGAAAAAATTGAACCCAAACCCGATCCATTAATCCATTCTTAAAAAAAAATTATTAGCTTATTAATCATAAATTTTAGATCAATTGATAAAAAATAAAATGATTATACCAATAAATAAAAGAAATTTAAGAAAAAAATATTAAAAAATCAGATTGGTAGGTCAGCCTGACCAGTTTAAAATGGGGGAACACACAATTTAAATTTGATCAGTTTATTAAACGGGTCAATCCAACTCTGGATTTTTCAGATCAACCAATTATTGTGCTACACTCTCTTAGTTGTCTGCTGCTGAATCTTTCATCTCCTTCTGTTGGTGAATCAATCCTTCCTAATTCTATTTATAGCATCGTTAACGGATATGTTAGTGCTACTGCTTTGATTTACATTTCTTTCTACTTTAGACTCGAATGCCTTTTTTAGACTCATCCGGTGTACGAGGTTGTTGCAGTTTCACAAGGAAAGTGGATTGGCTGAGGATGAAAATGAATTTCAGCTTCGTTAATTACGCCATACCCCAATTAGTGCCTTCTGCTAACACCTGCAGAAAGGAAACTTAATCCTTATTATGAATTTTGGTGGCGAATAAATCTAGGGGAATCAGAAATTTCCTTAATCCAACTTGTCTGTCAACTGATGATCATCAAATCATGCATTTTATGTATGTCATTACAGCAAGAATCTTGCAGTCGCTCGAGACTTGCACATCTAATTGTTTTTATTTTTTTATTTTTCTACATTCAGACACCACGTCTACGAGAAACGAGGTGGCCCCAAATCAGTTGAGTTGAAGGAGGTTGGTCCTCGCTTTGAGCTTAGGCTTTTCCAGGTTAGTTGCTTGTTTCCGTTTACTTAATTCAAGAGTTACTCTTCATGTTTCTAATTGCTTTCGTTTATTTTAGCTAAAAGGCTGAGAGTTTAGCTTGTAAATTAAATTGGTTTTTTTGGTTCGGATCAAGATCAAATCAAGTCAAATGAGTTGAGCTGCAATCTAATTTAATCGCAGTTTGATCTTCGAGCTGAGCCTAGTACATTGGATTAATTATTCTATGCGGACGTCAAACGCCGTCCGGAGACCATCTAGAATGCGCCACGTCACCCCCTCGCTCGGTAACGTGGCTCGGTACTGTTTGGTACCGTGGCTCAGTACCATTGACGTGGCACATTCTGATTGGTCTCTGGACGACATACTGCATCCGGCCTCCGCACAAAAAAATTTCTCACTACATTGGGTCATGGAACTCATGCTCAAACTGAAATTCAAATATGCATATAAGTACATGTAAAATGATTTTAATCAGTCCATGGAAAAAAAAAAAATCAAGTTTTTGAGCTTGCTCAAAGTCAAGTTGATTTAGGCCTGCTGTCTTCAAATCAACTCAATTCTGGCCACATGCTGATTTTGGAGAGATTATTACAAGTGCGGAGACCGGATGTAGAGAACTGTTCGATTTTATCTCTTTGAACTGCGCTTTTACTATTCATAGAGACAAACCAGACGGTTCTCTATGTTCGGTCTTCGTACGTAATAATTTCTCCTAATTTTGAGCCTGATTTTGGACGGTGCATGAAATCAGATTGTTCTCGCTCCTAATTTTTAAATAAGAATCATGTATCAAATATGAACTGGTTTATGAATACCGCAATGCCATACATAACTTCTTTGGTTTTGGTGTGACAGATCAAGCTGGGGACGGTTGATCAAAGTGAAGCTCAGAATGAGTGGGTTATAAGACCATACATGAACACTGCAAAGAAGCGGAATTTGCTTGGAAATTGAAGAAATATGGCAGCTTTGCTGTTCTTCGTTTTTGCATTTTTCTAGAATTTTCATTAGGATTTCTTGCGTTACATTGTTCCTAATGTGCACTGTGATGGAAAAAGATCACTTGAGTTGCTTCATCTACAATGTTAACTATTAAAAATTTTCAGCTTTCAATACAATGCACTAATTTCTAATAACGTTGCATTGTACTTTCATTGAGAATCAAATCAAATATATATTTTTTCAATATATTGTGCAAAATAATAATTGATTCAATCATCGTTCATTTTACTATGCAGTTGATGCTTGATAATATTCATTACAGAAAATGCTCTATTCACTTAGCACTAACAACTGATAAAATTAATATCATGATAATAAACCTGTAAGCTAAATGATACACATCTTTTTTATTTTAATGATTTATTTTGCAAGATCATCAATGCTAGTCAAAGATGGAAACTTATCACTTATTTGCATATCAATAATATATGTGAATAATTGGTGTTCAAGAGCCATAAATTCAATTTTTAAAAAATTAGCTTTAGATAACTCAAATCAGAAAAGAATTATCCAATTAATTGCAGAATTTACATGTAGATCATAAGATTCACAAATTGAAGGCTAATAACCATGCAAAAATTTGCTTTCTCCAAAGAAAGTTGTAAATAGGCAATTATTAGATTCAATTCCTCCTAAATGCAAATTAAGAAATAAACTGAAGTACAAGATATTGAACTTTAGAATTCAGGTAAGCAAAGTCAATGTGGAAGCAATAAGGGCTAAGAACTACATTGAATTGAAATCTCTTATATTCCAGCAAAGCATCCCAAGTTCATCAATAAAAGCTGGCAATGGAGTAGCTTTAGGCTTTGTTTGGGATGACTTTCTTACTGCTTCTTAAAATAATTTTTTAATATAAAAATTATTATTTTTTTTACTAAAAATTTTTTTTAGAAAGCAGTAAGAAAACCGTCCTAATAGAAACCTTAGATTCAAAATCTAAGTTAATTTGCTTGCATTCTGGATTCTAATCTTATCGTCAAAATGTTCCAATTTTCTATTAACATTCATTATTCCAATAGAGTTGCAAAGACATTTATATTAATTCATTTGCTTTGCACACTATTCTTCAATATTCATATAAAGTGTAGCTGTCTTGCTTGATTTGCAGCATGTGAAGACTAATGAAATCCTTGAAATCAAAATACCAAAAAATCCATATTATTAAGAGAATTAAAATTGGGCAATTGTCCACCCTAGGCAATACGTGGTTCTACCTGTGGCAGCAAGCTCCATTGTGGAATTTGCTTGTGAAAGAGCTTTGGAGTGTAAAGTGAGGATTATAAACTGGAAAGATGACAGTCCCTGCGGCAGAGAATCTGGAGGTAGCGGTACATAATACTGCTTGCATATAATGTGATAAGCTATCACTGACAACTGACATTTATTCCATATCTCTATTCATAAACAAAAAAACAACTGTCAGTAGAAAAGAGTCCTCCAAATCGGACCCAAATGAACGACATGAGACTTCACAATAGCTCAGCGAAGCCAAAGGGCATTAAATCTTTTAAGTCCATGTAAATTGTTAATTGATTGATCTGCAAACAGTTCCCGCCAATCAACTGCAACACTTTTTACAGAAAATTATTAGCTGCTTCATCCTTAGCGGCAACTCGGACTGAAGTTTGAGCCCTCCCTCCAGGTGGCTACGTAGGGGAGATCAGCCTTAATTGGCTGATATTGGGCCAGTGAATCTCACAAGAACACCAGCACGGCTGGCATTCAGCTTCTTTATAAGTTCTCCTCAGCAGTGGAATTAGGAGGATTAAGGCTTCATTTGAAACAGCTTTCTTAGTGCAAAATTTTGATACTTGAAAGCTGCTTCCGTCCCAAAAGAAACCAAAGCGTGCCAAATGCCCCATAAATTTGAGAAAATTCTTTGTATCTAAGCATAATTTAAAAATTATACCCTTATACTCCCTTGCAATCATCCCTTCCAATCATGCATATTATAAAAGTTTTGTCCTTCTAAATTTTGAGATAACCCTTTTGCCCTCTTAAATCCTAATTCCACCAGTACTCACCAGGTCCATTCAATCCAACCTGAGCCAAGTATCCACCATCCCTGATCCATCCAGCAAGCTCATGAATCACAGCATAAATGGCCTCTGCTCTCGGATGACACCGTTCACCTGCAATGAAAGTATGCACACCATGGCCAGCTACCTCAACCCAGCTGCACCCAGGCACCTTCCTCACCCCCCTCCGCCACATCTCGCCCCTCCATTCTGCCACCTCCTCATACTTCCCCGCCCACCCATATGCATTCGCAGCCATCACCCAAGCACCACTCCCCTCTGGCTCCATCTCCACTAGCCTCTCTGCCGCCTCCACCACCCTCTCCATCTGCCCCCTTTCCTTGCACGCCGCAATATACGTCCTCCACCCCTTCATCCCGCAAGCCTTCTCTGCCGCTGCAGCCACCTCCTTGGCCTTTTCAAGCATTCCCGCCCGGCCAAACATGTCCACCATACACAAGTAATGCTCAGCCACCGGCATTACTTTCATTTGCTCAAAAATTTTCACCCCGATTTCCATCAATCCAGAATGGCTGCATGCTGACAACACTGCAACAAAAGTGACCTCATCAGGTTCAGTGGTCATGGCGTTGAAGAGCTTTAGGGCATCCTCTCCCCGCCCGTGAGACGCATATGCATCAATTATGATGTTCCAGGACGCAACATCTCGGTTAGGCATTACATCAAACACGTTGCGCGCGTCATCAAGCATCCCGCATTTGGCGTACATATCCATTAGAGCATTGTCCACGAAGACATCGCCTCTGATCCCGTGGCGAAGAAGGTAGGTATGGATCTCCCGTCCATGTGCCAGAGCATCCAGTTGGGAACAGGCGGGGAGGACGGCAGCCACTGTGATGGAATCTGGCTGAACTCCAACGCAAAGCATTTGGCGGAAGAGCTGAAAAGCCTTCGGGTGGTCGGCGGAGTACTCGGAAGCGGAAATTATAGAGTTCCAGGAGAATATATCTTTCTCGAACATAGACTCAAATACTTCCGCCGCCTCCTCCACATCATGACATTTTCCGTAGAGGTCAATAAGAGAATTTGAAATCGCCACATCAAACCCGTATCCAATCTTCACAACAAAAGCATGAATGTTTCTCCCACCATTCAAATCAGCCGTAGAAGTGAACACGGAGAGGATTCCCGTCACTGTAAACCTGCTTGGAACCATACCTTCCTCCAGCATTCTGTGAAAATAGTCTTTCGCGTTCGAAAATCGCCCCATTTGCGCGAACCCATTGACCATGGAGTTCCAAAGCACCACATCTTTTTCAGGAATTTCATCAAACACCACCTCTGCGTCGTCCACGATTCCTAATTTCAAGTAACCGTTTACCATCGCGCTTGAGGCGAAGACATCTGAAACTAAACCGAACTTGAAGAGCAGGGCGTGGATATTCTTAAGATCCCCGGCGTCACCGAGGTCGGAGATCGATTTGATGACGCAGGGGAAGGTGAAGTGGTCGGGGAAGAGGGAGGGATGGGAGCGGAGGAAGCGGAAAAGTAGTAGAGCGTCGGCGGGGAGGGTGTTGGAAGAGAGGGCGGAGATGGCGGCGTTCCATGCGAAGAGGTTGGGAGGGGAGGGGGAAGAGTAGAATGCTGAGAGGGCGGAAGCGGGGCAGCAGCATTTGGAATAGAGGGATATGAGGGAAGTGAGGGCAGGGGGTGAGGAGGAGAGAAGGCTGGAGGTGAGGAGAAGAGCGTGGAGCTCGCGGGCTTTGGGGAGGTGGTGGGGAGCGGCGCGGTGGTGAAGGAGGGAGAGATGAGAGGAGAGCGATGAGAGACTGGAGAAAGAAGTGCGCCGTTTAGTTGGGAGGGAGAGGAGGGAATGGGGTTTTATGTTCATTTGGACTGGAAACGTGCACATACATCATGCTATGGCATTATGGTTTGTATTTGATATTTATTATGAAATTATGTTGTCACATTAACATTAAACTTATTATTTTGTCAAATAATAAGAATTATAATAATATTTTAAAAGTGCAAACATTTACTTCAGCATGATGTGAATCTAATTTTAATCAATAGTAATTAAATAGGATAAATAAATCTTATAAATAAACTTAAATAAATCTTATAGCAATTTTATTTATTTGCCGACAGAGAATTGGATTTGAATCTAAATTTATTTCTTAACCCGCACATCATTCTTAGGCGTCACGTATGTATCTAAAACTCTCTCGTCAGAGCCTATGTAAGTATGTGTCGTTGGATGCATTTCATACGATGCATTCACGTGTGTACATAATATGTTTTTTTTAAATGTAATTGTAGTGTCACATGATATATTGGAGTGAAACCCTCTGCTTATTGCAAATGCATGCGAATGTATTTTTGCAATGCAATTGCGATGTTGGAATGACATGCTTGTATGAAATCCTTGGCATCCTACACATGCACGCCATAGGTCTTTTTGAAATGCAATAGCATTATCAAATCAACACGCTAGAATGATATTCTCTGCTTACCACTAATGCATGCGAGAGGTCTTTTTAAAATGCAATAGCAATGTCAGAATGTCACACTAGAATGAAATCCTATGCATCCTACAGATGCATGCCAAAATGCGCTTACAAATATAACACACATGCATGTAAATGCAATATTGGATGAAATGGTTATATAATCTATCATGCATGATGTAATGCATGTGTGAGGGGCATTTCAGAATATTCGCATGCAATGCAAAGGGGTGTCTGACTGCATTAGTGATTGTTGTTGTTGACTCCGTGGGACTTCGTTGACGCCTTCTGCCTGTTCGTACGAGTCTTGCACATCCGGTAGTGTGGCATCATGCCTTAGTTGCCCGTGATTTTTACTATTGATTCCCTGCTTTTGCATATAGGTGGATCGTAGCATTATCACCCAACTTCCATAAGATACCTCATTGTTTTAATGTAAGTTCCCTTTTCTCATTCTTAGGGATAGCGGATCCATGAATCAGCCGACCCTTATTGAGGTTGAGTAAACACATCTAAACAACATGAGGTCATTTTGTTATAGATAATGTACTACAATCTGCTAAGACCAAAGGCTTAGTTAGTACATCGTCATTTCGTTTCTTACGGCGGTCTGCAGATACTTGCGGTTGTTGGAAGTCTTCGCTATCTATGCAGGAATGATGAGATGAAATACCTTTTCAACTAATCATTCTTTGACTATATAGAATCATTCAACTCTGCATGCTTCACGTCACAACATTGCAGTTAGAGTCTTTTGCTAGTTGTACATCAGCATCTTGCAGATACTTACGGTTGCTTTTATACCCAACGTACTCGCAACATCTCAATCACTGTTGTTGTAAGTGTTTGTAGGAGGAAAGTACTATTGTACACATTCATCATTGGTTGCACCGGTTGATTGTTGGTAGATTTGCATATTTATCCACATGTTGACATCAAGTGCTAAGGATCAATGTAGTTGTTTTGTTGTTGGATGGTTATTGATAGCAAGAATGATCTAAGATTTGTTGCACATTGTACGTCATCACCCTTATATGGACTATTATGTAAAACATATCTCCTACATGTACTTATAGGTGTTGTATGTACTTATTTTCATAGGGGATCCCTCGTATTCATGATACACCTACTATTGTTAACCATAAGTATCATATCAAATGTCATTTCTTGTAAGTGAATCAATGCACTTGTTCATCTGTTCATTGTTGTCGACTGCAGGGGTGACCTAACATTTGCTACAAGCTGCACATCATTATTCATAGATAGGTCATTGTAGCTTGATGAGCTTTCTACAGCTGTTTGTCGGGGTTTACATTCACAACAGACTGTTGGTACCGCTTGCATACGAATCATCAATTCATGGGTTCTTTTTTTGCATATCTACCTCAATCCTATTAAATATGCTCATAGGAGAGCCACTGTACTTGTGTTGTATCCACTATCATCATTCATAGGTCGCATTTGTGTACTTAATATGCAAGATACTGATGTTGGCGGTAAGACATTATTGTTGTTGACTACGGGCTCGTAGAGAAGTTGCAGCATTCACTGCATATTAGCATTCATTTCTAAATGACATTGCAATTTTTGTTGCATCCTTTTGTGTATACTGGTTGGTAGTTGGTTGTTGTCCAATTCGCATCTATCTGATATGCTGTAAGGGATAAATGTACTTATTGGATAGCAGCTTGCATATACTTGCAATTAATACAACTTCTTCATATGTATTTGTAGAGGGGTTACCAAATCTCTCATCAACATTTGTAAAGATTTTTGATGCATTTGTTTGCATTCAAATGATACTAAGTTGCACTTAACTTGTATTTGTCTTGTACTTTGTAAATACACATTAATCGACAATTCACGGCATGTCGCTTGCTGTTGCTTGCATGGTTAAATATACTTGTAGTGTACTACTATTGTCGGCTGCATGGACACCATAGTGTTTGTTGCATGCTATACATACTTGCATCATATCCACCTTCACCGTTGGTTTGATGTACTTGCTTGCATTCATATATCATTGCATTTAGTTGACTGTGAGGTATTGTTGCATTCAATCCTATCTCGACTCCGCACAGAATAATTTCTCATCTTCACAACCATCAATTTGTATTCCCATAATTCCTTTCAACGCCTAACAAGCTTGCAACACATACATTTCCTTATTATTCAATCAAACATTTTTTGAATGCCTTGAATTCTTCATAAATTTTTAAGCAACCCAAATCTAGTCAAATAATATAGTAAATTATAAGCTAATTATCTCACTAATCGACTAATAGTACTTACATATTGATCTATACTAAGCATTTAAGCAGTCCAGCACCGGTGATACTAAGGTTTTTATATTGATTCAGGCTCAAAACTAAATAATTCAACAAACTTTAATCGTAATGATGTAAACACCTAAAAATTAATTAAATTATTAAAATGCAATGAATTTCTGATAATAAACATACATGAAATAAATTTTAAAAACATTACATTTTAACATCATCTCTTTTATGATTTTTCTCAATTTGACAGATTGAGCAATCTGACTATTTTAACAGCTCGATAATGGTTCTCTGCAAAATAGATTTTTAATAGAATCAAACATCTTTGAAGGCCAATTTAACCATCCAATTCGATCTGATTTTCACAATCATAAGTGACACAATAAGCTCGAGATTCCACCCTCATATTTACAAGAGATTATTACGTACGAAGGCCGGACCCAAAGAACTGTTCGATTTATCTTTGTGAGCTGTTCACAAAGATAAACTGAACGGTTCTCTATGTCCGCTCTCCGCAAGTGATAATTTTTTCATATTTACATCTAATAAAATGTAATAAGAAGATTTGGCGTTTGGAAAATAACTAATGATAATTTGACCAGAATCCTGAAACGTTGTGTTAGCCAAGCCTGAGCTTCCAGCACCAAATAAAAACCTCAACAATAAATTGCAAGAACATCAGAGCATTAGCCCTGAGTTTATACAAGGGTAATCACGATATCAATTCCATACAGTTTCAGGTTCATTTGGGATGAATTTTTTACCCTTTTTTAAAGCAATTTTTTTAGTATAAAAATTTTTGTATTAAAAAATTGCTTTAAAAAACATTAAGAAAACAGTCCCAAATGAAGCCTTAATTAGAGATTAATTTACAGGATAGACAAACTCTCTGTATAAAATATATGCATCTTAAGGAAAAATTACTCTGGTTCCACAATATTTGTTGTAAAATGCTGGTTTAGCAAATTAGCTCGCGAGTTGGCTGGCTGATCTTGGCTGGTGGCTTTCCGATTTGAGGAATCGAACATACTCCTGCTGCGTCATTTGTCCACCAAGCACAGGATCAAAACTGCACCTGTAGAAACTGCAGCCAATGGAAAAGAGAAAAAAGAACTTTGATGTAGTAATGGCAACAATCAAGATAAGGTTAATATCTTAAAATCTTTAACGAGGAGAAGCTTGCTTTATAAGGAAAAATTATTCTATGCGGACGCCGAACACTATCCAGAGACCAATTAAAATGCGTCACATCACCCTGTGCTCGGTACCGCTGACGTGGCGCATTCTGGTTGGTTTACAAACAGTGTTTTGCATCCGGTCTCCGCATAGAATAATTTCTCCTTCATAATGTTGTTTTAATTTAGCAAAATGTTTTTGAAAAGAAAAAAAAAACATAACATTTATTAAATTCATCTTCTGATTAGATACAGCTAAAAACCAAAATTAAATTTAAGTTCAACAAATCTCTTCGAAATTCCTCCGATGTAATGATTTCATTGAGTAAAACATCAATCTACAAGTCCCCAGAAGAGTCCACTAATCTAAGATCATTCAGTTAGCACTTTCTGCGGTTAACAAAAAAATTGCCTGGAACCTATCAAAATCTGGTAAGATTGTAAAAAAGGGTTAAACCATATGCTCTCAAGATATCGGTTTTGAATATCATTGTATACCCTGCATTGAAGCTAAGAAAATAGCAATTTTCTCCTCAGAAGATTAAATTCGATAATAAAAAACATAAAAATAGCAAGCAAAATCTGTCCACTTCTACAACATCTTCAAAACATAAAATGTTTTCAAGTCCTGATAGGCTGGCCGAAAAGCTGATGAATACAATGTGACAATAGCTCAATATGACCTAAAAATGAATACCACAACCGAGGTCCTACCACTGAGGTTTTCTATAGCTTTTCCTGTTTCGACTGAATCATCAGTAAATGATCTTAATTCAGAAGATGATGCAACCTAAGTTTCTAAATATTTTATGGAAAATACTTAGGAAAGCAATTAGAAAGATTCTTCCTTTCAATAAAACATAAACATCAACATGTTAAAAAAACTAAAAGTAGAAACAAATTTTAGAAGGCAGTTTAAAAAATATGTAGGGAAAAACACATAAGAAAATGTAAATAAGGCTACCCTCAATACAACCAAGTGGTCACCTCACATGCAAAGCTCAAAAAAATTAGGATAGATGCTCAAAGAAAAGATCTAATCCGGAATCCACCACTGAAACGATCTGGCACAAGTCTACCCTCCTCCAGCAAATACCAACCAAAACGTGACAGCAAACACCACAAAGCTCACAAGAGAAGAAGGATGCATATAGGGTGGGAACCGTGGAAAGAGAAGAAGAGGCAGAAAATTGAGACGAAGAAGTAGAGGGAAAGGGGAAAGGAGGCTAGTTCTCAAGCTTAAAAACTCGCAGCTTTGTATGCAAACACTTCACTAAAAACTCCAACCGAAGGAAAACAACCCCTATTTATAGGGAAAAGAGCAATTAATACAGGAAGTTAAAGCACCTCTCATCTAGCCACTAGGAACACCACAAAACTGCAGCAAACCGAAGGGACAGCTGCCTAGGGGAACCGAAGCATCAACACAACCGCCAATGAATATAAAAACTGATGGGACAACTGTCAAGGCGGAAACCGAAGCATCAACACAGCAACCAATAAACACAGAAACCTAAGAGACAACAACCAAGAGGGAAAAACGAGGAAAAAAAAAGGCACACAAGAAATCAACCCAGCAGCCAACCAAGGGAAAATCCAAAGAAACAAAGTGAAGGAAAGGGAGAGACAATCCTAAGAGCACCAACCTAGCATGATCATCGGTTTCCTTCCATCATAGGGTAACCAAAATAAAAATTACAATACATAATCAACCAAAGTCATAAAAAGGTACATAAATATTTGACTACATCAGAAGAGGCCATTGACATTTTGAAAGAGCTCAAGTCGATTACAAAAAGTCAAAATTAAAGCAGATGAGTATCAAACTTCTTTAAAGTTAGTTTCATAAATTGAAGAAAACATTAACTATACAAATAAAACTAAGGCTTCATTTGGGATGGCTTTCTTACTGCTTCTTAAAATAATTTTTTAGTACTTAAAAGCGGCATTAAGAAGTAATAAGAAAGTCGTCCCAAATGAAACCTAAGCGTGCAAAAATCATTACTAAATTTTTCTATAAAAGTAACTTAAATTTTAAAGGAATCAAGATAAATCTGCAAATCACTCCACCAAACTCTCCTCTACCCTCACCGACAAAATCAAATAGATATTAACTTTAAACAATCTTATCTTTGATAATTTTTCAATAATTATTAATTAATTGCAATAATATTTTAAGTAAGGACTAGTATTCTACTCTTCTTAAATATTTTATATCTAAAATCGAAATGAATTATCTTTTTCACATTCTAAGTTTAGAGTTGACTCATTGTGTAAATTTTTATTTCTTTATTAGAGAATTCGATGGCTATAAATATAACTAGGCTTTGAAAAGAGTTTACATTAATTTGCCAGGCTTCGAAAGGAATTGGCTCCCAAAGAATTTTAGCAAAAATAAATGCATAGCTATCATATGCTTCATACAATGTAATTCATCAATCATCACATATAAATATATACGTTAGTGTATAAGATATCTATGGAATCCACCACCAACAGTACACATAATTTAATCATCTAAAATAACTTCAAGAACAAACTATATTAAATAATCTGACAAATTGTTCTATGCGAATTGACAAGGTATAGGAAATAAAGAGGAATTCAAGGCATTAGTTGTAAATTCATGGACATAAAATTATATTAGGCACATTGAAGACCAGATTAATATCAAAACTTCATGAAATTTCTAATCTCTTAGCATTTGTTTCAATGCGCTACTTGATTTAAATTAATCTTGTGTTCTCTCGTTTAAGTTATTAAATGCGCATGTATGAAACTTATCCAGATTGAAACTTATCTTGACGTTATCACCTAATTTAAATTTTATATATTATTTGCCGACCACACGTAGTGGGATAAAGGCTTGATGTTGTTGTTGTTGTATTTGTTAACATCAACCAAAAAACTTATAATTGTCATAACTAACAACCATTGTCCTGCGAATGACTTCTTGCAAATCATGCAAATAATGAATCTCATAGGAAGCAAGTAATGCAAATGTTAATATACTAATATACATCCTAATGGATAAAAATAAAGACACAGCTACTTATAAAAAGATGTGATGATAACGAAAATAAAAAGAAACCTTGCACATAAGCACCATATCATATATGAACAAGCAATTACTTCTTAGAAAATTAACAAAAATGAAATAAATATTAGTTATGATGAATTATATCTTTTTATAATTGACATAATAGATAAATTTTAAATTTTAAATTTGTTTTACGATATTCATCATTAATAAATTCCCTAAATACCTTGAAACTACTTCTAAGATGTGATATATATATATATATATATATATATGCGCGCGCGAGCGCGTGCACGAAAGGGCAATCTCTTTTAAAGGAAATTATATTTGTTATGATAAATTATAGACCTTACGAATTAACCTGATGATAAAATTTAAATTTTATATTTATTTAAGGCATTCATCAATAAGAAATTCTCTAAAATATTGACAACTTATAAGATAACAAGATAAGAAAATTAAATAAAAAAACAAACAAAAAAATCACACAAATATGATACAAGTATATGAATAAACAATATCTTCAAAGAAAACTACCATAACCTTTTAGAATTAATCTGATTTATAAAATTTTAAATTTCTTTTAAGACATTCATCATTAAAAAATTCTGTAAAAAATTGACTCAACTCTCTCTCTCTCTAAAAGGTTTTTCTATGAAATAATTTTTCAATAAAAACTATATCAAAATCAATCTTATCATTGGCTTTGGCTATAGGAACAATGTCAATAAATCATCAAGAATTGCATTTTCAAATTGTTCAAATGATTCAACAACTATAATATACAAGATTGGATTGGTTTCACATTCAAGCATAGGTTCAATCACTCTTTAGAAGTTCTCATACTTAATTTTGCTTTTAAATCCCAATTTAAACTTTTGATAAGTCTAATTTTAGGTTCATGAATAGGATCTATTATAGATGCATATTCAAATTCAAAATCATCATATGTATATTAATATTATAATTTTAAATAAAATTTGCATCCAAAATATCCTCAAAATAATACTCATGAACTACAGTATTTTCAATTAAATAAAATTCAAGAATAGATGATTCTTTTAATTGTTTGTATATGATATGCTTTAAAGAAGATTGAATTTTCTTCAAGGACATTAATTATAGGCATAAAGTCCTAAGAGAGCGATTGTAATATTCTTCAATACCCAAAGGCATACATAAAACCTCATGCAATATATTTGTTGAATTATAGCTTAGCACATATGTAAATGTTGTTAAAACCTTTGGTAAAATAAATAATAGGAACATAATAATCTAAAAGCAAGTAAAATTTAGCTACAAGACCTATAGATCTTGAATAATACTCAAAGACAACCTAATCATCTTCTTTACAATTTTAAATTGATCATGCAATCGGTCTCTCTAATAATTGAATAACAAATACTGGTTCATAAATTTTTAAATTGATCATGCAATTGGTCTCTCTAATAATTGAATAACAAATACTGGTTCATAAATTTATGTTTCGCATCCACCAAATAAATTTTGGGCCAATATTTCATTAAAATGATTGAGCGTGTCCAACTAATTTTGACTTAGTGAACACAATTCTTTTCAGATCAGCCAGAATGAAACATTCAAACAAGTCCAAATTATCAATCCAATTAAAAAATAATATAAGATTATATCTACCGTTGAAGGCAATAATATAACTTAGAACCACATGATAGTTAAATTATTGTTTCAAGAACCATAGCTAGCAAGATTTTGTTTAAATTGCATATTTTGTGATTTCTTTTTATCAAGGCAATAATTATTTCCAGCTTCGAGTTGATGAGAAGATGTAATCATAAACTTAATATGCTAATTTGATGCAGGACGTCAAAAGGTCTAAGATTTTTAATGTAACTAAGTTTTCTTTTTTTGAGCACTACTTACAAAAATATCAACTTAATTTAGTGTAAAATCAAAAATATAAGAAACCTGAATAATCAATAAAATCAAAGAGAATCAAAAAGAAATCTAAAACCACAAAATTAACGTGCAATTGAATTTTTAACAAATAAATTAAAATTACAGTTTTAATAAATTTGACCAATCAAAACTCTTGCAACACCCAAAAAAAAAAATAAAAGAAAAAAATTAAGAAAAGAAGTCACCAAAGTGGATAAAATCCAATCGTGCCAATATAAGAAGATACCTTCCACCAAAAATGTTCTCTCACATGCACTACACACTTGAAAAATCACACATCCAAGCAGTACAAAAAGACTGAAAATAAAAATTCAAATTTTTATTGATCAAAAGTTGCCATTGAGATGCCTTAATAAACTCACATTTAAAATCATTCAATCCCTTATTGGGGCACCAGATGAAACAACAACAAAAAAACTAAAATCCTGATCAGCTACAATACCCGATCCCAGAAAAATCACTAATATAGTCCCCACTATAATGCACACAATTTGCTACAGTAGCAACTACATTAAGATCATGCTCTGCTGCATAAACTGTTGCAACATGATCCAGAAGTAGTCCAAATCAGCCCGTTCCCTTTCAGGTTTGATGTCTACCCAAAACCCTAAAACTTGGCTTATTTGGTTTAGACTTGATGATTGCTTGATCCTGTAAAATAGTTTTTAATACCATTCACCTAAATTCCAAAATGTAATCCTTTCTTTACTCGCTTTTGAGGCTTAACCTACCAAAGAGGCATAACACAATTGTCTCTTTTTACTTGGAAAAGTCTCCAACACAATCATCAAGAGTAGAATTTTGATAATGCATCTCATGCTTGCCCAATTTTGCATGTGGAGATTCATGTGGTTCAACTTTATGAACCCAACAAAACTTGATTTTAAAACTACTTCAAAATAGTTTTATCAGTATATCAGCACAACTCTACTTGAGGTTTATCTCATTGATGATCTCCCTAAGCTTAAAGAATTCAATAAGCATAAGGAAATCCTGCATTCAAGACATTTAAATGGGTCATATTAAGTTTAATTATAAATCTCATAACTAAATCCTACACTTTTAAGAGGTCTTAAAACTAAAGTTTTATTTTGAACTATTGAAAAATACAACCAAGTATTAAGAGCAGAAAGATTCTAAATCATTTGGGTTCATAAAGATTTTCTACAAGTTATGATATCCAAAGCACATTCTCAATTTTCCATCGTGGATTTCTGTGTCAAATCATTTGGGTTGTTACTCAATCATGTTAATCATTTTATTCACCACAATATAGATATATATATAACGAATACACTCTATTTGGACTCCAATCTCCTTTATGCATCCTCCTTTTCCCTTAAGATTCTAGAGTTTGTAGATTAGCACTCAATAATAATTTTTTTCAGGTTTTTTTTTTTTTGTATTTTTTTCATGTCGAGGAAAAAAAAAAGTGCAAGGCATGTGATCCTCAATGAAAGTGGCATGTGGATGGGGTTGAGCATTAATGCCCGCATAAATGTTTAAGGAGATTAGGGAATGAAAATTGATACTATTTTGAAGGTTGTTTAAAAGATTTTATTTTTTAATAATGACTTTCAAACCAAGCTCCATCGATACTACTGAGTTTCAGTCAAATATCCCAAAAAAGTGAAAATGGTATGTGGATGGGGATCGAGTATAAATCGCCACTGAAGAGTGTAGAGAGATTAGATTCATTAGATTAATAGCTAAGGGCTCATTTGATGTAGCTACCCCACTGGTATCACAGCACAAGATCGTGCACCTAAGCCTAACTCCCACATTCAGGTGGTGCGGGTTGGCTGACTTCCTGCTACTTCAGATTTGACGCACTTGGGCATGAATTGCTGGGGAAGTACCAACAATCATAACTTCAATAGTACTGCAGATTAATCAATCAAGGCATTAAGGAGCATCTTTCTAGAAGGTTTTATACTCTGCTGTCTAATTCTTCTACAATGAAATTATTTCACATAACTAGATTACTTTGTTTCTGCAGTTCACAATAATGCCCATACTGCCTTCAGCATTAGGAATGACGACAAGTACGGTTATTATACATCTCTGTAAGATACTACAAATAGATGAATGGTGAAACTGGTTCTAGTATGGTCATCATCATTTAGATGCTGAAGTGATGGTCATCACTTAGATGCAGATGATCTAGGGGAGCCCATTCAGAGAAGAAAAGATAGCTAGCCGAAAGATTAATTATTCACTCAACATCATTTCATCAACAAAAATTATAAGACCATGTTATACCATACGACTTCAAAATTCTGAAGGAAGAAAGAGGCAACATAATAAGAAAATAGATGAGGAAAGGCAAATAAACCTAGTACACTAGCAACGCAATCAGCGGGTGTGGAGAAGTTCCAAGATTCAATGCCATAGTTAGATTGCCTGAATTTCGGCAGATCAGAGTATAGTTGTAATGATGAAAGACGTCTTACTATGTAGGATTCACTAACGTAACTCTAAAATGAGATGTACAAAAAACATACAAAAGACCACAATTATTAGTTCCAAACTTTCAATTTTGGTAGGTGCAATCGATCTTAATGCAGAATCATAAAATACACATCATTCATTCCAAGTGATAATTTAAAACTCACCAAATCTGAAATTCCCTAAAAATCTAAGAATGCATATAAATTTTGTAGCAATTAAAACTCATACCACAAGAAGGAAACCAATATATATCAAACATCGCAAAATCTAACCAGCTCACACAATCATGAAAACAATTTAGAAGAAGGAACAAGATATGAAATCACGAAATTGAAGATTCATTCCTCACACCGATATAAGGAGAATCATCCCTCCGAAGTCAAGACTTCCAAAGCCACAACACACAGTTTCAGAGGAAATCTGAGTTTATTAACCCAAAATTTCTCTTTTCCACGTCTAGATATTAACAGATATTATTTAAATTAGTTATTTTCCCTTTTATTTGTATTTACGTCTCTACCTTCGTTCAGCCTATTTATGGGCTTTTCCTGTTCATTTCATTGATGAAAATAATATACAGTTTTCTATTCTCTGGCTCGTTACCTCTCTACTTCTTCTTCTTCGGTAATTCTCTCATGGTATCAAGAGCCATCAGGGAATAACAAGATCCCATGGACTCCATACCTCCTTCCTCCTCCCCCTCCTCCTCCTCCCAAACGATCAGCACCAACCCGCCTCCTATGATTCCGCCGAATCTTAAGTTTCTTGTTTCTAATATCAAGAATCTAGCTCCTCATCATCTCACACCCGACAACTACCATATCTGGCGGGTTCAATTGCTTCAACAGTTCACCGCAAATGGGTTCATCGGTCATCTTCTTGGCACCGTACCAGCTCCGTCCGATGTTACCTCGACCGACTACGCACAATGGCTGCTCATAGACAGCAATCTTCTTGCTGCCATTTTTGCTACGGTTTCTCAAACCATCCTACCGTATATTCTCACGTCCACCACCGCCCATGAAGCCTGGACGGTTCTTGAACGACGTCTTCAACCTACAAGCCGCTCCCGCGTGATTCAGCTCAAGAACGAGCTCTACCGCTCCCAAATGAAGGATCTCTCGGTTCAACAGTACCTTACGCACATCAAAACGCTCGTGGATAACATCTCTGCGTCCGGATCCAAGATTGAATCAGAAGATGTCATGCTTCACATCCTCAATGGCTTGCCGTCGACATATAACTCGTTCAAATCAACCATCCGCAATTCCCTCTTACCAATCGATCTTGATACGTTCTATGCTCTTCTATGCAATGAAGAGATTCATCTTCATCAAGAAACTCTGCAAGATTCTTCCGGCAACGCCTCTCCTACGGCACTTTATGCTGCATCATCCAACTCCTCACGCACTCGCAACGGTAACAATCGCCGCTACAACAAACCCAAGAACCAATTTCCCTCTACACCGACACCCGTTCCTCCGCCCAACTATCCCAATCCACCGCAATCGGCATGGCCTACATGTCAGATTTGTGGTAAGCTTGGCCACGTCGCACTTAATTGTTGGCACCGCAACAATCCTAAGTATGCGCCCACAGACATGAGACAACCCCGCGCCCTCCTCGCCAATCTAGTGGCTCCGGTCAGTCAAGATTGGATTCTTGACTCCGACGCCTCCACCCATCTGACACCAGATGCGAATCAACTCTACTATCCGACTTCCTATCAGGGCTTGGACACTGTCTCGACGGCCAATGGTAACACTCTACCCATCACTAACACAGGTCAAGGTCTTCTTCCCTTACCGGATACGGCTCGTAAGTTAAAACTCAACAATTTACTTCATGTTCCTTCTCTCACGCATAACTTGTTATCTGTTTCAAAACTTACTTCAGACAATTTTGTTACAATTTCTTTTAATGCTAACGGTTTCGTTATCAAGGACTCTCGGGACCATCATCCGCTGCTTCATGGACAACTTCTTAATGGACTTTATCACATACGCACTGCTCCGGCCATCCCCCATGCGGCTCTTACAGCCACCACTACAGCTTCAAAGACTTGGCACTCTCGCCTTGGACATCCGAATAGAGACACCCACAATGTTCTGTCTAGATTGTTTCCTGAAATTCTTAATGTACCTAACTCATTCATGTGTGATTCTTGTAACCAGGCCAAGAGCCACAAACTTGCTTTTAATAATAATAGATCCATTTCCAAAGCTCCTTTCGAAATTGTGCACACGGATGTTTGGGGTCCTGCCCCGCATCCTTCACTGGACGGTCATCGTTATTACGTTACCTTTATCGACGACTACACCCGTTTTTCGTGGATGTATCTTCTTTACACCAAAAGTGAGGTCCTCATCCAATTTAAAAACTTTTGCAATTATACTAAAACTCAATTTAACAAAATTCCTAAAATTCTTCGCTCCGACAGCGGAGGCGAATACACCAGTCGTGAGTTCCACCTCTACTTACAAGAAAATGGAATTATTCATCATCTCCCTTATCCTCACACTCCGGAGCAAAACGGAATCGCTGAACGGAAACACCGTCACCTGTTGGATCTTACACGCGCTCTTCTTCTTGAATCTGCCTTACCGCCCAAATTCTGGTCGTATGCCCTGTCCACGGCCAATCACCTAATTAACCTTCTACCGTCCAAATCTGTATCAAATCAAATTCTGTTTCAGCTCCTCCGAGGTATCCCGCCTTCTTACTCTCACCTACGAACGTTTGGTTGCTTGTGCTATCCGTGGTTGCAACTGTATTCCAAAGACAAATTTGCTCCTAGATCCTCGCCGTGTGTCTTCATTGGCTATTCATCTCACCACAAAGGTTACATATGCCACAACACCTTGACTGATCACATCTACACATCCAGGCATGTTATTTTCTATGAGCAAACTTTCCCGCATAAACTAACGTCTAGCTCGGTTCCTACTGCTTCCACTGTCAACAACTCACCCACTTCTCCTCTACTTCTCATCCCCACGTCCACCCTACCTCAACCTTCCACGCATCCTTGCATCTCTGCTTCCCAAACCACCACTGATTTCCCCGCTCAGAACTCTAATCCTACTCTCTCGAACATCACTCAATCTCCTTCTGAACACCCTCAGCAGTCTCAATCTCCCATTCGTCCCGCTGCACCAGCTCACCACATGCAAACCCGGCTTAAATCAGGGATCCTTAAACCAAAATCTGTGTTTAATCTTCTTGCCCGGGTCAATCCGCAAACCACACCCACCACTTACATCCATGCTCTCAAGTCTCCACATTGGCGGACAACAATGCAAGCGGAATTCGATGCTCTTCAAAGGCAATCAACCTGGACTCTAGTATCTCCTCCCCCGAACAAACCGGTACTAGGCTGTAAATGGGCCTATAAAATCAAGCGTCTTCCTAATGGCCAAATCGAGCATTACAAAGCACGTCTCGTCGCTCTTGGCTACGATCAACAGTTCGGGATCAACTACACAGAAACGTTCAGCCCGGTTGCCAAGATGCCTACAATACGTCTTCTTCTTGCACTCTCACTTCATCGGCAATGGCCTATGTATCAATTGGACATTGCAAACGCCTTTCTTCATGGAGATCTCCCCGACGACATTTTCATGCGTCAGCCGCTCGGATTCACCGATCCCGCCCAACCCCATGCCGTGTGCAAGCTCCACAAATCCCTTTACGGGCTCAAACAAGCACCGCGTCAATGGTTTCAGAAACTTACCAGCTTTTTACAATAACTTGGCTTCGGGTTTAGTCGCTCCGATCCCTCTCTTCTTATTTTCCATCGCAACAATATTCACATGTACTTACTTATTTACGTCGATGACTTCTTAGTGACAGGAAACGATGAGCATGCAATTTGGCAACTTCTCCAACAACTCCAAAATCAATTTGCTCTCAAACAGCTTGGCAACATTTCGCTCTTTCTCGGTATTCAGGTGACTCGTTCCAACTCCGGATACTTTTTATCTCAAGAACATTATGCTTCTCAACTGCTAAATGATTCAGGTTTTAAAGATTGCAAAGCCGCACCAACCCCAATCATGCCGATCAAGAAGCAGAAAGAACCCAACCGGAACCCATTTCTGGATCCATCACTCTACCGCCGACTGGCTGGATCTCTCCAGTATCTATCTATCACTAGACCGGATATTGCCTTTGCAACCAACAGGGTCTGTCAGCACATGCAATCTCCCACCGAACAAGATTTCAAGGCTCTCAAAAGACTTCTTCGTTACGTCAAAGGAACTCTATCATTTGGTTTACCGATCACAATGGGTTCCTTAGATCTTCGAACCTATTCGGATGCCGACTGGGCGTCTGACACTACCGATCGGAAGTCCGTCTCCGGCTTCTGTACATTTCTAGGCCCCAATCTCATCTCCTGGACAGTTAAAAAGCAGGCGACGGTAGCTAATTCTTCCACAGAAGCCGAGTACCGGTCTCTCTCCGCAGCCGCCTCCGAAGTCGTCTGGCTTCGCCGTCTTGCCTCCGAACTCCAGCTTCCGCAGCTCTCACCGACCACTATTCATTGTGACAACACTTCGGCCATGGCCATCGCCAAGAACCCAGTGTTTCATGCACGAACCAAACACATCGAGATCGACTACCACTTTATTCGTTAGCAAATTGGCTCCGGCAACATCAAGCTCGAACACATCTCTTCCAAAGACCAAATTGCTGATATTTTAACCAAACCCTTCTCGATTACTCGATTCCTAGATCTTCGAAACAAATTAAACATTCAAACTCCGAATGCTTAATTTGCGGGAGGCTATTAGCAGATATTATTTAAATTAGTTATTTTCCCTTTTATTTGTATTTACGTCTCTACCTTCGTTCAGCCTATTTATGGGCTTTTCCTGTTCATTTCATTGATGAAAATAATATCCAGTTTTCTATTCTCTGGCTCGTTACCTCTCTACTTCTTCTTCTTCGGTAATTCTCTCACTAGATACCTATGTATAATCAAAATTAGACCCTTCATAGTTTTACAAAATATGGCATAAAATATCAAAACTGAAAGTTTCCCATCCTCCCAAATTCAAAAATGGTGATTTTCCCATCTTTGGTCGGGCTTCTGCTAAGGGATAAAATCTCATATAAAAGGAAAATACGGTACCTGATCTTCAACTATAGTGCAGATACGGGAGCAGCAACGAGAGAAAACATTTGCAAAGAAAATAAGGCATGGTTTGCATAAGTCAAAATCAGCGCCACCGATGATACAACGCCACAGTGGAAGTCCAGCTAGAGTACCAAAACGGGAATAGGAGAAAACAAAACAGCCAAATCTCCTCAAATCAGCAATCATGAACAGAAAGGAACTGCACTTAGACTGTAGAAACCTTCTCAAATTGAAAAATGAAGAGATATGGGATCATTAAAATCAGATTTGCAAAGGTAAACCAGGGAGATGGCATTCAAATTACAATAGGCCAACTTAAAAAGTTACAATGAATTAGCAACAAAACAGCGACAAGAAACTGAAATAGAGCCGCTACTTTACCAACAAAAATGAACAAAGATTCAGCAGTTGAACAAATCAAACATTAATCGCATTTCCCATGATTAAAGAATTTCAATTTTACATGCTGTAAATTTCACAAATAAAACATTGAAAAGAATCATCAAGATTCGGGGATGTTAATGATTCAGAAAAAGTTGGCAATTGTTTGGTACTAATTTTCATCCTACGGTATTGACCGTTAAAAGAGTTTTATTTTTCCCTTCTACTTAGAAAAACAATAACAAAAAGATAGGAAAGCAACGACAGGTTTAATAGGCTAGCCATTTAAGCAACACTAGTTATATAATAGAATATCTTCTCATCAAAATATAAGTTGGAATAGATTGGTACCTGCCATCCATACCAACAATCATTACGGTGTTTTCAGACCCAAATGCTGCAAAATATCGTGTAACTTCTGGCAAGCGAAATTGAGCAAATGACCACTCGGAACTGAAATACTTGGGTAAAACCCCTGAAAAATTACAGTATCAGAAAAACAAGTATGCAGTGCTAATAAGAAAAAAGCTACTGCTTTCCAGAATGATTGATTATAACAATATTTCAACTTCAGTGTTTTCCATTTCTCCCTTCGAATACTAAATCTTGCTTTAAATAATTTAAAGTCTAATATAAATTGTTAAGACGCATGGACACAAACTATTTAATTTCACGCCGTATGTGTGAAAAATATGTTAGAGTAGAAGTAACAAGTGGCTAATCCGCATATATAGGCTAAAATTGTTTGGGTTAAAATCAAATTTGATCTCTAGTCCATCAAACCCAACTTATGATCCCCTTCAGTCCAATCTCCTTGACCATTTGTATCAGTGCCGATGGCCTGGCTAAAATAGAGTGGTCAAGTAATTTGTGGCTATCATGGGTCTTCATTGCTTCTAACATGATTGATCAAAGTTCATGGGGGGTGGATCTCATGCAAGTCCATGTGATTGAGTGAGCTCTTGATATTTGATCTTAAAAAATTTTGTTTGAGTGAGAGTGATGACTAATATGGATAACTATCACATGAGGGGTATGTTGTTGAATCGTGACCTCAAGCTTAAACATCTGGATAAAAATCAGATTTAACCACTATGATGCATTTAGCATTACATTAGAATTATGGTTTTATAAAACAACATGATTTTAGTTTGCGCTAACAATTAAGTGGTGGAATTTGGATAGGATTAGAATTCAATGGAGGAATATGGCAATATTCATTTTAAAAAAAAAGGAAATATGCTATATTTTGAAAAATGGTGGAATGCTTTCGATTGTTCTATGGCAGTTCATGGTTGCAATTTGTACAACAGGATTTATGTTGATATTCTGACTTATACTAAGTTCTTTGATGAAGAAGGCAATGTTGTTTGGCCTTATCCTCGTTTCAATTTTAGCTTTACCCTTGGTAGAATTAAATGAAATAGTGCTGTTATAAGTCTTCTGGCAGCTTATATAAGTTCTGGCAGTCCCTTTCACTTGAATTTAAGCGATTGGGGGTATGCGTGGTTGGTTTGGAAAACTCAATTTTAAATGTTCTTAGACTGTTACGATTTTAGATTAAAATTAAGAATATTTTTATCTGGTGGAACTATTTTAAATTTAAATTAGAATCAATCATATGCCAACCTTGTCCACTAGCCTAAAATAGTAGTCTAAGGCATGTAATTCGTATATTTTTAATGGAATAGAATTTTCACTTCCTACTTTCAATCTTATGACCGCAAGTTATATGATTTGTGCAATTTAATTTGCTTTGTTCACTTATTTTATCTGTTTTCAAATTCTTGCTAGTGCTTTTGAATATTCTAAATCGTTTCATTATCAAGTAGGGTCATACTCTAGCATCAATAATTTTCGTTCAATTGCATGAGTTATTGAAGGAATTAGTTATTAGAAGGGATATCAAAAAACCTTGTTGGTCGCGAACAGCTCATGTTCGATTTATCCATTAAGTAAATGAGTTCATACTGAAACACAAAAAGCCATGTTGATCATGTTCGGCTCATTTTTTGCGCCATACTTTTTAAAATTAATTAATTAATTAATAAGTAGAATGATTTTATCATACTCTGCTAGAATAAAACGAGTGGAAGATGAACATGATGTTCACAGACATTGTTAAACATGAGCCAATTTCAAAAAAACAAAATTAAAATGAGTAGAGCACAAACACACAACAACCTCGCTCAAGCTCGACTTCTTTACCCCCCTTAATTATTGTTTATCTATTAATCCTCTACTTAACTTTGCATGAAAACCCTATGTGTCATGATAATTACATTAGGAAAACTAATGTTGACATTGTTGACCTATCCCACATAAACTTGGTATCAAATACTTAGTATGTTTGATACAACTTTTTCATAACTTAACTTTACAGATCATTACACACTTATGTTTGCCTACAACTATCTTGCTGTTTTTCTAAAAATTTTGTGGCATGAAGCTTTTCACAGCCAGATCTGTTGAAATGTGGCTGCTATAAGAAAATTATTGGTGCTTTTTTTGAGGAAAAATCTATAATTCCTGCAACAACTTTCAAAAACTTTATTTTTTTTCGGAATAAACTACCACCCTAGGACATGTTATTTATAGCTTTTGGCTTGAATAATTTTTTTCTTTCATGTTCAAAATTTTCCATTGCAAGTTTAATGTATGATTTATTGAGGTAGGTAGAATTGCAAATTCAAGGGAAGTCAACTTCTGATGCCAATGTATAGTTCAATTTTTCTTGCATTGCTAAATTCGTTGCTTGTCTAGTTCATTTGCATAATTTGTTGTTGGTTTGATTAATGCTCTTAATTTCAATCAAAAAGTTACATTAGAAATCTAATTTGTGGAAATTAAATGGTTTCGCTTGTTGATTCTATTTGTTTCCAAATACTTGCTAAAATTCTAGGGTATTTTTAATTATTTTATTATCAATTGGGTTAAACCCTAGTATCGCTTGCTTTCAATTACAGAAAGTGAATTGTTGAAGTAATTGATTGTTAGTGATACGCGAATCCTACATTTCTTTTACAAAAAAAATTGTACATGTCATATTAATTGTATTAGTGAACCTAGTCCCAAATCATCCTCCATCACAGGTAGGAATTATGGCTTAAAAGCAACACAAAACCCAGGACTATGAAGATAAGCGATGCATAGAGGAATTAAAATTTAAAATTGAAGCCTAAAATAGGAGATGACAATTCATGTAACTGCAAGAGGAAGTCTGTAAAATACAACTAATCTTTGAAACGTGCATATCAGAACTTCATTCCTAACGTTTTAGGAAAGTTGGGTTTTAACCAAGTGCTTTTAGGAAGCTTAATAAAACAGGGTTGTTAGGCGCATATCGATTATTCAGCTGTAACTAATGAAAAGGCAACCAAGATAAAATTACATAGGTAGGAATTTTCAACAACAATGCGGGTCATTGAGCTAATCAGAGTATTATATCTTTTTTTACCTTTCATAAATGATAACGAAGAGCTTGGGTTAGCGCCAGTATTTGGAGATATCAATGCATCAAGTGAAGTTGCAGAGTTTTGATGCAGCAAAGCAGGTCCTTGACCTGAAGGTAGAATAGGTGCATCTTCTCCTACCACTCGAACCCTAAGGTTGAATATATGCACAGTGCCCTTGTCACTAGATATTGCCAACCATTGCACATTTGGAGAGAGAGCAATACTGTATATTTCTGCTCTATCTGCACCCCTTCTCACCTACAGAAACATTTTTTATTAGATATTATATAGTCATAAAAAAGTATATTATGAGAACAAAAGGAAGCCATTTACAGGTTGAAAATGCAAACAGAAAAATAAAAAATTGGTACTCGAAAATTGAAACAAATGAAATGTTACACCACTTCAAGTTAATAGCAGGTAAGCAAAAAGGAGTGGAAAGATATCACATACAGCAACTCCAACGCAACCAAAAATGAATGCTCGTGTACAGCACGATTCATTGGGCAAAATAAGGAGATCTGGTTGACCTGGAGCTTAAGGTTTTTGCCACATCCATATTACGATTTAGAACTCATTCCAAAATCATCATACAATTTAAAAATAAGCGCACAAAGAACTCATTTTATAAGCTAAGAATGTAGTATGTTTATTCTACATTTTGGAATATGGAAAAAATACTAACGACCACAAAAAACAACTTGCTCAATCTTGAGGTCCTTGAAATAACAGGTTGAGGATGTTTAACTGTCAGCCAGTAAGCCTAAAAAACGCAATCAGCTGTAAGCATAAAAACAAAGCGCAATCTTTATAAACCAAATTTCATTCCTCAACCATCTGATCAGGCATTTCATTTAGCTAAATTCTATCATTGTATACCATTAATTCATCCTGATTGCTTGAAAATTTATATGTTTCGCTTATACTGTCCTACATGAAAATAAGAGAATCCAGACACCTGAACCAAAAAAAAGACAGATGACAACCAAAAGCTATAACAAAAAAATATTTACACCCTTTAACTTTCACTCTACCTTTAGTGGATAAAATATCACCATCAACATCATTAACCATATCTCAACTATTTGGATTGGGCTTTGTAAATCCTCCACCATACATTCATATTGAGTGCCACATAAATGTTAACTCTACAAATATTTTTCCATGATCTATAGCCTAACTAATTTTGGTTTACCATCTTTTCTCCCTAAATCTTCCAAGAGTAGTTGTATCTACCATCCTTATCGGTTAGGTACTACATAATTAACTCTATATATCTTTAACCACAATATGTAGCATAACTACTTTTGGCCTACAATCTTTTCTTCCTAATCTTCCCAAGTAATTCTATCTATCCATCTTATCAGAGCATCTTCTTACCCCCAATTACCATTGCCCAAAACATTTAAATTTTCAAATATCTTGTCTTCAATAATTATTGTACCAACTATTCTTTCAATACAATTATTTTTATTTATCACCATATACTTTATAATTTTATCACACATCTATCTTAACATTCTTATTTTATCACATTGACACCATATCAGTCTTACCCCTACTACTTGGAGTTGGCATTATGAATTCTCATTCTCCATCAATAAATATTGAGTATTACAGAAGTTGTTATCGTAATTAATTTAAATATTTTACTATAAATTCTATCCATAGCATAAGATCCTTGTTATGCCCCCTTTTTCTCTTCATAATCCTTCAACACTAACTCCAACCACCCATCTCATTCTACTCTCCATTGCATGTCCAAACCACCTAAGTTCATTTTTCACTATCTTATCTTCTACTCCTACTATATCTTTAATATAGCCACTTCTCAATCTACCCTTATTTTTCCAAACCAAATTTCAATGCTCTCATTTATGTCATACTACACTTAGTCATCAATATCTTTTTTAATATCAAAAAGACTCAAAATCATATAACATAATCAATCTGATTGTATTCTTATTAAATTATAATTTATGCACTACTATGATAATGAAATTCTAAGCTACACAATCTAAGAGAATGAAACCCAACACACATGCTAGGGGGGTTGGGAGGGTGCCATTCTCACTCCCTCGACCTTTTTAAACAAAATTCTAAATTTTAGGTAAAAAGGGATTTTGAATAAGATCTTTCCACTAATTGATTAGTTGTTTGGTTTATTTACATCCTCCTAATGTACATATAGTACATACACTAGCATATGAAATGATAAGTTGTTTCGAGCTGTTTTAATATCTATTCTTCTGTCGATATGAGTAAGATTGATATATCATATCTTAAGATCTAATATTTCTTGAACAAGGATAATATCTAATCAAAGGAACCTATAATTGACAAAATTGAAAGTACAAGCATACGATGCTAACAAGTGAACTAGCCTACAGTGCAGCAGCCATTGTAGGTTTTTCTGTTAGAATCTAATTACTCATAATGAACCATAGGAATGAAAGCATGGCACCTACATACAAAGTTCAATATGCATATTTGGATCACTTACCTCTTGTAAGCGTGTTCCATCCATTGTGTTAAAAATCCTCACCAATGTCCCTTTCACACTTGTAGTTGCAAGAAGGAAGCCATCCAAAGTCAAGCTGAAACAAGAAATATGTGAATCATGCGCATTGATGAACTTTGTCATCTTTAGACCAAAGTGTTCAACCCGAACTTGTCCTTGGTGTAGACCTGGGCATGCCAAAACAGAGGTACTTGAATGGTGTGAAAGACAGCAAAGTCCCTTTGGATTGGCTAATGTCTCTATTTGGTGGAGAAGTTTCAAATCGGTCAAGTTATACACATATATCTTATGTTCAAGAACCACTACAATGCGATCTCGTCTCAATCTTACACCACGAACATCAGATCTGAAGGCAAATTCACCAATGCAACGACCCTGATGATCATCCCATATTAGAACTTTGTTGGGCGGATATTGCGAGTTCGCACCACCGCCAACAAGAGCCAAAATATTGCATCTAAAAAGCATTTCCACTATTCCAAAGCCACCACTTTTCAGATCCCTTCTAAAAGTTTCCTTAAATGGCTCACAGTTGTAAATTCGAAAGCCATGGCTTGTGCCAGCAGCAAAACACCCATAATCTTGGTTCCAAGATACTGATAGTAGCTCAATTTCCTCAGCTTCATGTGGATCCATTTCAAGTTGCCCCAAAGAAGTTGATGGTGTTTGTGGATTTTGTGACCCCAAAGAACCAAAATTCGATGGCAGATGTATTCCTCTAGAAGTGGAGACTGCTGAGCTCATGATAAAAGATGACAAAAGGAACAATGCTCTATAAGATGATGCAGAGATGAACAACAAACTAACAGATCTCCAAATTGCTGCAGAATTGCATAAAATTCAAATGAGGAGGATTAACAAATTAAAAAATTATACAATAATGAATTAGATGTAATATTTTAAAGCTGACAGATATTTAAAAAAAACAAAATAAAACAAAAAACCAAGATTTATTTTGTATGTTTCAGGCAAAAGTTTTAGGCTTTGTAACATTAGCATGTGTTCACTCGCATATGTAAAAATGCATGCCAACATGTCTCGAATCCAAAGCATTTGGTTCAAATCATATTCAAAACTGAATATTAGCTTGGCGAAAAAACAAAAAACTTCAGCAATTTCTCAACAATTAACTCTTGTTTGGCAGTGACATTTTACGTTTCATAACTCCTAAGACTCCCAAGTAAGGTAAGGGGAGGGAATACGATTATGTCAAGGGGAAAAGCGCGCTTCTGTAGATAAATTCAATGACCAAAGATAATAAAATGGGTCAAAACCCTAATCAGCTAATTACGAGAACAAACAAAAACCTCAGAAACTCCACCAGCCATCATCAGCGCTTTCATTAGCAAGCCAATCAAACATTCTATCTCCTTTCTCAAAAATAACTACAAAGCATTACAAACGGATTGAATAAAAGCTCGGTCTTATAAAACAACTCTCATGCCAGTACCATCCTATTATAAACTGGTGTATATACAACAACTGATTTATACCATCTCGCTAACATGAGCTCCGCAAATTCGTCATCACCACACAAAAGAAAAACAAAACAAAGCAGGTCACGACAAACATCAAACAATTCGCCAAAAGCGATGAAATACATCAACACAGTCCATCAAATAAAACGTGGAATCGCATCACAAGCTAGCAAACTCCTCCAAAATCCAGGAAAAAAATACTCAAAACAGATTTCTTAAGAAGATTTAATTCCTAAGCTGATCCAGCATTTATTTCCCATACCCTAAACCCGCAGCACTAAAATCAAGGAAAACCAGAAGTTAAGCAAGATGATAGATAAAAGGGAGGAAGAAGTGCGGAACAAGAAATCCGAAGAAAATACCTCAGATGATCATATCCTCCTCCAGCCTCCTCTCTCTTTCTCTCTCTCTCTCTCTATATCTCTCTCTCTTTCAGATGAATTAATGAAGGACTAAAGTGAATCATTATTTAATACGATTATTTCTCCCTTTTTTAGGGTATCTGAAGCGTGGACGCCGTCTCTCTATTCTTTCGGTGAAGCGCCACAAACCTCTCCTTCCACCCATGCCCGAAGGAAACCTAACCCGCCAGAAACGGATAGTTCGGGAAAATATTGTTATTTGCTTCGCTGGTCTTCAAAATGCAAGTTTTTTCTGAGAATTTTTCCTTTTTTTTTTAAGAGTGCGTAAGCCCGTTTCATTAATTCTTACAGGCTGATAAATGTCCTAATCATGAACAATTATTACGCCTTCTGACCGGACGTAGAGCTACGTTCGGCCGCCAATAACATGTCGTCACATGCTCTTACTCTTTACCGCGCGGTCCGACGACTTGACCCGGATCGGAACCCCGGAATGCTATGTTCGCGTATTGAGAGGTATTACTCGGTATTACTCGATATTGCTAGGTATTGCTTGACAATAACAAGAAATACCACTCTGTGAAGACCAATACCGAGTAATACCGAGCAATACCGAGTTGTACCGAGTTTTTCTAGAAAAACTCGGTACAACTCGGTATTGCTAGGTATTACTCGGTATTTGCTCGGTATTGCTTGGTATTTGCTCGGTATTTGCTCGGTATTGGTTATTGCCGAGCAAAATCGACCAATACCTAGCAATACCGAGCAATACCTAGCAAAATCGAGAAATACCGAGCCATCCTGGGTCCGTTTCGGGTCGGGTTATCGGGGCGTACGGTAAATAGTGAGAACGCGTGACGCGATTCTACTAGCGGCCGAACGTAGAGCTACGTCCTGTGACCGGACCAAATAAAAGTTCCCTAATCACAGAACTCATACATTGAAAAAAAAATACTAAAGAGAAAAAATATAAAATTGAATTGAGAATGTTAAAATTTTCGCCCATTCCAAAACGGCTTCAATGAGAAAACAAAAAATACAAAGTCATAATAGACAAGAATATGGAGCACATTCATCATAAGCCAGACTATACTTTCATTAGTCATAGCAAAAATGTGATATCTTAATATTTCCTCCACTTCCTAATGTTTAGATCGAGATTTATAGCTCATATTATTAATTGGTTGTCAATGACATTCTCATATTTTATAGTGTCTTTTCCTGTGAATATAGTAATTAAAGCAACAAATAGAAAGATAATATAAGTTCTCAACAATTAATGATGTCTCATTCAAATTTGAAATGTAACAAAAAAATTAGAGTAGATTCAATCCTGCTAAGAACATAGAGGAGCACAAAAGCATAGAGCATAAAATCTCAAATATATAACCGCATCCAAACAAAATGTGATTAACATTTTCTATATTTTCATTGCAAAAATTGTGACTAGCTTGAATAAGAAAGCCTCCGCAAGTAGAATTTTTATTGCGTCTTTCCACCTGACGTAGAGCTACATTAGGTAGCCTATGATATGTCACCACGTGCACTTACTTTTTACCGCGCGGCCCGACGACCCGACTCGGATCGAATCCGGGATTACTATGTTCGCGTATTGCTCGGTATTTGCTCGGTATTACTCGGTATTGCTTGACAATAACAAGAAATATCGCTCTATGAAGACCAATACCGAGCAATATCGAGCAATACCGAGTAATACCTAAAAGAACTCGGTATTGCTCGGTATTTCTCAGTATTGGTCGTCACATAATAGTATTTTTCATTTTTGTCGAGCAAAATCGACCAATACCTAGTAATACCGAGCTACGCAAACTCCCGGGTCCGCTACGGGTCGGGTCGTCGGGCCGCGCGGTCAAGAGTAAAAACACGTGGCGACATATCATAGGCTACTTGATGTAGCTCTACGTCAGGTGGGAGGACGCAATAAAAATTCCCGCAAGTAACAGCGTCGACGGTTAGAAACCCCCAATTGATGTTAACCAATCAAAAATCGAAAACCTCAATGCATAATTCTTATGCCATATAAATTTGCTTCATATAGTTTAATGCAAATTCACATAGAAATGATCAATAAAGTTCTAAAAAGTAGGCTTTCCTAGCCCAAACCGTTTAATGCACTCAGTGGTAGTAGAGATATGTACAATAAAAATGATACAACGGATATGAGGAGAAATGGAAGGAGGAAGGCATAGGTTGATGTTATTAATGATTTTTAGGACCATCCAACAACTCACATATAACTTAAGGATTTTGATATTTACTGCTATTAGAGATGCAAAACGAAATGTTGCAATTTACAGTTTCAGCCAATAGTTTGAGATTTTTTCATGAAGGGGTGTTATTTTCAGATAGAGATGTATTAATTTTTCCACCAATTGGTAAGAAGGTTATATGAAATTAAGATGTGCTAAATGAGAGAATAGTTATAGGAATATGTTAAAATAGAAAGAGCAAGAATACTCAGACCGCAATTGATTCAGTAAATATAGTTGTCACACTTTGCCCATCGGTACAGTAATAACTCGTTATATCTCCCAATCAGTATCATATGAATCTATCGAGGATAATACTAAATCATAATTTAAAGAAAAACCTGTAGGCCCATTATCATGTACAAATCAGTCAGTCTCTAGCCAACGTCAATGAAACCAAACTTTTACTTAATTTTCACAGATATAATATCACATTTTTTAACAATAATAATGACCATGTATTACTCAACCACATATCTATATTCATTCTCAATTAATACTTGTATTAATAGTATGCTTAAATAAAAAATTCAAACTTCTACTCAGGAAAAATCATACAAAATTCAATAACTTATATTTTATCCAGTGAATTTAGAAATGTTACAATCAAAATCTCCATATTAATCAATACGATATCATATAAAAAGTTATATAGTATAAGTTCAATAAATACAGGAAAAATATAATAAAATCAATTCTAGGGAGAATCAAACTGTTGAAATCAAAATATTTGAAAATAGAAGTAGGGACAGAGTCACCATCACAATTGGAGCAAGTTCCACAAAAACGGCAAAGCGATCCAGCGACTAAAATCAGCTTTTCTCTTTTTTTTTTCTCATATCTGTCCTTTTCTTCCTTTTTCGACAAGTCACGACCCTGAAATTTAGATTTTTTCAATAAAAAATCATTTTAAAAATTCGGGTTATCACAATAACTGTGTGCCACTTCACTAGATATTACTATTGATTATGGTTAAGTTTGTGTTTTCTTATATGTGCTTTGGGAGTTTTATGCTTTTGTCTGTCATGGGTTATTTTGTGTTTTGAGTGAAATAGAAATGAAACTATGATATATGTATGCATATTATTCTTTTAATTGTATAGTTCATTGAAATCAAACGTTGTAGATGTTCTTATTATTTATGTTTGATGATTTTAGAGTGCCTCTATAGTGTAAATATTGAAGAAATAATAAAAAAATAATAAGAAAAATTCTTCCAAGTAGGTCTTGGGCACTTAGTCTATCACATATCCGATGTAATGCGACTCGACCAATAAGGGTTATGTTGCCTTGGGTTGTGACAATGCAACCCTTTCATCTCCCTTGCTTTTGAATCCTTTGCCTCCTCATAGCTCATCATGTTCGTCTCCTTCGAAACTCTAGTCTACAAAATTGACAATTGCTAATTCAGGATATTACATAAAGAGAATAAGATAGACCTTTTGGCATCATTGATGTGTATGTTTGATAGGTTCCCCCAAAGTGAGTCACGATATTTTTTATGAGTGAGAAATTTCTCATTATTTGTTTTGTCAAATACCAGTACATCATCAACATAGAGAAGATTAGAGAAATGATCTTTGTCCACAAGAATGCCAATAAATGAGTTCTTTCTTAATTAATGTTTAAATAGATTAGAAAGATCACCCATCGTAATATAAAAGAGATAATGAGAAATGGTACAACATTGTCTCAACTGAAAAGGGGAATTAAAGAACTCCTCAAGAGTTCCATTAATACAAACAAAATATTGTACATGTTCAATGCAAGCCTTGATCGAATCAATGAATATGATGGGGGAACTCTTTTTAAACCATTCTAGCTATTATCGAAGGATTTGAATATGCTCAGCTTTGCACAAAACCTATTATTTTCCTTACCATTTGAAATTCACCCAAAAATTCGCTAGCCAAACCAATGTTATCAGAAGCAATCCTTTTGTAAAGGAAGCTTACTAAATAGGAATTAAAATATGAGGCATAATGTGCTTGAGCTTCAAAGCAAATAGTTTGGCAATACTTTTTTAGAATGTGTACATAGAGTCAAAGATGTTGCTTGTAAGTTGGGATTTAGGAATGAGAGCAATACCTATTATGGACTTCAAAAGACACTCTCAAAATTACATTAGATGATTGATTGTAGTTGATCAATATACTGTATGCCACAAGAATCAATGAAAGACAGATTAAATGTATATATCTCATAAATTTCTCGACATAGAATGTGCATTCAAATAAGGTTTATTTTCAAGTATGGAGCTCGTAAGTGTTTGGAGGTAACATGAATGACATTTGAGTTAAGTGCTTTTTAAATTGAGCTATTAATAAGACATTAAGGGTTCGTTTGGGACGGCTTTCTTACTGCTTCTTAAAGTAGCTTTCTAGTACAAAAATTTTATTTTTTGTACTAAAAAGCTACTTTAAGAAGCAATAAGAAAGCTGTCCCAAATGAAGCCTAAGAGTCATGGTTTAACTTTTCCAGGAAGATGAGATTTCACAAGCTAGCTCGTGAGCCAACAAGTTAAGTCTTGTCAAGCTTGAATTCGAGCTCATATATTACATGAGTGATAATTTGAGCTCTCGTGCTCAGCTTGAGACTCAATAGGTTGAACTTGCGAGTTTATTAATGAGACAAATTTGATCGAACTCATCTCACTAACACCTTTAATGAATATAGATAAAAACCACTCAATTACTTGAGAGTTTTTTACCTCTATTTATACATTTTAACATTGGCCAAAGCAAATTCAAACTATCATTCATTCCATCCTGAAAGTCACAAACAATTTTGAAGTTTGGTTCCAAGCTTGTTAGTAATTGTTGTCATCTCTAAATATTCTTTTGGAGTTCAATAAATTCTTCTAGAGCTTAACTCCAACTTATCCTTTACTAGTTGGATAAAATTTATTTATTTTTTCTTTTTTTGGTTAGAGTTTGCACCTTAAATTTTGATGTCATCAAAAATCTGTTTGAACAAACACAAATATCTATGCATATTTAAAGTGGAAACTCTAGGATTAAATCAGGGCCATTTGAAATCAAATTTCAATAAACTTATAGTCAAATAAAATGCCTTGACAAAATGAACTCGCCGACACTAAAAGTAATCATATTCAAGTCTAAATAAGCCCAAATCAAATAGTTAAAATATAATTAATAACTTCATTATATAAATTATAGAAAATCAATGCAGATAATATGATGAAGTGTTCTAGATTTTATTTTTATTTATGAGGTATGCCTCCCTAAAAAATCTTTAAATAGTCAATCACTCTTTATAAGAGAGGACACGTTGTTTATGAATTAAAAGAGCTCCTATGCAATCCCCTTTGCCACCGTTAGCAGACTATCGCCCTCAGGAAAAATTATTGGTGCAGAGTGCGCACCGTCCGCACAAGCATTAGGTACCTATCGGTACCTAGCAGTACCAAGTGCGGGTGCCGTTAGGTACCAATGCTTGTGCAGACGGTTCTTCCCGTCTGCACTCTACACCTAATAATCTCTCCACCCTCATAGCATTGTTTTCGAATCGTTGTTGCATTGCTAATGGATGATTAATCATTTGTAATAATTTGTACGCAATATTTATATAATTGAATAATTTTAGTTGGTTACCCTTTGATTTTTCCTATTCAAATTCTACATAAAATTTTTGATGTCACTCATATTCTTTTCATTTATTTATTTTTGTTAATTTTTCATAAAATATTTAATTATTAACATAAAACTTCGTCATCCTATTTTCATAAAATCTTTAGAGCGCAATAAATCATCCTCTTTCAAATGGCAGTGTGGCACACGGATTTTCCCTTTTTTTTTTAATATGTATTTCACGAAATCACAGCCGTCTACCAGTCAATTTGCCCAATTTCACTCCCAATATAATCTTCTGCGAATGACCGTGTGGTAGTAGGATTCTGCATAATCAAGTGTATCATGCACCGAAGCCTCCCTTCGGCTACAAGTCAGGCATTGGAAAAAAAAATTTGTGAGGACTTTAGACATAGCTCTACATCCGGACTTCAATAAAATATCATCACGTAGTGGCCCGATGACCCTACCACCCGACTCGATGAAAAACAAATATTTTGCACGTCTTTTCTAACTTCCCGATGACCCTACCACCCGACAACCCAATCCGGACTAGATGCGAAAATTGAAAATAAACACGTCAATATCTAGGGTTTATGATGATGGTGCACTATTTTCGTCACTTGAGATAAGATTTCTCCTTGGAAGAAAGTTGAGAAAGAAAAGAGAGGAAGAGGCTATGAAGATGGAAAGTAGTTGGGAGGAGGACGTCGAATATTGCGAGTACATGGAAGGCGTCTTCTGTATAGTAGCAGGCCTATCCTCTGATGTGCCCATCATATAATGATCCATAGGCCCTCTAGCACTCCTAGATGAAATGAGTTTCATCGAAGAAGATGAATCCCTAACGTTGAGCTCACTCCCGTAGTAAGAGCCAACATCAACTCCGTCCTCAAATTGCTTCTGTGCAAGATGTTTTGACGTTGTAGATTTATTCATGTATGACTTTATCTCCTCCCTTATAATATCAGGAACTTTGGAGCATTGAGCAACATTTTTGTGAGATCCTGAAAGGTGTTCCTTCATCCTAGTCACACCACCATTCACAACTTTGTCACAGTAATTGCATTTTAGATAAATATATGTTTTATCACTTCCCCCCTACATCAACTTGAGTGTTATGTTTCTATGCTGGATCTTTTCTATGACCTGATGCAACTTTATTCTTACTTCTGACCATCATTTATGAGAAGAATATATTAGTGCAATATATCGAATCCCTAAACATAATGCTTCACTCATTCTACATTAAGAAAATTTATACAAAGCATTCACTCATGAAGAAGTAGACTAACACTAATAACTATTACTAAAGATATTGAATACAAAAATATACCGGTCTGCAAGGGGTCCAAAGGGGTGCTGTCCCCTAGCAGGGGTTCGACCTGCCCGTTCAGATCGCGGGGTCAAGGGGTAGTGCCCCTGCGGGGGTTTCCGGGGGCAACGTTCCGAAACAAATTTTTATTGTAAGAGTAATTTTGAAGTTCTGATTGTTTTTAAAATTCGTAAGTTGTTTGTATGAAAAGATACCGAGCGATACCGAGCATGTACTGAGCGATACCGAGCATGTACTTAGTGGTACCAAACATTGTTGTACCGAGTGGTACCGAGCATGTACCTAGCGGTATCGAGCATGTACCTAGCGAAGGAGAATCCAACCCAACTCGCCGTAGAAGATAACTCTAAGCAATAGGCGAAGAGCAACTCACTCTGGAAAAAAGCCGACGCTGAACGAAGAGGGAAAAAGGTCGCTCGAAGAAGAATGGAGAAAAGCTTTTTTCGGGAAATGAAGGAAGACCGCGTAGGGGTTGGGGGGTCCGAACCGACCAAATATATATAATGTTAGTTTTTTTTTTTAAAAAAAAAATTTAGAGGCGGGCGCCTCTCAACTGTGAGGCGAGGCGCGCCTCAGTAAACTTGAGGCGTACACCACAAATCCTGAACGCATTGTGTTGGCTTTGAGGCTTAAAGGGGAAAAATTACGCTGAGGCGCGCCTCTTATTGCGCAATTTTAAACCATAGTTTAAATCGAAGTGTTAAATAAGTTACTTTTGTGTGCCACTTTGTACCTCTGTAATGGAACGTGAAACACTTGTATGTCGTCCGCCAAAAGCTTCAATCGAATGCCATATATCACGTGTAATTCCGGGAGTGAATAGTGCATCGCCAATATTAGTGTTGCACTGTTTACCCACGCTAATTTTTTTTAATCCGAAAATTAGGTCATTCTTTTTGGTTTTTTTATATGTAGATTTGTATTATTAATAATTCAGAATCAATAATTTATAAATACATTATTTTTTAGAAATTTTTTTTTTACATAATTACTTTATTTAAGTTACAACATTAATATATAAATTAAGATAAAATCATCATATAAATTTTTGGATATCGAGCAATACAATATCTCATCAAAATAAAAATAAAAAATCAAAATACAAAATAAGTTCGAACAACAAAAATTAAAATAACTCATAGTGACCGTTTAATAATTTGAAAGATTAGCGTCGGGTCCTTCAAGATCATTGAGGTATTATCCAAATGAGTTTGAAGAAAGAGGTTATTATTGCATTTTTTTTTTGTTTCTATGTGTTCTAATGTATTTTTTATTTTATTTAATAAATATTTGTTTATTTAGGATATATATATATAAGTAGGTTTAATTCAAAAATTAATAAATATAAATATATGATTAAAAATAAATATAAAATAAAATAAAGAATATAATTTTGAAGTGAAGAATGAGTTTTTGGGTTGGAGATGGCTTTAGGCGAGATATAGGCTTTCGGTTGAAGTTCTGGCGGACGACTTTCCCGTTGCAATGGTCCTAGAGTTCGTTAAACAAGAACCCGCGCTTCGTTCGCATGGCCCAACTCCTCCTCCCTTCCCCGCTCCGACACAAGGCGGCTTAGACAATGGCGTATCGGAGGAGGCACGGGACTCGAAGGGCGTCCACTTTCGAAGACTTCAGCTCCTCATTTACCGCTTCTGGCGATTGCGATTCCCCCGCATCCACGCCGTCCTCGCCAGCTTCTCAGGCCATCCGAGCCCCTGCCGCTCACCAAGACTCCTCCCGATTATCCGCCAATGGAGATTCATTGCGCCAGAGCTCCGCCTTTTCCAATCAGGTCTATTTCCTTCTATTTATAGCAATCCCCCTTTTTCACCATAGGGATGTTTCTGTGATTCGTTGGCGAGGTCGATCTGCGGGAATTTGATTTGTGATGGATGATTGGATTTGTGAGTTTAGATTGGAAGGACTTAAGAAAACAATTTAAATTAGCGGGCTTGAATTAGTCGTGGAAAGGTGTCTGATCATTGAGATTAAGGAATTGGTATTTGGGCGGTGTATGTCATCTGATCTGAATTGAATTCTGTTAATTTCAAATTTTCAATATAACTTTTGGCGTTTAAGAAGAATTGAGGCATTGGCAGGTACATATAGGAATTTGGTTATTTATGTGTTTTGAGATCTGAGAGAATGTGGAAGGATTTGAGATTTTTGTTTGTAATCTATAAATTAACTTCTATAGTAAGCCAGAAATAAAGAGAAGATTCCATGCAAAACTTCAGAACAATAAGAGAACTCCATTTTAAAATGGAACTCTTTCAAAATTTATCATTTTTTGTTAGTTAAAATGATAGAAAGAATCACGTCATTTTAAGTGTGAAGTTTAATTTCATTAAATTTTTTGGAAAAAAATTTGATCTTAATTTTTCAAGATTGATGGCTACCAATCTAAGATTCTTCCACAGTTGATTTTCAAAAATAGTGGCTACATAGCTCAATTCACATTTGGTTTTTTTGAGATAGTGATTAACCTAAGTTAAGATTAATTTCTTATATTTAATTTTCCAAGATTGTAGCTAACATACTGAATTTAAATTAAATTAAAGCTTGTTACTTAGTATATCTAAGCAGTATATATAAATAGATAATTGCATTGTGTTTAACTATCCCACAACAAAAACAACTAAGAGATAGGAGGAAGAGGAAGGGAAAGGAGAGGGATATCATCTCAGAAAGAAACGAAGAAATTTTTTTGGGTGCTTGCAACTTGAGTTATTCGAATTCTTCAAAAGAAAAAAGTCCTGCTATTTTTAATTTTAGAAAGAGAATTCTTCTTGATCATAATAAGAAACCATTCTGGCGTGAAGGAAAAAAGAGTACAAATGGAGCATGATTAGCATCTCGTTCTGAATATCTAGCTCTCAACTTCATAATAGATGGTTGCACACCAAATGGTACTTTTGTTTGATCTTCAATTTTGTATGAATTATAATTATTAACGTACAATTTTTTAAGTCTAGTGGATTATTCAATTTCTATGCTATCTTTGACGCAAGTTTAGGCCAAAGCACCTAAATTTTGATAATTTCTTTTGTACTTCTTGATCTCTTTTAGACTTTTACCATTACTTTGTAGTTCATCATACTTACCCTTAAGTTGATGACACTTTCTTTTGTGATGCCATCCAATAAATTTAATTTCTAATTTAATTATATTTTATATATTCTTTAAATATTTCATCATAATTAGTATAAATAAAAATATTTTAAAATAAAATATCTTTCCTAATTTTTATAAAAAGCATCCCATTCTTTTAAAATTTAAAATCATTGGATGATTTGTTTCAATTTCTTTCTTAATTTTTTATCTCTCTTAAGTTGGACATAAATAATTTAAAAATCGAGTCTAGCAATGAAGGATACTCTGGATATGATGAAACAAATAAGTTTTTTTTTTATTATTTTTAAAATATTTGAATTGGATTTGATGAGATCATTATTATATTCTTTATAAATTTTTAATACATTTTAAACTTTTGAATTCAAAGGTATGACTTAATATTTTTAATAAATTTATGATGCTATTTTAAATTTAAATATTTTATAAATTTTCTTAATATTTCATTAAGAAGAAAAAAATACAAATAGTCAAAAAAAAAAAAAAAAACCATAAAAACACATGCAAATGAGTGTTTGATTGAATTGTGTTGTGATTTGGTCTAGTTTTAGGTTGTGTCGTTCCTTAGTTAACTTTATTTTTTCTCAGTAATTTAGTTTGCCTATATATATAATTGAAGGGGTTGTCATAGATGAACACTCCTAGCCAAACAAATCAATAAAATTTTTGTTATCTCTCCCTCCCTCTCTCCCTCAAGATTCAAAGAAGAAGCGCGCTTCCTTAAGAAATACCAACAAACTAGTATCAAGGGGAAGGAGGAAGTGTTTCTTGTATTCAAGAAGGAGAACGGGAGCCGAGGCCCAGGTGGATGAGTCGATCAAACAGGGTGCGCTTGTCCTGCACATGCTGTTTTGAAAGCTTGATAAGAGGGGGGTAAGCCGTTTAGGATGTAGAGAATAATATCTTCTATGTCGAGATGGGAGCCGGCATCAGTGATATTATCTACTAGAGATTTGATGGTAGAAAGGTATTGGGTCATGGAGGAGTCTTTCATTGTGACATTGTGTAGCTAGTTTTTGAGCTGAATCCTACGGGACCTATTCGTCGGCTGCAGCCCCTTCTTAAGTGTGTCCTAGATCTCATGGCAGCTATGAAGGTTGATGATATATGGGAGAAATGGTAGAGTAGAGGGCTGTTGACAAGTTTTGGTCTAAGAGCTGCCAGGTTGTGTAGGCGGGATTAGGTTTGGTTGTTCCAGCTGTAGAGATGATGAGTTTGGGCGGACAAGGAAGATTTCCCGTGAGGTAGCCAGAAAAATGGTTTGCTGAAATGGTTTTAGTATATGAAGCCGCCATATAGGGTAGTTTTTGCTTGTGAGCTATATATGAGCTATGGATTTGGTGTTGGACATGAGAAACTTAAGGGAGGAGGGGATAGTAGTTTCTGTCATTGAGTTGAGATCGGCTGCGGGAGTATTGGCTGTGCTGGAAGTGCTGAAGGCTGCCATGAGGTCAGGTAGGAGGAGCTTGCTAGGCTTCTTGGGGCTCTGATACCATGAAACAAAGCAGAGATAGCTGAGAATGTAGAGGAAACAGAGAGTAGAAGCAGGATGAAATTTATTACTGTAATAATATGTGCTACAGTGGCTTTGCCTGTATATACATAACCTAAGGTAAAACTAGTTCCTAGTGAGCTAACAGCTGAGATGACTCGGTTGGTGATCAATGGCTGGGGTTGTGGTTGCAGGAGACTTGCAGCTGCCTTGCAGTAGTGGCCACCGAGCTGTGCAGAGAATAACGGCTTGCTTATCAGGTACATGCTTATCAAACATGACAGCCTAATGATGAAACTCTATGGTGCATTCCTGCACATTTTGTACTTAATGTTGTCACATACTATGTCACTTCTTCTATCTATACTAAACATAAGCTATTGGGTTGAACTCTCAACTAATTAACTGATTTGAACTTCCCGCAAATCACCTTTTGATGGCCATTCATCTTTAGATGACCATTCCACCATCCCACCATCCCAGGGCATATTGCTTTAACTTTAGTTAGGCAAAGGCAACTTCGTCATTGGTGCCATATGCATAAGGTAAAGTAAGTCTTCAGTTTGTAAATCTATGCATCGAGCTTCTAGGCATCAACTGGCACATCATGTGTAAGAATCTACACTGGCTTTAATTTTGAATGGTTACATTCTTTCTTGATTGGTAGTCATATCATCTTCTTCATCCTATCCATCCATGTTTCCATTTGGCATGGACGGAGGACGACAATTAATTGGCCCACTAGTCATAGTGCGGTTATTTGCATCCTCGTCCATTCTATCACGGAGGCCATCAATCCATCAATTTAGCCTTTAGTCATTGGGGTAGAATTTTTGTTAACTATTAATTGACCTTCTTCCCCTTTTTTCTCTCTGAAATTTTTAGTGGCTTTTGATGCAACTCGAAGACAAAAAACGTCTCACACTTGTTTTTATTTAATCTTTTTGTTTGTTTCATGCACCAAGAATCAATGCTTCGAATACAACTTGAATATTATAATATGAGTCCACAATGAAAGATTTGAACGGTTAGAAAGAGTTAATAGGAATATATGAATTGGAATTATTTTGGAGAGGAACCCCAGTGATTTAGGAATCAAACTAAGGTTGCATCAGTTGTGTTTTCTTGATGTAAATAACAAGTTACTATACTGGACAACAATAGAAATTATTTTTCTTCTGAATGGTTATAACGGCAAGCAAGTTTGATGTTTTAGATTTACTTCACATTGGTACAACAAATTGCTTGTTGTTTTTGAGTCTTAGATTGTTATATACAACAAACAGCTTTCCTGTACTGGATAGAAGGATGCCCTTTTTGTTTTGAGTCTGTAATGTTTGTAACAACGCTTAAATTATTGTTTCCCTTATATCCAAGTGATGGCCATCACCTGGATGTAGCAGGTGGTAGTGATAACAGTCATAGAGGACAACCAGTAATTGTACAACAATTGGAGGCAGTGGTAGAGCAGGAGGCGGTTTTTAGGGCTGCTGGAAGGGCTATCGGTTGTACGGAAGGGGAGTGAGGAAGTAGAAGTTCTCTGGATATGAATTGAATTTCATTGCATGATCAAATCCACTATAAAAATGAACAATTTATCAAATAAGAGTGACCAATTTTATGCTTCTAACATATGTTACATGTCTTATGTTTATTGCGAGTCCTTAGACCACTCCAACAGAACAACATACGGTGGTATGCCGTCCGCCATTTGCTCTATTCGTACGCTAAATTACACTCCAAAATTTCGGTAGGTGAACAGTGCAACACTGATATTGGCGCCACACTGTTTACCTACGTCAATTTTTTGTGTCAGCGCGATTCGCTGAAGAAGCGCGCGAAAGACGAGAAAGATGGTTACCTTCGCAGCAAGATGAAGATGCGCGTGAAAGAGTAGAAAGAAATGGAGTTCGATTGGAGATGAATTACTGCATTTTGAAGTGGAAAATGAGTTTTTCTGTTGGAGATGCCTTAGGAAGGCATAAATAAACTTTCTTTTAAGAAGATTTGGTAATGTCCTTTTGTGCATTCACGTTCATTTTAAGGGTTAGTTTCGCGGGAAGTGGATGTTTTGGATCAATTTCATTTTTACAGTGAATTTGAGCATTTCTTATGCAAGAGGTTTGAGAAGAACTCATAATCTTAGAGATTTAAAAAAGTGAGATGCGTGCTTCACTGTTGAATGGCTAACGATAATTCAAAAAAACAATAATATTATGATTATTTGTGAAAAATTACTTGTCTTCAGTCTTCGGCTGCACTTGATCATTTATCAAGGACTAATCAGCTCAACCAGTCGAACCAAGGTTTTCCATTAAAATAAATACATTATTTTGGAATAACGAAAGCAGATTATTATTTTTTTTTTTTAAACTTTTTTTTTTTTTGGGACATTTAGGCCATTTTAAGGCAAACTCACACACACAACGCATACACATAGACTCGAACCCTGAACTTCTTAGTTGAAAGCCTAAGCTCTCAACCAATAGGCCAAGGAGAGTTGTGTAACGAAAGCAGATTATATGTGCTTAAAGAGTATAAAAAATATATATATTTACAAGAGAGATGCGTGATTTATAACTTATTAATAGGTTTTTGGATTCAGATTTGTTTATATTTTCTAAATTGATTTGTAGAATAGACCAAATTTATTTCAAATCCTTAAGGACATATGGCATGTATAAGATATTTGTTTATAATTATGATACTATGTAATTGGGTATTGTAAATTATATGCATAGTTTAATCAAATATTGCTCGACAATAGTAAATATTATATTAAGGCGAAGTTCACTTTAGTCTATTTATATTATGAATATAATACTTTTTAGTTTATTGATCTCTATATTTGATCATATGATGTTATTTAATAGCTAAGTAGTATATATAAAAGTAAGTCAATTTAATTTACAGCTTCTTACGGTTGACATTTTAATTACGATTGTGTAGACATTGTTCTTAATTTTAGTTCGAATTCTATATTTGAGTTTGTTATGCTGATTATATTATTATATAGTCCAAATTATGTTTTTTTTATATTCATAACAATGTGTTATTCATAGCTTACAAGAATTTGGGGTGCTTAAATCACTTGAGAATGTTTGTATACAACATTAACTTCATTCTGGCTAACAGAAGATTTTAGCTCTTCAAAAAAAAGAAGAGAGATTTCTAAAGCTTTGTTATCATAGGTGAAATTATTATGTGCGGATGTCGAACGTCGTTTGGAAGCCAATCAAAATGCGCCACATCACCCATTGCTCAGTATCTGGCTCGGTACCGCTGACGTTGCACATATTGATTGGTCTCCGAATGATAAACTGTGTTCGACGTCCGCACAAAATAATCTCTCCTTCCATAGTTATACTTGAAAGAATTGGTCCCAAGCAAGGGCGCCTGCATATATGTTTGTGTTTTTATAACTAATCCTTGTTTCTTCTCATGGCATTGGTGGACAATGAAGCTGCCTGAACCATGCCAATGCATCTATCATTTATGACCATCTTTATTTCATGGTTTTGGAAATATTTCGGCATTCAAAACTTTGCGCACCTTTCCAAAATCCTCAGGCATTGTGCCTATATTATGTTTATTTGTGAGTTTCATTCTTTTCTGCTTCATCTAAGAACAGTAGAATGCAAATGCAGGATCCTGTTCACCATGAGTACTCATTTCGGAGAACTACGGATGAAAGAAGTGAGTCGAAGTATGGATTTTGGGGTGTTCTGGCTAGAAAAGCTAGATCAATACTTGAAGATGATAGTGTTTCACAACAATTCAATGATCACAGTAAAAATGAGTTCCAAATGCTGCACACATCAACGGATAGTCAGGTGAGATTTATCGTTTTTGTATTTCTTAATTTCTGCTAAGGTAATTAATCTTGTTCTCTAATTACAGTTGGCTTTGTTCGTTTTATAGCTTCCAATAAGTAACTTTACCTTAGCCTGGAGCATGTTCTGGTTCTCTCACTAATCATTTCCTTGCTTATCTTGTTTTCTACATGTAAGGAAATCATGCTTTCGAAACTTCACTCTGCTTATTGCAGTTCAATCAGCCTAATCTGGCAAAGGGGAGCATTCGAAAGTCTGAAAATCTTTCTTCTTCCCTTAATCAAATTGGAGGAACAATAAAAAGTGCCCTCGAGGTATCATTGAATCATTTTCGGATAATTTTTTATCTTCATTTTCCCTTTTTCCATAAATTAAAAAGCTTTTCATTACAGATTCGTTGGTAATAAAATTTTAACTGCTATTGCTTCTGTCAGGAGGGTTTGATGATTGTCGAGAGTAGGGCAGCTGACATCATTCAGGAAACAGAGAAAATTCAAATTAGGAGAAAATCAGCCAGTTCACGAGATCAAATTGATTTTGCAGCTACAGAAAATTTCTCTGAAAATCTTTCAGACCAAGAAAATTCATTGAAGGCATCTCGAAACGTAAGGTGGCAGCTGTGTTTCACAGAACTAAATAAGAAAGACTGTATACTCTTTCACACTGCTCAGTCAAATAGACACACTGAAACTTTTTATTCTTTAGGCATATTAAGATTGCCACTTGCAGACCGTCAATGCCGAGTACACGTTTCTTGTGCTAATTGCCCTCATCCAAAAGTAAATTGCTATGATTGATTCCTAAATGCAGCATATCTTTGCGAAAATGTAGAATGCAGCCTTTTTCTTTCAGTAGATTTCGAATATTGCATGTTCATTTTCATTCTAGTACATGGGAGGAACTGCCACCAGCTTATCTTATTATTTGAACTAGATAAATAATTTATGTTGTCGGATTTTCCTATTCAACCTAGCTTGGCTACGTCATATTTTTTTAACAATTTTACAATTTGAATCACGAAAATAATTTTCTATGCAATTTCTATGACTTCGGTGTTCTGATTCCTTTTCCTTAATTGATATATTAAATATCAAGTTACATGCATCCTGGCCTACTTAATTTTAAAAGAGTGTTCTCTCTTCTTATTTCTATTTTATACTTACAGCTAGCAAATGCAATGGCTGCCAAGGCCAAACTTCTCTTGAGAGAGCTAAAAACCGTCAAAGCTGAGCTAGCTTTTGCCAAGGAAAGATGTGATCAGCTTGTAGAGGAGAACAAACATCTGAGGGAGAGCCGTGAGAAAGGAGACCATACCCAAGATGATGACCTGGTATGAATCCTCTTCTACTCCAGGGCTAATTCCTTTCACCATAGTTGTATTTTTAGTTCGCGTAATGGTGCCTCTCCCTTAAACTTCCTGAAGATTCAGTCCTAGTAAGAGAAGTGCTTCTTAGACCCGTGGTTATAACGCCCTCTGTAATCCATGGTTAAAATTACTTGTCGAGAATGACTAACACAATGTATGGCCTTGGTCGTCTAATAATTGAAGTTCAATCTTGATCAACCACAGGTCACGCGGGCTTAGGTGTAGATGCCTCTGTGAAACATTTCTATCCTTGAATTTACATTAGCATGCCACAGTTTATGAAGTCTCCATCAATGTGGAATCTATAAAGGGGCTAACGTACACAGCCTTCCACTCAGAGAGGTTATTTCCATCATAGTAACTTTTTAGCAATCCCCCATATTGAATTTCTACAAGTATGAGGTGTCTCAGTAGCAATAAACTATAACTCTGAATTGGATTAATATATGAATTCTGAATCACATGTTATCATGGTCCCATTTGCAAGGTGGTTGAAACATAGATCTGGCATTGGAGTTTGTCACCATCAATGTCACACTCACTATATGTGTCGTCCCAATATCTAAATTGAAAAAAATTGTATATTTTTATCTTCTTAATCATCAACCAGATTTTACTAATTTATCTCAGATAATATAAATAGAAAAAAAATATAAATATGTTACTATTCATCTAATATTTAAACTGATGGGGGCATCGACAGGAGATTCCGACGCGTTTATCAGAGACGACACCGGAGATCGACGGCCATGATGGAGGGTCTTTACTACTGATGACTTGTTGTATCTACATTTCATATATTACTTGCTTATTTTCAGTTTTTTCCCATTTTACCCTTGTGGGTATTAGTTTTCTCTTGTAGCCCGAGGGGCATTTTAGGCTTTTGTACTTGCTTTCATTTGGGAGCCTATTTATATGGCTCTTGTATCTTGTATGAGGCTAATGAATTATTGAATGAAATTATCTTATGCTTTGTTCTCTTTGTGAGTTCAATATCTTTGAGATCTCTTAGTGAGTTCTTTGTGATCTCTTTGTGAGTTCACTTGGAGAAATCAAACAAGGCTTGCAACCCTTAATCTCTTGCCTCTCCGCTATAGAAGATCCCAAGTAAAGAAGAGGAAGCAAAGAAGCTCGAGCCCCTTGTTGCCACCGCCCCTAGAGCTACCCACCGCCACCCTAGCCTCGCCCGCCGGCCACCTTGCCGCCGGCCTTCTTTCCTCTCCACCGCCTCCCCACATCTTCCTCCCCTACTTCTCATTGAAATTTGAATTTCAAATTTCAATTTCTTTCCAAATTTGGAAATTCTATTTATGGAAAGTTTTTGAATGAATCCAAATTTAAAATTAAATTGGTTTGGATTTAATTTAAAATTTTCCTAGTCATCTTTTATTTTTGGAAACCCCTCCCCCTCTCTCCCTAACTCCCTCTCTCTCTAACTATGCCGCCGGCCCCCCTATGTGGAATCCCCATTAATTAGGCAATTAACTCTCCATCTTATTTGAAATCCTAATTAAGTCCAAATATTTTTCCCTCCAATTACATCAAAACTGAAACTAATTTCAGTTTTTCAAATCCCCCTCCCCCTCTCTCTCTCTACAGCCGGCTCCCCCTATGGCTCCATTCACTTAAATTTTCTTTAATGCCTTAATTGCCTTTTAATTGGAAAATCAAATCTCAATTTTTCCCTCCCAATTCCCTTAAACTGAAATTAACTTCAGTTTTCCAAAGCAAATCAACCCCTTTCCCTCCCTCTACCGCCGGCCTCCCCTCCTCCTCTTCAAGCCGCCCCTTCCTATCCTTGGGTGGCTCTTGGTGATTGCTCGTCTTCAAATCCATGGTGTATGGCGGATCCCGCCATTGATCACGGACTCTTCTACGACATCTACGGAGATATCCACGTCTTAAGATCTCCTTTCTTCGACGTTGGATTTGGCTTCGACAGTACCGTCGAAGAGTACTTGGACCGGATTTTACCAACATTAGTGGACGCCTTCGACGACCAATTCTCCGACTACACGTGGATCATTAAAAGTCGTCCTCCCGTGCCACCTCCACCTCCAAGTTCCTTCTCTTTGGCGATGTTCTTTGGCTCCTCCCTCCTCGTGGCAACCTCGTTTCTAGCGTGGACGATCTTCCGCCGATCAACCTAGTTTCGTAGGAAAAGAGAGAAGAGTCCTCAAGGTGAACAACTCCTTATTAATTGTTGGATTCAAATCACTAGCTTTTAACTTTGCATTCTCCTTTGTATTTGCTTAAATTGTTTGGCTAATTTCCTTGTAATTCCTTTGCCTAAGCAAGTGGAACACTATGAATTCTTGTAATCGATTTTAATTTGAAGCATGATTATATAAGTGGTTAAGCTATTGTTTAAATCTTGTTATTAATCTAGTGTAACTCAACTCATGCATCACATCATAAACATTGATCCATAACCCAAAAAATAATATATACAATAATCATGATACTCAATACAAATAACTAATTACTAAAATATATCATGATCACAAAATAAAAAATTAACATAAGCAGAAAGAAAACCTTAACTTGCCGCCCAGATCAATCTCACTCCACCGGTTCCTTACCCTTACTTGAAAATATGTAAAAATCACATAATGAGCACCAAAACCCAACAAATCACCAAAATCTATAATTGAAATCAATGCACAAAATGAAATATATCCATGTAAAAAATCATATTTCAATGAATAGTGGCTATCATAGTCTTGTTGCACTTAGTTATGTTTCTTGTATCATTCATTCAATCAATCAATCTCATTGGTAAATCAATTATATCAATCGTATCATATATCATATGTTTTGTATCATGTATATCTTGAATCTTGTATCTCATATCATGTCTCCTGTATTATGTATATATCTTTCATGTTGGGTTAGCTAACCCAACATGAATCAGTCATTTGTCATGTGATAAACCCACCAAGAATCGGTCTAATTGCTCATCAATCATTAGTCTAATCAATCATGTCTCATCAACCTTATCTATTATTAGTCATATCTATCATAAGTCATAAGTCTCCACTCATTAGTCTTATCAGTTATATCAGCATCAATCTCATTTTTCTCATCTAGCACAGCAGTTCATTCATTTTGTTTGTTCTTACACACATTTCATATCATGTATATCATAACAATAGACATCTTGTACAAATCATATGCAATTATATCATAACATGTAGAACTATTCAGTGTGCTTAGAAAAATACATATATTATACCAAAATACATGATATGCTAAATGAGCAGTAACCGTATGCACATCATGTATTTCACATCTAGATTAAGTACATTAGCTCTTGGTCATTTTGCACCCACTCTTACTCTTTCCATTTTAAATAAAATGTCATTTTTGCTAAGCTAATTGATGAAATTGCAATATAAACAAGTCAAAATATTTAGAATGAGGATATCTACCACATACCACAAGTTACACGGTAAAAGTTCGTTAAAATGAGAGATATTGTACTTTTATCAATTTCATGAGGGAGAAAATAAATTAAGTTCAAAATTATCAAAAACATATGTAAATTAGAGGTTAATTGCAATGATTAGAATAATTTTCGTAATAGAAGTAACGGACAAAAAAAGCCTCGGAAGACCTTCTTTCCTCCTCTTGCCCCCTTTTCTCCTCCTCTCTTCCTGTTTTCCCAACAAGGCAAGAAAAATGGAAAGGGGATGGCTTGGTTAGAGGATATATATATATATATCATTTAGTGTTCGACGTTGTGGCGCTACAGTCTACTGCGCCAGCGTCGCTGCGCTGCATCCATAATTTGAGGTTACTGTAAATAAGAGATTAGAGTGTCACCGCGCTTGCCAACTCAGTGCCGCAGGAAAATTCATTTTATAAAAATTTAATTATTACAATGAATTTCTCATCAATAACAAAATGCTACACATTTTGAAAATTTCAAGGTTCATAGCTGCTTTGCCATGTCCGTAGCACTGATCAAAATGGATAAGGTTATCAGCGTGCACGCCTCGAGCTCTTGACACATGGCACTGTGGAGACCTATCTTATTGCATTCTTCCGACACAATTGGAACTTGGTCACCATTTTAATTTAGTACTGAAAGAGTTAAGAGTTTTCATCTATTAGATTTAAAAATTTATTTCATTACACTATTATTACTGGCCAAAGTGGCTTCTTCACAATTTCATCCATCATTACCAGCTCCACAACTTTATTTGATTTTGGTTTCCTATTAATATAGATTCGTCTCCAACTTGAGACCCTGCTGGCAGAGAAGGCAAGGCTGGCACAGGAGAACTCCATATACACCCGAGAGAATCGATTCTTGAGAGAGATTGTGGAATACCACAACCTTACAATGCAGGATGTTGTCCACTTGGACGACCGTATAGAAGATAATGCCGACGATGGAGCTATACATATTTCATTACCGTACTCATCTCACTCTGCATCTGAAGTGATCTCCCCAGCCATATCATGTCCTCATGCTCCGCCGGATTCTCCAAGTTCTGTTGTTCAGCCAGATTCATCATCCCCTGCTGCCGCCCCTGCCCCAAGAGAAGATGCGAATGAAATAAGGTCAAGCTCATCCCCAAAATCTGAACTCCCTCTCCTTCAACTGAAACTTGAAAGGGCAGACTAACTCTTCGTTTGAGACAGCTTTTTGTTGCTTCTAAAACGGTTTTCTAGTACAAAAATTTTTAATTCATAAATTTTTTATAATAAAAAGTTGTTTTAGAAAGCAGCAAAAAAGCTGTCTCAAACGAAGTTTAAATGTTGGCATTTTGAGTGCTTAGGGCATCTCCAACCGAAAAACTCATTTTTCACTCCACAATGCAGTAATACATCAAAATACAATAATTTGTTTCCAACCGAATTCCATTTTCTAACACCGAAAAAGAATATTCCTAGCATATTCTTTTCCAGACTTCATTTTGTATACACCAAAATGCAGTAATAATTAATTTTCGAATAAAAAAAAAAACAAATGGCGGGGCGGGTTGCGACCCGCCGTCATATAGCGGTAAAAATACCGCTCGGATGGAGCGATCAAAGAAACGCCATACGTTTTTATGGTGTTCCGTTGAAGATGCCATAAGCAATAAGTTTCTATTCAACAAAACGAAGGTGATATTGTTCTGAAGAGAAGTCAAGCATTCAGGCACTGTGAAAGCGTTCAGATCTTGGCTTAATCAATGAGGGCATCTCTTCAAACAAAAAAATATTATCTTCTGGGAGAGAAATTATTACGTGTGATTATCGACGTCATCTAGAAGTGAATAAGGATGCGCGACGTTATTATTTTATTGTGTATCGGGTGATGTAGCACATCTGGATTTACTTCCGGACGATCTAATTATCGCACTTAATCATTTCTCTTTATGAAGGCTTTAATTTTTTACTCCTAAAAACTAAAAAGCATTATCAGGAGGGAGCAAAACAGGATATATATATATATATATATATATATATATATATATATACTTCGCACATCTCACTATCACAAAATTCAGGGCACTCACAGCACAACAAAAGTGTGCTTTAATTGGAGTGTAATTAAGCCAAGTGGGCTCCTTAGTCAATTCAGATTTGACTCGGCAAATGAGCATATATTAATGAGCTAATAAGTAAGTCAAATTTGATTAGCTAGCTGACTTATCTTGTCAATGTATGATCTAGCTTATTTGAATAATATTTATGTAAATCATAGATAAAATATATTAGAATTCAATTATTTAAATTCAAAATTAAAAAAGTTTTAAAATTATTTTTTTCTTAAGTTTTTAATTAAACATTTGCATAAATCCGATTTTTTTCGTAATAAATGAGCTAACTTGTTAGCTGACCCAAACTCGTTAAATTAAACTTGAGCTGAAATTTGAAATTGATTAGTTGGTTAAAATAGTGAAGGAGGTGTTTGAACTTGATTAATTATTCTATTTCAAATTATTATTCCTTTTACTAATAAAATCAACAGAACATAAGCATAATAATGCAAAAAGGCTTAAATGCTTACAGTTTTCTTTCTAAAGAATTATTATAAATGCATAAATGCTTACAGAATCATAAGAGAATTATTATTCCTCACTTTCTCTAAAAAAATTCTGTTTAAACTTTAAAGAACTAGAATTGTTATAAATAATAATAATAATAATAAATCATTGCAACACTTATGCATGTGACTAAGGCTTTGTTTGGGACAGCTTTTTGATTGCTTCTTAAAACGGAGTTTTAGTACAAAACTTTTAATTTTTGTACTACAACTCCGTTTTAAGAAGCAATAAAAAAGCTGTCCCAAACAGGCTTCGCTTGGGATGTTTTTTTACTACTTTTTAAAATAATTTTCTAACTTGAGTTAATAAACTGAGTCATTAACTTGCCCTCTAACACCCTACTTACAAATGGGAGCAGTGGTATAGTTCTATATGAAATGTTCCACATAAGAAAAATAATTAAATTACATAATATCTCCTAAGGACGGCCAGCCATAGAAAGATGTTATGCTAGTTGTAAGTTTTTCAATACACAACTTATGCGATAGAAATTTTCAAATGAGGCTTAGGTTTTGTTTGGGACAGCTTCTTTATTGCTTCTTAAAGTAGCTTTCTAGTTCAAAAATTTTAATTATTGTACTAAAAAGCTACTTTAAGAAGCAGTCAGAAAGTCATCCCTAACAAAACCTTAGACCCACATGAAGTAGTTGGACGACTTCATCTACTTTGAGCTACGTTGAAAGTTCTACCTATTAATTTGCCTTTTTTTTTTTTAAAGTAGGGTTAGTCGGGCAAGCCAACCCTATAAGATCCATAAATTATGTCGGCCATATGTCTTGATAACCATACAGCGCCCATCAAATAAAAGATGTGCGTGGCATACATAGCCAACCGACCCTTTTTGTATTAATTTGCCTTTGAGACTGAGTTTTTTGGTGAATTAATTTGGTGATTTATTCTACTTTATCAAGTCATCTCTTAGGCTTGTGATGAATTTGTCTTCGCCAATCTCATTATGGCTAGTTGATGTTGGGGTTGATGAAGCCTTTCATTTGGAGCAAATTATTGGGTTCGGACACCGGCCTTGTTTGGAGCCCAATGAAAATGCGCCACATCACCTCCTACTCAGTACCGAGCAGTACCGAGCTCGGTACTGCTCAGTACTCAATACTTCACAGTATCGAGCTTAGTACTGCTCGATACTGTGAAGTACCGAACGTAAGTTGTGTCTGGTGTCCGAACCCAATAATCTCTCTTCATCTGGTGAGTTCAATATAATGGATTGGCCATGTCAATGCACCATTAGTCGATTGAGTTGACTCAAATCTGATCTTGACAATTTTGGTTGTGCACCTTTGGTAATAAATTTCTCGAATATTATTGGTAAGCTTTGTGCTACCATGAATTCTTGTTTAAGTATTGGCATAGAATATAGATATTCGGCTTGATGGTAACAAGTGGATTTAGGTTTGTTAATTTTTGTACTAAAATTCTGTTTTAAAAAGCAATAAAAAAGTAGTTCCAAACGAAACCTTAGTCAATATTCTAATAAGAGGGAGGATATGGTGATTAGAAAGAGATCATTTGTTAGGAACATGGTTGACCATTATGATGTTTTTTTCTCTCGGTAAGAGGGTAGATAAGGCTATTAGGTTAATGGGCGGCAAACATTAGTGGATGGTAGATGTTGGTTATTGGCAAACATCAAACGATGATTAATAGAGAATATTAAAAGTAGAGTGATTTGGGATTGTCAGCTTGGTCATTCTCCTGTTATGAGAGATGAACAAGTTACTTGGGAGATGAGCATAAGAAGTTAGTCACAGACATAGATAAAAAATTAATCTTTGGCTGGCACTGAGCAGTGATCAATAAAGAATGTTGAAATTTGAGTTATAGCAGTTTGCTATGTTGTTTTATTTATATAAGGGGATATTTGATGATCGAGAAGACAAGCATTGAACATTATTTGTTGACAAACGTCTGATGATGATGGCTTTTGATGTTGGTTGGAAATTGATTAATGGTTGATGTCCGGCGACAATAAATGTCTATATCAATCAATAAAAAAATGTTATGCAATGTTTAACATCGTTCAAAGATTGAGGATGGGCATTAATTGATGGGAAATATTGATAAATTGCTAACAATGGGAGACAAAATCAGTCGATGACTAACCACAGGGGATGATCTATAATGGGTAGATATCTAATTTTTTTTACAAATTACAAATTTTCTTTGTCGAAATTTGTTTTTCCTCGAATGTTTAGGAATATCACATATTTATATATTT
>NW_021318618.1:3561114-3562952 GCF_001605985.2 Dendrobium catenatum | reverse complement strand
CCTTCATTTTTTTAGAAATATCATTGGCTTACTAAACTTAAAATTGTGATATTTAGAGTCATCAAATTAGTCATGTTGAAACGCCTATTTGACTTTAGGCAATTAAGCACATTTGTACTTAATTTTGAGTGATTTTTGTCTCATTGGATTTTGCTCTTCACACCACACTATATTGATTATAAATTTGTTGAATTTAAGTAATTTTTCAAAATTTTTGGCCCAACATTTGAGCGTTCACAAATCTAAAAAATTCATCAAATTTAGTGAATGACTTAATAAATGTACAACTTTCATAAGAGAAGAAGACAAGAGATGCAACAATATTCAACTTTATTTTCATTTGTATCATTATTCAAAATCAATTACAATCATGTATATATAGACTAAATAAAATTAAAAAAAATCAAATAACTCAAATCATATAAAAAATGTAGAATATTACATACAGTGTACTAATTCTTAGTATTAGCTAAAAATCATTACAATTATGATTATGAATTTCCTACTCTATGAACATTATTGCACCCACTAATCAATTTAGGCTTTGTTTGAGACGACTTTCTTATTGCTTTCTAAAATAGCTTTTTAATACAAAAATTTTTTATTCAAAAAACTTTTATACTAAAAAACTGTTTTAGAAAATAGTAAGAAAATTATCCTAAATAAAATCTTAATCTTATTGAATGAAACCACATATTTAAGCCTTATGTTTAAAATGAATTTTGTTAGTTTGATCTCTTATTACATGCAAATTGAACTAATGACAAATAAATACTCTCATTTCTTATGTAAAAAATTGCACCTAAACGTTTCATGCATGAATTATTTACCTATGGTTTTTTTTATTCTCCAAAAATTCCCCAAACAATAATCCCGGACATTTTATCCGTTTTAGTTGGGCCACTTGTAACAAAACTTCTTTACCCTATCAAAATTAAAGGAATAATTTATGCGGTTCATTCTGATATATTAGTTGGCAGCTTTGACTATCAACCGAGAGATCTTGGTTCGAAGTTTGAGTATGTGATGCGTACGCGTTTGCCTTATTTAATCTAAATGTTCGAAAAACAAGACCAATTCAAAAGAGTCATTGTCTCATTGTACATAATTGATTAGTTGTGTTGGTCCCTCATATTTGAATGTTCAATATTTTGTAATTAAAAAAAATTCTATTATGGGTAAATTAAAAGTGATAAAATGATAATATTAAACTATATATGATAAAAAGCAGAAATATAAATTAAAAATAATTATGTTAAAAATAGTTGAAAATTTTTAACTGTAAAAGTGTTAAATATTTGATTATATAAAATAAAATTATATCATGATGAATTTGAAAATAATTAAATTTAATTTAAGATCAATTTAATATAATTTTTATATAAAATATTAATTTTGAAATAAGTTAAAAAGTTCTCAAATATATCACGATATTATATATTATATCTAAGTTTTTTTTATATAATTTATATTAATAAATAATAGATAATATAAATAGATTAATAAATATATCAAATGATTAGATTAATTTTGTTACTATTAAAATGTTTTTGTAGTAAATTTTGACTAATACAAGATAATACAAAAAATATATTTTAAAAAATTTACAAATATAGATGAATGAAATGAAGATTATTTCTAAATTCGAATAATTAGTCTTTCTACTTTTAGTGTGGTGCTGACAGCTTGGATCTCGCCCAGAAGAGCTTGCACTCCACTCCGAGCATAAAAGTTCGAATCGCAAACAGTGCATAAAGCTGCACAGCTTTATTTATTTATTTATTTGTTGAGAGAGAAGAGGGGGACCATTAAGTAATCAAAGTTGGTGTGTTACCCCC
>NW_021318618.1:3553433-3561014 GCF_001605985.2 Dendrobium catenatum | reverse complement strand
TACCTTTTTTTGTACCCATGGGTTAAGAGCTCTCATGGTATTATGGCATCATGTAAGCTAGATAATTTATATTTAATTTAGTTTATAATATAATAAAATTTTTGGAATCATTTTAATTAAATAAAATATATGATATTTTAAATTAATTTAATATTTAATTAAATATTTTATATAAAAAAATATTTAAATATATTATTAGTTGAACCGGCCGGTTCTTAAGAAACGGACCGGTTCAACGGTCGGCCGGTTCAACCGGCGGTTCAAACCGGTTTTGACCGGTTTGTTGTCAGCCCGGTTCTTAGGGAAGACCGAACCGGCCATAAGACCGGTTCACGGTTGAACCGGTCGAACCGGCCGGTCCGGTCCGATTTTCAAAACCATGCAGTTTCAAGTACTCTTCAATCCCTGGATTTAGGATCATTTGGACTCAGATCGAGCTGAATTTCATGTCGTTGGGATCGTCTCCTTGCAACTCAATTTGACTATAAGTTTGCTGAAATAGGAGTTAGGATGGTCCCAAAATTAAATTTTTGGAGCCTCTGATTCAAATTTGCATTGAGATTCGTGCCCAATCAAGGTGATTTTTGATGACGTATTAGTTGCCCCCTATTTTTGGATGATGAACCTTGTAGAGTCCGAAAATATATATATTTTATACCTTTATGAGTTGCTTATGACTGATAATTATAATTATGAGGCTTGATATTCATTTTTAACTTTTATAACGATGCTAATTACTTGTGCTTTTTTTTTTTTTTACTTTTATTAAATTCCTAATAATTTAATTGTGGTACACACAAATGCAAATATTTGATAATGAATAAAAATTATGTTGGGATAGCCTAATATAGGAACTTTTATTACGTGTTACTCGATTTTTGTTTGGTATTTGGTCGGTATTGCTAGGTATTATTTGGTAATAACGAGAAATACCGCTATGTGAAGACTAATACCGAGTAATACTGAGCAATGCCGAGTAATCCCAGGAAATACCGAGTTTTTTCTAGAAAAAACTCGGTATTTCCTGGGATTACTCGGTATTGCTCGGCATTACTTGGTATTTTGTCTTCACATAATGGTATTTCTCGTTATTGTTGGTATTGCTCGGTATTTGCTCGGTATTTCTCGTTTTGTGCCTACGATCTTAGTGCCGGACGAACGTAGCTCTACGTACGTTCACCGGGCGTAAAAAAAGTTCCTAATATAAATTGTATGAGGATGAGTTTGAAATTTATTGGATTTACTTCGGAATAAGTGTTAAATGTGTAATACGTTCTTTTTACATGCAACACCAATCTCAAAGTAAATCCAAAATATTTCTTGCTCATTCTAATATAATTGTATCAACATAACATGATATAATATTTTTTAGCAATTATGTAATTCTTATTTTATTTGAATGGTGAGAATTTTCTAAATAATAAATGATATTGTATTACATTTAGTTCCCTGCACTCAATTTCTTGAAATTGTTGACGCTTTCAAATCGTCCGTCGTATCTTTTTCTTGGGGGGTTACAGTTACACCAATGAATGGGCCAAGCCCTCATTTTACCCAAAAAAAAAAAAAAAACACTTACACCAATAAATTTTAATAAAGCATATTTATAGATTACACACATATTGCATAATTATTATGCATTTATATATATCTAAATCTAACCATTAAATTTTGATATTTACACATTAATGTCTCACTCATATCAAAATATATATGCAAATATTTATTTTACTTAAAAATTAATCTTAATGTTATTTTTATTAGCGGTGTTAATATTTGACATGACCTGAAAATTTCGAGTTAGTTAATCCGTTTGAGAAAGGGGTCGGATTCAGAATTTCAACCCGTTTGTAAAAAAGCGTCGGGTTCAGGTTAACCTGAAAATGACTCGTAACCCACTTTAAAATATAAACGAAAAATAATGTCTTCTTTTCCGCTATCATGATTCAACGCGAACTCCTATTGTCCCGCAGTCGCGATTCAACGTCGCGTTAAGCCAACACTGTCATTTTTCCACCGGCTTCTCTTCCCCGCCATCTCTCTCTCTCCCACCGCCTAAAGCCGTTGGTCTGAAGACCAAACCCTAGCCTTAACCCGACACGACTTGCCTCTCCCTCTCCCGTCGCCTGAAGCCAACTCCACCTCTCCCTGTTCCCGACGCCGTCGCCTTTCCCTGCTCTCGATGACGCCACCGCCTCTCCGGCTCTCCCTGCTTCAAGTCGGCAAAAGATTTATGGGATTTGACTGAATAAGCGCGATGACAAACTTATGGTCAAGCCAGGTTGACCTGAATCTGAAGCAGGTCAGAATCGGGTCGAAAAAACTTGAACATTTTCAAAAATGCGAGTTCGGGTCGGTTCAGTTTCGGGTTGGACCCGAAATCGACCTGTGACCCAATTTTGACGGGCCTAATTTATATGCCGTTTAAAAAATTTAGTATTATATAAATACATATTAAAAAATTAAATATTAAAGATATAAATACAATAAAAATGATATAATATGCGTGTAAATCGCTTATATATATTTTCATGTAAACGAGCCCCCTTCAAGAAGAAGAAAGCGGCTAAATCTGGACCAGCCATTGATTAGCTGTAATCTGAAGCCTTTAATGGATGAAAATAAATACGAGCATTGAATTCCAGAAAGTTTGAATTCTATATCAGCTATAATGCTCAGTAAAGTTCGTACAGACCCGAAATCGAATCCGGCCGTTAAGAGTATGATCTGGAAAGAACAAAGCGAGATTTATAAAAGGTTAACGGACCGTTAAAGTGTGACGGAGCCGTTACAAGAGTAAGTGGGACGCTTTCGGTTCTCAAGGCCAATGGTGGGGTATTTTAGTCATATCGCGCAATGTGGTTTATCAGTGGGTTTTCCATTCATCAAAATTAAATCCCATGCGATTATTTTTTTCGCTTCAGCAAATCGCACAATTTTCTTTCTTGGTTTTTTTCCTTTTTAGAGAAAGGATTTTAGGTTTACGAATCACCACCTGCTGCTTATTTTTTTTTTACCGAGATTCGGTTTTATTTGTGAAGGAAGCCTTTGAAATCGAGAAGTCGCTCTCTCCTTAGCGAGATCGGTTTTATTGGCGGACATTGCTCCGCCTTAGCGCGGTTAGGGTTCTATTTGGGAAGATTTTTTTGCTGCAAGAATTCCGGATTCTTGTGGTGATTTAATGCTGTATGATTTCCACATTAAGGTCATTGCAGCTTCCAGTGGGTACATCGAGGGCTTGGCTTTGGGGACTGCTTGATCTGCGAGGTTGTGTGGATTGAAAGCTGGTGTTGCTGGAGATTTGAGCTGAAGATATATGCATTTTGTTCTTGGGGTTTTGTTGAGGTACTTCGATGGTCAGAATCGTGCTTTTATGTTTCCTACCTGTCACTTTCCTACTGATTCAGCAAAATGTGGCAAACGTGGGAATCTTCACATGAATGTTCTGTAAAGTGCAAGCCGACGGTCCCTTGACTGACGCTTTCTTCGCATCGCCATTTTCGTTCTTGTATTCCCAGTTAGAAGATCTTGAATATATTTTGTCCTAGATCTCTTTAGTTGGTTGGTTGAAGGGATCTAGGGCAAATTCAGTTTTACAGAAGCTTTGTGATCGTCATTGCTCTCGGAAATTATGGAAATTATTAGCCACATTCATCATATTGCTAGGAGTTTTACACTTGTTGTGCTTTTCTTAGCATGGAACTGTAAAGCTGAAACTCCCAGTGGTTATTCTAACGCAGCAAGACAATTGGATTTACTTCTTCAAGATTATGCATATCGTGCTTTTGACCGCCCACACACTGGAATCCCTTATGATGGTGCCGTCCCTTCTAATCTTACTGGCATCAAAGTAGCCGTGCTAAGGCTCAGGTGTGGAAGTTTGAGAACTAGAGGATTCCACCGCTACAAAGAGTTTGATATCCCTACCGGTGTAATTGTTCAACCCTATGTGAAAAGGCTTGCATTTGTCTACCAAAATTTGGGAAACTGGTCATCTTTCTATTATCCACTTCAGGGCTACACCTATCTTGCTCCAGTTCTAGGGCTTCTTGCTTATAGTGCTGCCAATTTATCTGCCATTGGTTTGTCTGAGCTTGATATCATGGCTTCAAGTTCACCCATATCGATCAAATTCAATGATGTGAACCCTGTACCAAGTGTAATCCCAGCAAAGTGTGTGAAGTTTCATTTAAATGGTACAATAGAGTTCACAGATCTTATCTCAGGCAATGTTTGCATGACATTTCGTCAGGGGCACTTCTCCATTGTGGTTAATTCTTCCGGGATTGTTCTGTCTCCTGCTCCAGCTCCTACACCTATCCCTAGTCATGGTAAAGGGCACAAATCCAAGGTTTGGAAGATTGTTGTTTCTGTAGTTGGTGGGCTTGTTGGATTGCTTTTGTTGATTTTGTTAGTAGCTTGGCTGGCATCATATAGAAAGAAAAAGAAGTTGGCGGAGATGCAAAGAAGGGAAGAAGTGGGTGAGGTTTTGCAGATGGGGCTAGTTGGGAACACCCGGATACCAGTTGCCCCGATGACCCGAACAAAGCCTGCTATTGAGAATGATTATGTGCCATGAGTTTTGATTAGTTGGTATTTGATGGTATGGAAAAACAGCCTGTGGGGTTTCTCTCATCAAAGGTATTTGAAGTGTACAGTCCTGAAGAGATGAAATTTGTTGTGTTCTTCAAGTGTTTGATATGGATTCAGTTCATTACTTGGCCCTCATTTGATATCAATATGTGCATTCTTCTAGGAGTTAGTCCATTTTCATAATTTGGTTGTTCCAGTCCTGATAAATGCATTGATGCTACCTTGTGGGATTCCGGATGCTCGATGGAAAAGATGTTTCCTTCAGTGATCAGGTTTGGAGCTTTTCATATCTTTTGTTTGGTTGTTGTATTAGGATGGCGTCAAATAAATAGCTGAGCTGTCTGATATTCATTTCACTCTAATTGTTGTATTTCTGATTTTCTTTCTATATCTTCAATAAGTTTCCATTGGTTGTACTTCCCTTGTTACTTTTTGGGTGTGCAAATTGTTGTTAACTGATAACACTTGCTGTCTTTTACTAGAACTGACACCCCCATGATTGAATGAAATGACAATATTGCTGCTTTAAGAAGCTTGATTGTGAAATCAACTCCTCCTGGCAGCAGTATTTTGACTTGATATATAACCTATATGCTTATCTAACAATAGCTAATGAAGTTCTTAAGAGTGTTATATATGCATTTATTAATCTTGTGGATTTCGATATAATATTAGCAAGTTTGATATGGTTTGCAAAATTAATTTGATCATGGGCAGATTTTCCTACAATTTTATAAATTTAAGAAATAATGAAAATTAAATTATAGTACTTAGAAAATTATTTCAGAAGCCATTCAAAGTTCAAACTCTTAATTCAGCAAATTCATAGTTGAGACAATGTGATTTGATGAGACGAATTCAATAAGACCAAATTCATGTAATTTCTAGCATGTTGGATCTTGAAACAACCGCACCCAAATCGAATCAATTTGAACTGGTTAATAGGGGGGTCAACCACCCTTCCTCATTCACACTCGAGTTAGTTCATGCAAGTTGGTTGATTCTGCGGAGGTCGACGCCTTTGGTCGTCGACCAAGAGACCAACCTATGGGTTGGTTGTGACCATTGTTGCACTCCTATCGCTTAGAGGATTCTAAATATTCTTTTAAATTGCAAAATGTGCTTTAAATTATGTGTGTGATTTGTTAGAAAAATTTGAAGGTCAAAATATATCAAAGTCATTGCAGCCTCTTTAGTCCACAAATTTATAAGTTCTTTGCAGCATTGGGTCACTGTTGTGAAGAACATTTTGCTTAAAAATGGTCGAAGTTTGTCATCATTTTTAAATGGCCCATAACTAGAATTAAAAATTTGTTGCAAGTATTGCGACTTCCACAGGTCTACAAAATATGTAAACCTTTGATACTCTTTGAATGCTCTCATCAAGGCAAACAAATTTGCTAGCAAAATTGCTGCCTAACCATTATAAAATTATATCTTACATATTTTTAAGATTATTCTGGATGATTTGATCATCATATTTTTGATTCATTAGTTTTGTACGTTGTGCTTGTGGGAGCTTCAAGGAGGTACCTTTTGTCTACAGATAAAATATTTCATTGCTTGTTGAAGCCATCAAATCATCATCATCGGTCGCTAGCATCGACCTTGGACTAGGCAAGCCCATTCCCACAGATGGAATTGTTCGATCGCTTTTTGAAAGGAGGGAATGATTTAGATCATCTTATTCAGGTCATTCATCTGGCAGATTTCAGTATAACTAGCGAAATGCTCAACCCAAAATTTTTAATTAATTGTATTTACACCCATTATGGGTATATTTCAACAAGGAGAAATCTTATATTTGTAGGATTATTTTTGAGCTTTGATCCCCATTTGGAGTTTCTAATCGATTATTTTTGTTATTATGTCAGATTGGGCTTATCTTCCATTTTCTAGGTCATTCGATCTTTTATGCGGATAAGAGAAGGGTTGCATCGATTGTATTTTTGCTTTTCGTTTGACATTGGGGTGTCAATAAATGACCCAACATCTCAACCCTGTATGAACATGACCTGAAAATTTTAGGTTTGAGTTGATCTATTTAGTAAACTAGTTTTATAGTTAATGAGTAATAAAAAAATTTAAGTCAAAATGGATTAACGGATCAGGTTCAGGTCATTTGGGTTGCTTGTAGGTCAAGTTCGGATTGATCTTTTTACTCGTTTATTAAACAAGTTGTGTTCTAGTTGACTGGATTCAGGCCGGGTCTATTTCACCTTGAACTCGAACTTAACCTCGAACTCAAGCCTGACCCATTGACTTGTTTTGACACCCCTATTCAATGCCTACTGCCAATCTACTCCAACGACCTTCTTGCACCTGACAGCAGATGAGTACTATTGTTGTTTGTTGTATGATTAATGAAATGAAGGACTTGAGTGGTTTTGGCTATATGACTGTGGCTCATTAGATTAGGTTGATAAAGAAATTGATCCCATCCCTGAAGAACTTGAATATGGTAAATAGTCCACCATGGTCGAGTGAGAAGAAATAAACCTTTGTACGAAAAGAAGATCCCATACCTACCTCAATAACTCTTTGATTCTAGTAAAGAAATATGATAGTTGAAATCTTGACTGCTCGACTAAAAAGATTGCTTCACCTTAAAATACTCTGAAATGCCAGGTTATTCATAGAGGGTTGATTCAAGGGCTTACAATCATTCCCAATGCGAAGTCAGTTAAACTGCCCTTAAGATGGATGCAAGTTGAAATCGAGTTGAATTGGGCAGGGGTGTCAATATTTGACACGGCACGAAAATCCGACTCGAACCCGACCTGATTTCAAAATGGGTTAGGTTCATGTTCTAGAATTTGACCCATTTCAAAATGGGTCAACTAGCCAACTTGTTGAAAATGAGCTGTCCGCACTGCCCCGGTTGCCCGCGCACCGCTCGCGGCTGCCCATGCCCTGCCCCCGCGACAGCGCTGGCAAACCCGCCGCCTGCTCCTGCCAGCGCACGTGACAGCGCCCGAGGCTGCCTGC
>NW_021318618.1:3523657-3553310 GCF_001605985.2 Dendrobium catenatum | reverse complement strand
TATTGAATTGATAATTTAATATTATATTATAAATTTAATCAAATTCTTTCATTATAAAATTCAAATAAATTATTTTAGGACTTAAAAAATTACCAAAAAATATCCATAAAATAAAAAAAAATTATTTAAAAAATATTTATAAAATTGATTTGTAAAACGGACATTTAACGGTCATAAAATCATCACTTGTACGGACAGATACCAATTTCTTAATAATTTTTATTGGTGCCTAAAAATTATGAAAAAATTGTGTGATTAAAATACCACAATCTCAATGCTATGGCAAAAACGGTTTCCAATTTGTAGTTATATAGTTTTCAAAAAAAAAAAAAAAACAATTTGGCTGGGTCAAAATACATGTTATTACATTTCTTATATAGGTCAACATAATATTTATGTTTTATAAATGTTAAAGTTAATTTCTATATTAATGGTACCTTCCATCTGAATAGTATGAAACTTTTTTTGTTTAATAATTGCAAATGGGGACTTGATTTCTATAATAGGACTTGGATAAGCCTATTGAGCATGTGAATGCTCACTATGTATGTTTTATGAAATTTCAAGAAAAGAGAAAATTCTAGCTGAGTAGGGGTTGATAAGGGCAGGATTGTCAGAAGCTAGCTTAACTATGAGGTATTTTGTTAGTCTAGTTTTTATGCTTTGATGTATAAAATGAGTTTGTATGGGATTAATCGTGCATAATTCTTTTTGAAATGAAATTGGGATGATTCTCTATATCATTTAATTATTTTGGATTATTTAGCTAATTATGGTATATTCGATATTGTGGATGAGATAGTTAGGTTCAAGTTTTAATTCTTTCATTAGGTTTTGGAGCATGATAGAAGTGTTATTAGAGCAAATGTTTGAAAAAATTAAATTGTAACCAAAATCATAAGAAAAGACATATAATTCAATAAGATAGAAATCACATAGATTTGCATTATTTTTTGTATAATTAAGGAGTTACATTATTGTGGTGTTGAACATTATGTTTTCATTTTAGATAAAAAGTATTGTTGATAATGGCCCTCTTAGGCTCAAAGATAAATGATGGACAGAGTACTAATAGAGCTGGAAACATACAAATTATTATGTTGGGGGCAATGAATTCCAACTCTATAATGCAACTTGCTAACTTAGTATCTCAGCTTATTTGGGTGGGGGGGGAGGGATGTGGAGGCTTAGAGTACGGTGGCCAGTGGAACTTCAGGTGGCTGAAGACTTGCTGATGAGGTTAGAAAAGTCATTTGATAGCATGCAATGTCTTAAGTAAAAGGTGCCATTAACATTATTTTTATTTGATAGAGAGGCTCAGCGTTGGTGGTAGGGCCAACAAAATGAGAAATTCAGCGTAAACCAAATGCATAAAATTTTTTGGAAGAGCTTACCGAGACGTTCAGGAGTACGGTGGCCAGTGGAACTTCATGTGGCTGAAGGCTAGCTGATGAGGTTAGAGAAGTCATTTGATAGCATATAATGTCCTAAGGAAAAGGTGTCATTAATATTATTTTTATTTGATAGAGAGGCTCGGCGCTGGTGGTAGGGTCAATAGAATGAGAAATTCAGGGTAAACCAAATGCATAAAATTTTTTGGAAGAGTTTACCGAGATGTTCAGGAGTTGTTTTAATTTGTGTTGTCGCCTGCCAGACAATAGATGCAAGAGTCATGTCTAGGGTTGCTTTCACAAATTGCAATCCCTTTGATTAGACCGACTCATAAGGTCATGCTATTTGGCTGGACCCCAAAATGTGAAGCTAGTTTTCAAGTTGGAGTGTTTAGTGTTAGCCTCTGTGCTGACTATTATGTCTAGCGTTGAAGGTTTCTAAGTGTAAAATGATGATTCTTTCAAAGGCTTGGGCTTTTTATTGCATCTAAATGAGAATGTAATTACTTAAGCTTCCTAGCAGTTGAAGCCACATGAGAAGAACTATCCTTCTCATGATTTAGAGTTGGCGGTGATTATGTTTGGTTTGAATATATGGAGAAATTATATGTATGGAATAAAGTGTAAGATCTATCTGACCACAAGAGTTCGAAGTATATCGTTATTTAGAAGAAGTTGAACCTAATAGAGAGAAGATGATTATAATTGATCAAGGATTATGATCTAAATGTCATAGATCAACCTGACAAGACAAATTTGATTACTGATGCTTTGAGCAGAAAGTCTATAGGAAAAACATCTTGTATGATAATCTTTGAGCAAGCTTTGATCTGTGAGTTGGAAAAGTTGGAATTGAAAGTTGTATGTTGATCTGAAGTGAAAGTAGGAGTTTTCTCTTAAATGATTGTTCAACCTTCATTACAAGAAATAATTATTGAAGCTCAGAAAAAAATATGATGCAAGTTGATGATCAAGGTACAATGTTTTGTGACAGTAGATTGTGGATCCATGCTAGTGGAAATTTGAGAACGAACACTATGCATGAAGCATATTATTTAGGTTATATGATTCATCTAGAATATTCAGGCGGAGCACTGTAATGTTGACCATTACAATAAGTTTTTTATATATTAAAATTTAAATCCATTCTTGATAACCCCTCACCCCATTAGCTTATCAGAGAAGAAAAAAGAGAAAGAAGTTTGAGGCCATTGAGTCAAATTCATTTATTAGGCCAATTAAGATAATTGTTCTACTCTAGGTAAGCTCCTAATATCCTATTTTTTATTTCAATTTTGATATTTGTATGAAAAGTTATGAAATAAAATGTAATCTAAATGAGTTTTAGAAACATTCTACCATGTGATTTCGAGTGTATTGGATAATGATCTATTATGAACTTTTTAATAATTGCAAGTATCAAATAGTGAGACTATTTTTTTTTTAATTTAATTAACAAATTCATTATTATCTATAATGTAAGCTTAAGCTTTCATTTGTGATAGTTATTTTACTATTTTGTATAGGGGTGTCAATATTTGACACCACCCGAAAATCCGACTCGAACCCGACCCGAAAATTTTGGGTTAGGGTCAACCCGAAACGGGTCGGGTTCGGGATAACCCTTTGACCTAAAATTGATCCATTTTTGACCCAAAAACCCGATTTTGACCTGACAACCTGAGATTCCCGTTTTTGACCCGAAAAAGAAGAAATAAACCCGTTTTTGACCCGAAAACCTGATAGTGCCGGGTCAGTTTCGGGTTTGACCCAAATCCGACCCGTGACCCGAAATTGACACCCCTAATTTTGTACAACTTTTTATCATAAAGATTTTTTTTAAATAACAAAAAATATGAACCAAAAGCTATCCAAGCAAAGTCTAAAGTTTCGTTTGAGATGATTTTCTTATTTATTTGTAAAATAATTTTTAATTTTTATATAAAAAATTATTTTAAGAAGTAATAAAAAAATATTTCTAAATCAAGCTTAAATCATAAACCTCATATTCTATCTTGAGACCAGTAATGTTTCCCAAGGAGACCAGAATAAAAAAAAAAAGTTTAATGCAGGCAATATTTCCTGTGTTTTAAAATGTACTATTTTGTCAGAATATTTTCAAAAAGTTCTTAACTGTTGTGGATACTGTATCTCTGTGAGCAATTGCAAAGACAAATTAGTGTGCAGAAATTTGTTGTATTTGACACATTAGAATATTCACATTGCTTTACGTCGATTATATTATTCTGAGATTACGTATGGGTCTTTTTGGAGTCATTGATATGCTTTAGCTGGTGCCCAGTAATATGATTATTTTATTTTGTCGTCGGCCAAATCACGAAAGAGTGCCGACAACTAAAAATCATTAAAAAATAATAAAAAATTCATCATTGCCAAGGAGGGCGGTGGGGAAGCGGTCGACGGTGGCAGTGGCGGACTGTGGTGACAGCGGTTGACAGTCGGCGGTGGCGAAAGCCTGCAATGGAGGCGGATGGTAGCGGCGGTCGGTGGCATGCATTGAAATTCTAGTTTATTTGAAAATCACCCAAATTGAAAGAATTCTAAATACGCAATAATGAACTAGATGATAATTTCAAATACTTCAAAATTATATATTGTATTTGGTTTACTTTTAAGGAGTTGTTTGATTGGAAGTAAAATGGGTTTAAATTATTTCAAATATAAAGATTTTAAAAATATCATCGTTTCTTTGGATGAAAGAGGAACTCAATATTTTTTTTAAATTAGAATTTTATGCTCAATTTTTTTTTTCATGATTTAATATATATTTTCGGATGACATAAGATTTGATATCAAAATGGGCGGCAACTCGGGCATAAAAATTTTATTTGATGCGACACGTATCTTGATGCAAACTTTGGGTTGGAAAATCCCAAATTAATTCAAGACAATTCAAACTACACTTTTAACAAACTTATAGTCAAATTGAATGTGTCAGTGAGATGCATCCATAAAAAATAAAAGCATAATTGGAGTGTTGTGAGATTATGGCCCCAAATCTTCCATCCCTATCATTATATAGAGCATCTTAGTCTGAGGGCTCAAGATCACTTAATTCTGATATCATTAAGCCTTTTAAATATTGAAAGAATGGTTTATGGTTGAGGGGATTAATTAGGGGTGTAAACGAGTGGAGAAGTTGCCTTATCAAGCTTGGCTCGTCAGAAATATAGTCGGCTCAAACTCGAGCTCAAAAGGCGAGCTCATCCCATTGTAAACAAGCTCGAGCCGGCTCGCGAACATCGGCGGAATTTTTAAAATTTAGGTAGGATTTAAAAATATTTAAATTTAACAAATATGTTTAGCATTTGTTATTAATTTTTTAAATATTTAAATTTAATAAATAAAATAAATTTATTTTAAAAAAATATTAATAATTATTCGAGCCAGCTCATGAGCTCACGAGTTGAGCCTCATCAAGCTCGAACTCTAGCTAAACTCGAGAGCTTGATAAGCTCGACTCGTAAAACCATAAACGAGTCAAGCTCGAGCTAGCTCGCGAGCCGACTCGACTCACTTACACCCTATAGGGGATCAATATGAGCTGTCAAAATGAAGTTTTGTGAAAATATGGCTAAATTATGAAAATGTTACTCATAGAAAACTGTAAGTAGACCCTTAATCTCTACATATAGGGGAGATGAGAGATGAAGCTTGAGCTTGATACTTAACTTAAAATTGTAGAGAGCTCAACTATTAGACCATTGTCATTCGACTATCATCATTAGAATATTATTTTTCAACTATAGTCGTTTGCCAATTACTTACGAACCATCACCCTCTGACTCCCAACTATGATCCTCCAACCACCATCAACAGGCTATGGTCCTTCAATCATTATCTCTATCTGTCATCACCCAATTATGAGCATCTGATCATTATCATCTAACTATTGTTATCTGATCACCATCACCTAATTGTAATCATCTAACCACCATCCCCCTACTATGGTGCTTTGACCATTATATCTTAATTATGGTTCTCTTACACACATCACATTATATTTCAACTATGATTCTCTGACCACCTTCGTATGATGATGATTCTCCAACTACTATTAACTGACTATAATCCGTTAACAAACATCACACACCAATGATCTTCTAACCACTATCACTTGATTAGAATTATTTGACCAACATTGTTCAATTATAGTCCTCTAACTACTAATGTCAAACTATGATTCTTTGACAACCATTACCTAATTAAAATCCTTCAGCCAACATCACATGATTCTTCAATCATCATTACTCGACTATTATTCTTTGTCAATCGTCACCCAACTATGGTATTTTGACCACTTATTGGCTTCTAACCACCATCGCTCAATAATGATCCTCTAACCATCATCTCAGGTATATAATATTCAGATCATTATTATTTTTTTTTAACTACGATCACTAACTACCATCACTCAATTATGATCCTCTAATCTTTATTATATGACTATGATTCTTTAATTATTATCATGCTATTGTGATCCTCCAACTACAATCATGTGACTATGATGTATCGACTAGCATTATCCAACTAAGATCCTCATATCACCATCACTCGATTATAATCCTTAACCATCTTTTCCTTATTATAATTCTCAAATCATTATTGCTAATTAAGAACATTCGACCTTCATTGTCCAACTATGGTCGCTTGAACACAATCGCATGACTAAGGTCCTTCGACAACCACCAGTCAACTATGATCCTCTAATCACCGTTGCTCAACTACAGTCCTCTACTCAACATAATCTAGCTATAGTCCTCCAACCATCATACCTCGACTAAGGTTCATTAATTACCATCGCCCAATTATGATCATTTGACCACCATTATTTGACTATGTTTCTTTGACTAGCATTACTCCATTATGATGTTCTAACCACCATTGTTTGACTATAGTCTTCCAACTACCATCACTCAACTATATTTCTCCAACCACCTTTGTCTAACCATTATGATCCTTGAACCATCATGTTGAGTATAGATCTTTATCCTACTTCACTTAACCACGATACTCCAACCATCATCACTCAACCAAATTCTCCCAACCACTGTCATCCCATTACATTCTTCTGACCATTATCACTGCTTCATCATCACCAACATCAACGTATGTTTTCTCTCACAAGTTTGATAGACGTCCTTGACTCTCATCATCAACGCCAATATTTATAATAGACTTCTAAGCCTTAGGTCTCCTCTCTTTAAAGAAGCACAATTGAACATACATCAAAAAATCTTTTGAAGATAACTCTCATTTTACAAGACTCTTCTAACTTTCTTCACCACATAATATGTTCTATGCATTTCATGCACATTATATTGTATCAACACCTTCCTCAATTATAGGGAAGGGCATCCTTTGTGATTGATGGCAAATACTGGAGAATCATTTCTATTTGACCAAGCCATTTTTTTCCTCTATCTAGGCTTTTCATGTAAAATTATAGCGTTGCTTGTAACTACTCTTTTATCTGTGTATTGAATCTTCGTATAAAATATACTTCTAACTCTTTCTCTCTACCATTATGAATACTTCAGAACAAAATAACTATATAAATATTATAATTATATTAAATAATACAAATATATATTACAAAAAGCTTTTTTTGACTTATTTGTTATTTCACTTAATTCATGTCAAGTACTTGGATCCTAAGTTTAGATTTATTGAATTGCTTGCACATTCATATTTATAAAATTATTTATTAATATATGAATTTTTAGCTTCTTTATTAGCTCTTTTAATTATTTGTTCAATTAACTTAGACAAATCAAATATGAATATTATATAAGAATTTAAATACATTATGTAAAAACATAAATGTGAAAGTTTTGTTTTAGTTTAAAACAAACATGAATGAAGAGAGGATTGTCCACTAATGAGGACTAAGATATCACACAAGAATATTACTCCCAAGATTAAGTCTAAGGATTTAACTAATTAAATTTGGATAAAATATCCTTACCTTTTTTTTTCCCTTTTTTGTCACGTTCGGCCCATTTTTACTTACCCACACTAAGCTTTCCTGCCCATGGACCTGAAAGCCCTAGTAAGCCCAATAAAGCCTTATATTAAAGCCCAATTACTTTTTCTTGTTTGTCAACCTCATCCTAAATGGAGGATGACATACAACCCGAATTTCACTTGGTCACAAATTTAGGAATTAGGGTTTAGGAAGAAATTAGTACGTGCGAAGTACATGACTCCAATCAAATGTGAACATGTGGCCAATGTATAATTTTTATATTAGTGTATAAAATACATATTAAATGTATATTGATTGCAAAAATACAAAGTCAATACACAGCTAATACATAATTAAAACACAATAATATAAAAAATTATATATTAGCCACGTGCTAATATGTATTGGTCATATGTCCCGATTTGATTGGAGTTCGGACGCAACTCTAAGTTTGGATTCCGCACATAATAATTTCTCCCCCATATGCCTTCGTGGCTTGGTTGTATAATTTTTTATTTATAAGACATGAGATCATATGACCCTTTTTCTAAGAATTTATTTGGAGGGCTTTTGAACTTTTCTTTCTTTTTTTTTGTTCTTCTCAGCTGTTTCTAAAATTTTGACTCGTTTGAGCATTACATTTTAGCTCCTATTTCTAATTTTAGGTTTCAAAGAGATAAATTTTTATTGCTTTTTAAAATAATCTTTTTTAATATTAAAATTTATTTTTTTTAAATTATATTTAAAAAATGCTTTGAAAAATAATTAAAGTTGCTTACCCCGTGATAATCATTTTTTTAATATGCCATAAGAAGGGAAATCAAACTTTGTTGGTTCTGCAAGTTCTTCTTCTAAGTCAAAAAAGGGCAGCAGACCGATCTTTCAATCACATAATTCATGAGAAAATCCACAGCAATCATATTCATAGGGAATCTGATGTAAGTAATTGTACTCACTATGGGTAGGTAGCTAAATCCTATGGCTATGATTTTTTTTACTTAATGTTATAATTTTTTAATTTTTTTCAATAACAAATTTTATTTTTTCAAAAGCTTTTTAAAATAAATTCTTAGAAAAAGGGTAAAGAATGATTCAGTTTTTCTTACAAATAAATTTATTTTTAGGGGTTTTTACATGTATAACACTTAAAACTATCATATTTATCTATTAAACACCTAAAGCTTCTTATTTACTAATATACCACCTCAAAACATTTAACCTCATCAAAAAAACCACTCCGTTCGTTTCCGTTCGCTCCCGTCATAGCAAAGCCAAAATAGCGCGGGAATTTCTCTTCTTCTTCGCTAAAACTGGCGCTACACCATCTCTCACATTCGTCTTACCTAGGTCGCAAGGAGAAATAGCGCGGGACTCTTCTTTGGTTCGCGAATCCCACGCTGCCAACAGTCGCCCTTTCGCACGCTGCCATTATCGATTTTGGTTTTCAGTTTCGCATTCAAACACTGCAAATATTTGAACGGAGTGAGTTGATATCATTTGCAAAGAACACTTGACGTATCGTTTCTAGTTTCAAGCGTGGGATTCATCAAAACAGTAGATAGCTAAAGATTCTACAGCTTGATATATTTTCTATGATATGCTCACTGTAGCTTTATAAAACTAACCTGGACATAAATATTTCTTGAGATATATAGTAAGCGTTCCGGCTATAGCAGATTTCTTGATTTTTTTTAACACTTGTTGGCATGGAATCCATTTATTGTATATAATGGTCTATTTTATAAATTCTGTTTTATGTTTTATTTTGATTTTAATTTTTAAAACCTGTAACGGAAATGCAGATAGAATGGAGGTGGTGGTTGCAGTGAAAGATATGGGTCAATATGGCAATATGGAAGATGTAACTGTAAACACTAGCTTGAACAATGACGTAATTGTAGATGATTTGTGTGATGGTTCCTTAGCGGCCCAGGTTGAAGAATTACATATTGTTTGTGTTGGTTCGCGATATGAGGATTCATTAAGTTTTAAGCAAGCTATTCGTTCCAAAGCAATTTTAGAAAACTTTGCAATAAAGATTAAAGCTAGTGACAAATCTAGAGTGATAGCTACCTGCACATACCGTGGATGTCCATGGAGAATACGTGCTTCATTATGTTCAGATGGTCATTCATTCGAAGTTAGAAAGTTAAATTCAACACATTTATGCCCAGGGGTGAATAGAGCTGGAAATAAGCAAGCTACAACTACTTGGATTGCTCATGAAATCAAAGAAATTGTGAAAAGGAATCCTGATATTACACCGAAGGACATTGGCAATAGCTTGGAGACCACTTTTGGATTATCAATACCATACATGAAAATATGGCGTTCAAGGGAATTAGCAAGAGAACAAATTTTTGGTTCAATAGATGACAACTATAAATGGGTGCCCACATTAAGGTCAGAGTTAATCATGAGGAATCATGGGTCACATATAACATACTTATGCGAGAACCAAAACCAAGCATTTAAGAGGTTTTTTGTTAGTTTCAAAGTTTGTATTGATGGGTTCCTAGCATACTTATGCGAGAACCAGAATTGTAAGACTTGTGTTTTTGGTTGCGATAGTTTTTTGCTTCAAAGAAGATATGGCTTATATGTTATTTCTGATAATAAATGACTGCTCAAGCTGAAATCAAATTATTAAATCAATTTTCTTCTCGGACGAATTGCCTTATGTGTTATTATGATAAATGACTGCTACTCTTAATCTCGGAAAACATACAGTTTTTTGCTTCTCGGACGAATTGGCTTATGTGATATTCTGATAAATGACTGCAACTCTTAATCTCGGAGAACTTACATTTTTTTGCTTCTCGGACGAATTGGCTAATGTTGTTTACTCTGAGTGAAAGCAATCAAAATGTTTACAAGACAGCAAGCAAAAAAACATGCCATTCGGCATGTTTCCGAATAGGCATGCTTTTATTTGTTAGAAATCATCCTTGTATTACCATGATGTCGAATAAGCAGTTCAAGTTTGCATTGATTGAAAAAAAAATTTACATTGACTCATTCTTACATTCTTTTAGTAAAAGTTACAGTGATGCAAAGTGACAACTACGCACGCAAAGTGACAACTGCGCACAACTATATTTAATTACTATGAATGCTACAATAACATTAAGGAAAATCAGTATGACCATCAAGATTTTTAATTGTAACAGCTCGGCTCTAAATGAAAGTACATGCATTGTACCACTTTCAACAACGTTTGAACTGCGGGAATTGATGTCATACGACAATTCATTAACTTCATCACACCATCGAAAATAATGGCAATCGTCTTCTGATCTATTCCGGGAGCATCTATAGAATTTTCTTCCTCTGCTACGAGATTGATAAGATGTAAATATTGAACATTGTAGGTTGCAATGACAATATACTTGATTACTTAATTTTCTGATTGACATAGGCGAGGAACTCGAACTCATTGTAAATTGCCTTGTAGATTGCCTTCACAATGTACACCTTCAAAAAAAATAAAGAAAATGAAGACATGTATGAGTAAAAATTTACCTTCGCATTCAATTCAATCCAAAAAAGACACCTTGACATTTCATCAAACACTTAATGTGCATTTCTAAACTTACAAACACAAAATAGTAAATGAAAGTTTGAGAAGTTCACCCTAAACAACTACTGCAGCAAATCTGTTACATGGTGCCAAATGGACTAAATAACAACAAAAACTTCATATGAACCAGCCAAAAATAAACCTGTTAAAAAAAATGGGGAAAAAAATGAAAGAAGAACCTGGCGTGCGAAAGGGAAAACAAGACCAAACGTTTATGGCGTGCGACGTCACTGGAGAAGTCTTGGCGTGCGACGTCACTGGAGAACACTTTGCGGTGAAGAGGCGAACGAGGTCGGAGACGGCCGAGAGGGCGGATGTGCGAATAAGAGCGGAGTGGCAAACGGGAGAGGCGAAGGTCACGGAAGTGCTATAAAAGGTTTAAAATAAGAGTTTGAGGTGGTATATTAGTAAATAAGAAACTTTAGGTGTTTAATAGGTAAATATGACAGTTTTAAGTGTTATACATGTAAAAACCCCTAAAAATAAAACTTTAATGCAAAAATGAAAAGAAAGGTCTGGAGATGCGGGGTATCGATCCCCGTACCTCTCGCATGCTAAGCGAGCGCTCTACCATCTGAGCTACATCCCCGTTGGTTTAGTATCCAACTAAACATATATTAATCTAGATTTATTTGATAATATATATTGTAACACTTCTTACCCCGTTAACTGATCTTAAAATTTCTCTTTCGGCACTTTTTTTTTTTCAGCACTTAAAAGTGCTATATGGTCGATTAAATCCTGGCCTAATTTCTTTGGGTTGTTTTCCGCATATGGCATTTGCTATGATGAATCGACACTTCTTTTCAAAGAGGTTTTGTCCGACATGTATTGGATACGACATGCAACTGACACGTCTCTGACATGTGTAAGACATGCTACAGACGTGTTCTATTAAAAATAAACTGGACACATGTGTGACACACGTTTTAAATATTTTGTGAATTTTTAACATTAAGAACCGATACTGTCTCACATCGATGTTCGATGCCCATTGCGCAAAATCAATGCTCGACTTTTGACTGTATTTTCGTCTCTCTTCTCGATGTCAGACACAACATGCACGTCCAACTCTCAACATTCTAATATTAATTATTTTACATACATATTATAATTAAATGATTTATTATTATTCAATTATTCTTAATATTATGCTTATTCAATTTCTATATACTATTTTTAAAATATAAAAATTAAAATATTGTGTTCAGCCTGTATCTGTGTCCTATATTTTTAATAATTGACATGTCTTGTATTCATGTCGTGTCATGTCCGTGTCGTCATTTTTATGTATGTGCATCATAAGACACATGTCATCAGCCTGTATCTGTGTCCTATATTTTTAATAATTGACATGTCCGTGTCATCATTTTTGTGTCTGTGCATCATAAGCATGTAGGAAGAAAAAGAGAGAAAGAGAACAATGTAAAGGTGTCCCTTAGAAATCTACACCAGCATTAATGAGGACTTATGTAGGCTTTTAGGTTGAATTGAAGAGTCACCAACCTATTGTGAACAAACATTACACATATATATACTTGTATCTTATTCCAAATCTGCCATTCACCGTCCTATATATAGGATCACTGTATTGATTCATTTGATTCTATTCAATAATAATTTTACTTTGCTCTTTCTGTTTCCGTCTTCGTCTCCCTGCTCCTCTCCGATCCTTATGTTCTAACATGGTATCATGAGCCAATCCATGGGAGATCAAGAATCTGCAAACTCCCACCCTCCCTCCTCGGCAGCTCTCTCCGGCAATTCCCCCTCCGAGCTCCACATTCCGCCGCACCTCAAGTTTCTCATCTCCAACATCAAGAACCTCGTTCCCAATAACCTCACCACCGAGAATTACGCCATATGCGCATTCAGCTTCTTCAACAGTTTACGGTGAACGGCTATGCCAGACATCTCACCGGCACAACTTCTTGTCCATCCAACGCCACGTCTCCAGAATCCCAGCGCTGGCTCTTAGCCGACAATAACCTTCTTTCCGCACTTTTCTCCACTATCTCTCCCCCCATCCTCCCCTACGTCATTTCTTGCACCACCGCACACGAGGTTTGGCTAGTTCTTGAACGTCGCCTACAGCCCACATGTCGGTCGCGTGTCATCCAGCTCAAGAATGAGCTCCACCATGTTCAAATGCAGAATATGTCCATGCAACAGTATCTCAACCACGTCAAATCCATAGTCGACAACATCGCTGCATCCGGTTCTAACGTCAATGCGGAAGATGTTATTCTCCACATTCTTAACGGCCTTCCGCCTACATACAGCTCGTTCAAAGCGGCTATCCGCACGTCTCCCCACCTGATGACTCTTGATAATCTTTACTCTCTTCTATGCAGTGAAGAGATTAACGTCAATCAAGAACTCTCCCGAGCCAACTCTACTACTTCCGGCGCCACTGCATTCTACGCGACGTCCTCCAATCAATCCAGAAATCGTCCTCCGCGTAGATTCAGCAAGAATTGGAATCCCACTGCATAACAAAACCCGCCTCAGTCAAATTCATCCTTAACTGTGCCCAACCAGCCTTATTCAAATCCTATCCGACCCACTTGCCAGATTTGCAACAAAGTCGGCCACATCGCTCTTAATTGCTGGCACCGTTCGAATCCACGTTTCGCACCTACGAATCCCAGATCTCTGACGGCACTTCTTGCACAACCGAATCAGAATGTCTCTCACGACTGGATTGTTGATTCGGGTGCCTCCAACCATCTCACACCAGATCTCAACAATCTTCAGTATCCCGCGCAATACCGCGGTCAAGATAGCGTCTCCATCGCAAATGGGTCACAACTTCCCGTCACTCACTCCGGACAGGGTCTTCTTCCGTTACCTGACACGCCCCGTAAGCTTTACTTGCGCAAACTTCTTCATGTTCCGCACTTATCACACAATCTTTTATATGTTTCCAAGTTAACTACTGATAATCCTGTTTCTGTGAGTTTCGACGCTAACGTGTTTACAATTAAGGATTGCAAGGATCACCGTACCCTTCTTCATGAGCATCTTCATGATGGCTTGTATCAACTTCGCAGACCAGCTGTCCATACCTCAACGGCATTCCAAGTCCACACAAATCAAGAACAACTCTGGCATGCACGGCTACGACACCCTCACTAAGGGCTGATAAAAAATCTGCTACCTCTTCTTCCCATCATTAAACAGATTTCTAACAATTTTTCTTGCATTTCCTGTACCGTTGCAAAATGTCATAAATTGTCTTTTAATAAAAATAATTCTGTTTCCTCTGCCGCCTTTGATCTCATACATTCCGATGTTTGGGGTCCCGCCCCGGTGAACTCTCTGGATGGTTTTCGATATTATGTGTTTTTTATAGATGACTTCACTCGTTATTCTTGGATGTATCTTATGAAAACAACACAGGAAACTTTCTCCAAATTCAAGTTATTTCAGCAACTCATTCGAACTCAATTCCACACAACTCCAAAGGTTCTTCAGTCAGACGGCGGAGGCGAATTTACCAGCAATGAGTTCAAAGATTTCCTTCAGATCCACGGTATACAACAGCAACTCAGTTTTCCTCACACGCCCGAGAAAAACGGGCTGGCTGAAAGGAAAAATCGCCATCTACTTGATCTAGTCGCACTATGCTTCACGCCGCAAACTTGCCCAACTTTATGTGGGCCGAAGCTATATCCACTGCCAATTATTTGGTAAACAGCCTACCCTCTTCCGCTATTGCAAATCAATCCCCCTTCCACCGCTTGCACGGCCGCCACCCGACCTACACTCATCTACGAACATTTGGGTGTCAATGCTTTCCGTGGCTACGACCTTATGCAGCCAACAAACTCTCACCGCGCTCCCATGAATGCATTTTTATTGGCTACTCTCCTTTTCATAAAGGGTATAAGTGTTTGGATCTTCTCTCAAACAAAATTTACATTTCACGGCATGTTACTTTTAATGAAACGCAATTTCCCTGCAAGACCACCTATCCAACTCAATCCATGCCAACTTTACCCTCATCACATCATACTCCTCCCTTACTTCTCATTCCACCTTCGCTGGCTTCCAAGCCAACACCTCCTATAATCTCTAAACCTACTCCACAACCAACGCCTACACAACAACTTATATCCTCTACTTACAGACCCACCAAGACTTCCACTACAAACATCCCAAACTCCACTACGCCTGCAATACCTATCACCCATCACCCCTCACATCCCATGCAGACCAGGCTCAAGTCAGGGATTACTAAACCGAAAAACATTCTGTCTCTTCTCACAACAGCTCCTCCTATCAATACACCAAACACTTATGCCCAAGCTATCAGACACCCGCTTTGGCGTCAAGCCATGTCTAAGGAGTTTCATGCTCTTCAGAAACAAGCAACTTGGACTCTCGTTCCCGCTCCGGCTCAAACTCCCATTCTAGGGTGCAAATGGACATTCAAGACCAAACTCCTACCTAACGGACAAGTGGACAGGTATAAAGCTCGTCTGGTCGCACAAGGCTATGATCAGCAATACAACGTCAATTATACAGAGACATTTAGCCCCGTCGCCAAGATGACTACAATTCGTGTTCTTCTCACTCTTGCTCTCACTCGGCAATGGCAAATCGTTCAACTTGACGTGTCGAACGCCTTCCTTCATGGTGAACTATCTGACACCATATACATGCGACAACCTCCGGGATTCGTTGACACCTCCTCACCGTCCACTGTCTGCAAACTGAATAAATCCCTCTATGGTCTCAAACAAGCTCCGCGTCAATGGTTCGACAAACTTACCACGTTTCTTCAAAACCAAGGATTCAGGTTTACTCGCTCCGATCCCTCCCTCCTATCTTATTGTTGCAACAATATACAAATCTTTCTATTAATCTATGTCGATGACATTTTACTTACAGGCAACGATCACGCCACCATCACCGATCTCCTCTCCAAATTACACGCCAATTTTGCTTTTAAGCAGCTTAGCCAACTGTCTTTATTTCTCGGAATCCAGATCATTCGGCAGACCAATGGATTTTTTCTAACCCAGCAACACTGCAGAAAAGCTTCTAAGGGACTCAGGACTCGCTGACTGCAAACCTGCAGAAACTCCAGTGTCGCCCAAATCCAAACACACAAAAACAGCCAGTCAGCCATTCCATGATCAAACTCTCTATCGCCGTCTAGCAGGTTCACTCCAATACCTTTCAATCACCCGACCGGACATTGCCTTTGCTACAAATCAGGTCCGCCAACATATGCATCAGCCGACCACTCAAGATTTTCAAGCTCTTAAACATCTGCTTCGGTACGTCAAAGGAACCATTACCTTCGGACTCCCTATTATCACCAGAAATCTTACACTCCGGACTTACACCGATGCAGATTGGGCGTCCGACTCCTCCGACCGGAAGTCCATCTCCGGCTTCTGCACCTTCCTGGGTCCAACTCTCATCGCTTGGACCGTTAAGAAGCAAGTGAAGGTGGCCAAATCATCCACCGAGGCTGAATATAGATCTCTTTCAGCTGCCACCTCCGAAGTCATATGGCTGCGACGGCTTCTAGCCGAACTTGATCTTCCGCAAACAGCTCCTACTCAAATTTACTGCGATAACACATCAGCAATCGCTATTGCTCGGAATCCAGTCTTCCACGCACGGACTAAGCATATTGAGATCGATTATCAATTTATTCATCAGCATCTCAACAACGGCGCAATCTCCATTACTCACATACCGTCTGAAGATCAGATTGCTGACATCTTAACTAAAGCTTTTTCCGCTGCTCGTTTTCACAATCTTCGTCACAAATTAACCATTCGATCACAGAATGCTTAATTTGAGGGAGGCTGTGAACGAACATTACACATATACTTGTATTTTATTCCAAATCTGCCATTCATCGTTCTATATATAGGATCATTGTATTGATTTATTTGATTCTATTCAATAATAATTTTACTTTGCTCTTTCTGTCTCCGTCTTCGTCTCCCTGCTCCTCTCCAATCCTTATGTTCTAACACCTATAAGGTTTTCTTATAAGCCCTAGTTATGAACTAAGAAGAATCCTTTCATGGCCCTCTTGAGAGAATGATCGTTTAGTAAAAACAACATAAAACTTTCATTCAAGCTAATGGCCTTAATTCAATCTTATGCCTTTACCATGTCCCGAAATTTAAAGTGAAAGAACTTTTCTTTTTCTTTTTTCGTTTCTCTTTCTTACTTATTTCTTAATAACAATCAATAGTCATTACAACGAAATTAATTTGATATCTAGAACTGATTAATTGCATTAAAAAGATATAGATAACAAAAAATATAATCCATATTACTATAATTAATATTTACATTCTACATCTAGAGTCCCAAAAACATATATACAATAGTCATACTTGCTACAAATGGATATACACAAATCAGATGAACTGAAAGAAAACTAAACTAGCAGTGCAGAAAGAAAGTTATGCATGCCATCTAGTGCTTCATGTCATAGGATCCTTACCTTTTTTTGTAAATATGTAAAAATCATATAATGAGTATAAAAGACTAGCAAATAATTAAAAGTTTACAACTGAAATTAATGCAAGACAAAAGAAAAATAATACTATGCATATCAAATAAAAAAATCTATAAATCAATAAATGCAATATATACCAATCACTTGTATCAATCAATTATTATTTCATTATCATACAATCAATTTCATTCAGTCCCATCATTCTAACATTCTCGTAAGTCTATCAGTTATACAATTATAATAGTTTTCAATATCCATATTGAGTAATAGTAAGCAGTAATAGAAATCAACATCTCAAAATCAATATCTGTACAATATCAATATACATTAATTAGTATCAATTACACTATAAAAAAGTAAGTCATTTTTTGCAGAAAAATCAATCACAAATCTTGCAAAATCCGTCACAAATTAAGCTTTGTGGCGGATTTGCAGCAAAACATATTTTGTATCTAAAAGTCGCATCAGAAAATTGTTTGCATAAAAAATTATTCGTCGCAAATATTTTGTGATGGATTTACGACAAAATTAAAGTAAAAGAAAATGACATGCTCATTTTAGTTAACTACTACGAAATACCATCAGATTTAAGACAAATTTGCGGCAGAAATACCGCTGCAATTGATCTTATGGCGGCTTGTCCGTAACTATTTGCGGTGGAATTAGTGACTGATATTTTTGTCACCAATTATGGTGAAATTTTTGCCTCAAATATGCTGCAATTTGCGATGAAACTTTCTAGTGTAATGTACAATACAACTAGGGGTGTCAATATTTGAAATTCGCCGAAATCCTGTAACATTAATAAAAAATACATGATCTAATATCAATTATTCAGCTTTTTAACAATCACAATCAAAGCAGTTTAAAATGAGTAGTTATTAGTGCTAAATGTAGTAATTAATAATGCTAATATTTTAGCAAATACTGTTAAAATAAACATAATAAACAAACTATTCTATAATCCCAATCCAACTGCTAAAATAAACAATTACATTCCAACGTACTGTTGTACATTTAATACAATACTTCTATAGTAAACATAGTTCTTATACATAGAATAAAATGAGATACAATAAAAACTTAAGAAAACAATCTAAGTAAAATCTGTATCCTCACTCTCCTACTTGGTCAATGTAGATGCAGATTGATTTTCACTAATTAGCTTTCTCAATCTTTAAGGCTCTTCCAGTATCTATATGTGCTTGTCCACTTATGATTTTCAGATATGATATAACTCTGCTATCACGTTAGCCACATGTTGGATATATAAACTCTCATGATTATTTGTAAAGTAGCTGGAGGCAGAAGAAGATTATCCCTCATATGCATATATAGGCCTGCGAGCCTAATCCATAAATTTGTCCCTCTTGCATTCTGACTATCGTCTCCAACCAAGTATGATAGTTAGAAATATCCATGAAATACCCGGAGAATCTATAACATCCCATAATTAAATTTGAAAGAATTATTTATTTATCATTTTAAGAATATATACGAGCTTCTATAAATCATCAATATAAATAATAAATATCAAAATAAACTAAAATTATATATAATAAGATATTTTACTATTTAGTCATCCAAAATATTATTTACACTAGCTAGGAGATAACTCTACAAAAGAATAAAAGAAAATGCATAACAAAATCTAAACAAAACTTGAGGAACTCTAAAAATATCACTTCAACTAGTCATGACCCTTCCTCTAACATGAAATTATTAAAATCTACATAATGAGCTCAAAAGCCTAGAAGTAATCCAAAACTAACTAATGCTTTCAGTCCAAGGACTAAAAAATTAATATGATATGCTCAGTCCAATATAATCAACATAAGTTAGTATAGTTAATGATCAAATATTATTAATAAAACTCAAAATGATTAATAATAAAAGCATGGAATCATTATAATAAATCTAAAAATTAATCATTTATATAAAATTCAATAAATTGGTAAAACAATAATGCATAAATTATTTATGAATCATTAAAGGAATCTATCTTATATATTCATATACTTCATCTATTTATGTATTATCAATGCATCCAATATTGTAAATAAAATATATTTATCAATGTTATCAGATCTATAAATATATACACACACTATCAATGTTGCAAGACAATACATCCATCTTTAACGTGGTATTTTCAATATATTTTATCCCAACTAATTTATATTTTTTCAACAGTCATAATAATTATTACTTATCCAATTAGTCTATTATCGTAACATATAACTTCATTAAATCAATAAAGAGCTATCACTCTCTGCCCGTCAGCGTAATCGATCATCTATTATATATTACAACCATGATAACTGTGGACCTCCGAAAGAGCACCGCTCGTGGGGTACGAACGCAGAGGGTACGGCCGCACTATCCCGTGGGACAAAACGATCGTAGGCCTCTACACTCGACACGAATGGGTCGATGGAAGGGCAGATTGGATCGTGCATACGACTAACCATTGGGGATAGATGCTGTCGCCAGCACACCCCGATGGGTAGTAATATACACGACCTAGTCACGGGTTTCCCCCACCCGATACAAGAGATCGAGTGGGGTAAAGTAGATTGCGGGGCCAAGTTTCTCACGGGCGCAAGCCCCCGTGGTTAATTACATCCCGGGCCGGAGCCCGAGAAAACTCTCGATTAAGGATCATATATTATTTCTTCTTAAAATGGGATTGGCACGAGGGGATAGACTAAGAAGTCCTACTCAAAAGGAAAGAAGTGTCTCAAAAGGGGTGAATCAAACATGCGTGGTCCATACCAACATTCGGAGGCTCTAGGGCACTAAACAGAAACTGGAGAAAGAAAGACAAGCAATCAATCACATGCGTGAGAGAAAGATGGAGGTGGCGTCATCCTGTGACGTGGATAAGTAGACTAAAACTTTTAATGCAATGACTAAAGAAATCAATATGACATGCTCAATCTACTATGATCCAACAGTAGTCAATATAATTAATGACCACATATTATCAATACAACTCAAAATAATCAATAATAAAATTAGGGAATCATTATATTGAATCTAAAAGTTAATAATTTATATAAAATTCATTAAATCAATAAAATAACGATGTAGAAATCATTCATAAATCACTAAAAAAAATTATCTTATCAATTCATATGCATAATCTATTTATGTATTATCAATATATCAAATAATATCAATGATATTAATGTATTTGTCAATGTTATTAGTGCTATCAATGTATACATGCATCAATATATGATTTAACAATATAAGAAATTCAACTTTTTAATGTAGTGTTTTTAATATCTTTTATATGAACTTATTTTCAATTGATCATCAGTCATATCATTTATCACTTATCTAATTAATCAATTATCATTATAGGTGGCTTCAATAAATCAATAAAGAGTCATCAATCTCTTCTTGTTGAAGTAATCAATCATATATTACATATACCACAACTAGGATAACACCAGAAGCTCTCTTTAAAGAAAAGCCTATTAGCCCACTCTCCTGTTCAGGGTATTATATTTTAATAACCAACTCATTTTATAGTGTTAACAGTCAATATTTCCTGCTTATGCAAATATTACAATCAAAATGTAGTAGTAAATAATTAATTCTATTTAATATTAAAAATATATATAATAATCAAAATTATTGAAAACTAACATGAAATTTGAGTTACAAAAATAGAAGAAATCTCTAAACAAAATTGATAGAAAAAAAGCCCCGAACAACATTCTCTCGCTTATCTTTCTTTTCTTCAGTAAGGCACAATGTTGAAATTTAGATTTTTTAATTATAAAAAAATTATTTCAAAGAAAAAATTTGGATTATTATAGGATCTCTCACCAACTATAGCCTAACTCTCTCAAATTCTTGTATACTCTTCCTAAAAAATATAACATAAGATTAATTATCATATAATCGTTACTTATAATATTTCTTTAAGTATTACAACCATATATACTTAAACAGACCCTCCTAGCTCGCCCATCCACCCACTACTGATCCTCATGGTGCTTGTGGGTGTGACTACACAACTTAACACTAGTGGGTTCTCTACTTAAATTATCTTGTATAACCAAAAAAATTATTAAAATCAGTTAATTTTTTATTAATCATTGTGTGAACTCAATGTGTGGAACTAAGCCCATAGTATGGAAAGAGTTATCCAACCAACAATCAGTTATACATCTAATTTTTATGATTTTAAATATCCATAACACACTTGGACTATAAATTCCTACAACCAAATAAAGAGATTTGTATCAATTTAATATTATTTATGTAGATTTATTGTCTTAAATAAAATTTGTGATAATATCTTATATAATCAAGATATACAATAATGATATGTGACCAAACTATCTAAGGCGGCTCTCTCTAATCTTATCTTTTATTGGATTTACTCCAACCTTTTCATGTATATGCTCATTTCGTATCGTCTCTCCAAGAGTAAAGCCACTCATCCAATTGAGCATCCTCATCTATGCAACACTTAACTTAATATTATGCTTCACTTTTAATGGCTAACATTCTACTCCATAAAGCAATATTGTAGATCTCACCACAATCTTATAGATTTTTTCTTTATGTTTGAGGGGGACTATTTATATCACATAATAAACATGATGCATTCCTCCACTTCAACCATATAATAATGATATATGACCAAACTATCTAAAGTGACTCTTTATAATCTTATCTTCCACTAGAGACACTCCAACCATTTCGTGTATATGCTTATTTTGTATCCTATCTCGATCTATGAGTAAAGTCACTCATCCACCTGATCATCCTCATCTCTACAACACTTAACTTTATATTATGCTTCTCTTTTAATGGCCAAGATTTTATAATATATAGCATTACAGGTCTCACCACCAACTTATAGAATTTTCCCTTAAGTTTGAGGAGGACCTTTTTATCACACAATAAGCTAGATGCATTCCTCTACTTCAATCATCCAGCTTGAATTATGCTAATAATATCCACCATCACTATAAACAATTGATCCAAGATATCTATAATGTGTACTCTTATTAATGACTTGATTGCTCAAAATCAGAATCCCTCAATTAGATCTATATATTACTATTAAAATTGTACTATATATATATATATATTAAGTTTTAGATGTACTCAAATAAAAACCTTTAGACACTTTAAGGTTGACCTCCATAATGCAATTTTGTCTTCAATTCCTGCTTTAGTATTATGAACAAGAAGAATATCATCAACAAAAAAGCATACAGATGGATTTACGAGATTTGGATGATGAAGCGTGCTAAGGGAAGAAAGATGGATACCTTTGTAATGACTATGATCCCATTAGAGGGAGAAGGAGGTGTGACTTCAGATTAAACAAAAGAATGGTGAGGAGGTGTGACATTAGATGCGATAGAAGAATGATAAGGTGGTGTGACTTTAATTTGAATGAGACCCAGAAGAACAACAAGGAGGCTTGACTTCAGATGCAATAAGAAGGAATATTGTTGAAGTAGACGATGAAACAATTTTGTGACTCATTCAAAATGTCCTAAATAGTAATGAATAATCAAATAAGAGAAGAGAAAAAGACAAGCGGTGGTGGAGGCGAAGTCGAAGGCAAAGAGAAGGATGAAACGACAGAGGAGTGAACTAGAATGAATGAGCAAATGAAATGGATACACACGATTAGATAGAATAGTTTGCGTCAACTTTGCGACAGAAATAGCCATCATAAATTTGTGGCGATTTTTTTGTTGCAAATCCGCCACAAATTTATGGTGATAATGTATTTTTTTGTAGATTTAGGAGAGATAAAATTAATATAATCAAAATTCATGAAAAATAAAAGTAAGAGGATAGTTACTTACATTATTCAAAATAATTTTAATAACAAAAGCGCAAGAATAAAAGCCTCGAAGAGTTTCCTCTCTCTTGTTCTCTCTCCTCTTCCTCCCAGGCCCTTCTTCTTCTCCTACTTCAATTTCTTAATTCCTGAGTAAGGCACGTGAATGACGGAGGGGGAGGCAGTGGAAAAAATATTTATAATAAAAAAAATATAAACATTATTAGTAGTCTATCGCTGCAATATTCCATGCATAATCCAAAATTACTGTAGAACATAGACTCAAATACTATAGAGCCAGTTTTTAGCGCCACTGTACTCTTAAGCTTAGCATGCACCGCTCACAAGCACGACATCGAAGCACTCTAGTTCAAATAAAATACTAATATTCATATTTTAAAATTCTTTTTATTTTCAGGTTATTATAATAATACTATGGGTGATGATAGCGATGTGGACATATTAAAATATCAATAAAGTAATGATGAATTGGCGTCCTTTAATACACTAGGCGGAAGTGAACTGATATGTAGTATACCATCACAATGTAACAAGTTGATGACATGAAACAACTACTAATAGTGGATGAGTCCTAGAACAATGTCGATGAGAAAATCAATCAAGGTTGGAGCATGTCTTCTAATATTTGAACTCCATTAGATATTCAAGTCGTAGTGTACTGTTAACTGTTTTGCACTTCAACTCAAAATCTCACTTCTTAAGTGCATGCCTTGAAGTGACAATGAGGTATCTTGAATAATTCACAATGAATGTTGCTTGATGCCCTGTGAGGAGTGTTACCGACATTCAATAATATTCCTACAAAATTTATTGGCCTATTAGTAAAGACAAATTTGGCAATAAAGAGACGGTATACAAAATTCACATTGAAGTTATCCTTGTTATTTGAGATGAGTATTGAATTGAATTCTTTGAATATGTTTATTACATTGAGGATATATAGTTGCCCTATAGAATGAATGATAGATAAAAAAGTTGTCTATACCACCGCTCAAAATCAAATTTAATGTAATTTAGTAGTTCAAGCCTATATCCACTATGTAAGAGTGAAATATTGCTATGAGATAAAAATAGGAGAGAGAGATCATAAATTCCCAAGTTTTCTTACCCTTTTCCATAAAATTTCAATATTTTTGTAAGTTTCTAGCACATAAGTCCCCTTGTCGAGGTGCCAGAAAGGGATAAATATTTACCTTAAACAAATATGTGAGCATAGAGATTCACGTCTTAGTTTGTTGTCAAAGAGTTTGTCTTTGTTATGTTAGGCATTCAATAGTTGACATATAATAGTAAGAACTATTTTATAATTATTGATTACATGGGGCAACTTTATCTATGGATGTTATAACAATGACTCATTAGGATAAAATCACTAATTACCAATGTAATGATTTATTTTTGTAAGGGGAAGGTGGCTAAGTGTCTAATGTTGGTGATTGGTAAGAATGAAATTATCCAAATGGCTACTATCATTTAGACAAAGTGCGATAAAGGAGAGTGATGATAACTTACTAAAATAAGGCATGCTTGGCCTAATCAGGTGTTGTTGATCGTTGTAGTTCCATTGGTGGGGCCGTGGGGTGCCCAAGTTAAGGAGTTCATATTAAATGAGTATTGATCGTCCACATGTTTGGATAATATAAGGGTCTTATAAAGTATATATTTAAAGAGGGCAAGGCTCTTAAACTTCTATAAGCAAATGTAATTTAGGTAAATTCATTATATATCAAAATAACATATAACTAAAGAAAAATGGTTGATAAGATAAAGTTGTACAAGATACAATCTCATGAGCTGAGATTTTTAGCAATTGTGTTGTGATTATCCTAAGTATTATCTATAAGTTAAATAAGGGGACAAATTTTCTATCTCTTTAGTGTTGCTTGTTCTCTTCTAGCAATATTATTTTTATTCCACTTTTAATATTGTTTGTTATAGGAGAATAGTGGATTAATTATAAAAGAAAACTTAAAAAAATATTATAAACACTGGGGGATTTTTCACCCCATTACTTGAAGGGGTTGAACTCGCCGTAAAGATTTGCTAGAGATCGAGGCAAAAGTTTTCTGATAAAAAAATCGTTGGAAATGTCAGCGAATTTTATTGTTGGGTTCAACCCCTCCAATTGGATTTCTACCGTTTTGTTCATTTATTTTCACTTGGTCATTTCTGCAAGTTTATCTAATAGAACTATTTTCTAGTAGAATATGCAATCGTTGGGAAAGATTTTGAAAGGTTTTTAACCCTTTAAAAGAGTTATAATGAAAATGTGATTTTGTATTGTATTCTTAATCTTTAATTTTTTATTTATTTTTGTTTAAAAATAGAAGTTTTTTTTGAAGTGGTTATTCATTTACTCCCCTTGTCATTACATCTGTTATTCTATTAAGGGATTGTTTCCCTTAATTGATTAGAGTTAAAGTGAATGCAAATCATAGTAAATATTTGCTTTTTCACTTTTTTTATGTTGATTGGTTATCAGGAAAAGCAAAGTATATTCATAATGTATTCATATGTCCTGTCCCAAAAAAAAAATTCATATGTCCACGGTAGTGCTTTTCAGCGAAAAGCGAACCCGCTCAAAATTGTACGAAATAGGAATTCTGATATAAAAAATTCAGATTTTAAAATAATTATAAACTTAATAAAAACTTAAAAAAAAAAAAATTTCATGATTAGTTTATCCACGAATTTTTTTATAATCAAAGTAATCATTTCACTGAGATATTTCTAACAACATTAAGAAGGTCCCTCGTCATGGAACAATTATTAGTTTATTACGTTCTCTGACCGGACGTAGAGCTACGTTCGGCCGCCAATAACATGTCGCCACGTGCTCTTATTCTTTACCGCGAGGCCCGAGGACTTGACCTGGACCGGAACCCGAGAATGCTATGTTCGCGTATTGCGAGGTATTACTCGGTATTTGATCGGTATTTCTCGGTATTGCTAGGTATTGCTTGGCAATAACGAGAAATTCCGATTTGTGAAGACCAATACCGAGCAATACCAAGTTTTTCTAGAAAAACTCGGTACAACTCGGTATTGCTCGGTATTTGCTCTGTATTTGCTCGGTATTGGTTATTGCCGAGCAAAATCGACCAATACCTAGCAATACCGAACAATACCTAGCAAAATCGAGAAATATTGAGCCATCCTGGGTCCGTTCCGGGTCGGGTTGTCGGGCGCGCGGTAAATAGTGAGAACGCGTGGCGCGATTCTACTGGCTGCCGAACGTAGAGCTACGTCTTGTGAGCGGACCAAATAAAAGTTCGTCGTCATGGACGCCACATCCCTTCAACTGGTGTGGAAGGTCGCGGCATGTTTGATTGACAAGTTGATCGAATGTCCTGTAGCCTATGGTTATCATTATGAATTATATTTTAAGCTCTCTCTCTCCGGCTAAAATCATGAGATTTGTGCAACCCAAAAGATTTTATTATTAATGTAATATTAATACCAATATAGAGTTGTAGATCAATGAACTAAAAAATTCTCCTTTCTAAGGTACATGAATGCCCGGATTTTATTTTATTAGAATAACTAAACCACATATACAATACATGCAATCATCTCCCTCTTATAAATTTCTATCAACCTTTTTCTTAATCCAAAACAGAGCACCATATCACTAATCACTTCTCTATATTGTAGAACTAAACTTTTGAAAAAAAGGAAGAAGAAGCCTTGATTTCGGCTCCTTGAAGAAAAGGAAACAGAGAGATGAAAAGAACATAACAGGAATTTCTATTTTTGAATGGCATACTGTCTATTACACCCTATGCCCTTATTTAAAGACAAACAAAGCTATAGCAAAGGCAACACAAACAAAAAGAACTACAAGAAAGTACTAAAGAAGCAACCTAAAATCTGGAGTAATATCTAGCAATCTCCCCCTTAGGTCAGATTTTACAAAACATCTGAATCAATCCAACTGTCTCCCAAGTCTGCTGCTACTGCTAAGCTTATTTATGGTTCAACTCCTTGCAGTTTTGCCAGATTAGGACAATATTTCTTAAAATGCCCTTCCTTGTGGCAAAGAAAACACTTCTTGTTGGAATTATTCCTACGAAATTCTGATCTTCCTCTAGCGATCAGAATGTTGCCACTATTAACTTCTTTTTGTTCGGATTTTCTTTGAACATCTTTTGACATTAAGATAGACTTTACCTCCGTTAATGTCAATGTTTGCTTTCCATACAACATAGTGTCAACTATGTTTTCATATGTCTTCGACAGAGAACTGAGGAGTATGATCCCTTTATCTTCTTTGTCTATTGTCACATCAACATTTTTGAGGTCAATAATCAATTTATTGAAATTGTCCAAATGCTTTCTGAGTTCATTGGTTTCTTCCATTTGGAGCGTATATAATTGTTTCTTCAATAGTAGTCGATTAGTAAGCGATTTTTTCATATAAATTGATTCAAGCTTCCTCCATACCTCTAATGTCGTGCCTTCTTCAGCAACCTCCCTCAACACTTTGTCACCAAGAGAGAGAAGAATGATACTGTGCGCTTTCAGTTGTATTTCCCGAGTCTTGGCCCTGTTGGTCACTGCAGCAAGATTTTCCTCAAAGATTGCATCGGAAAGGACTTGATGTACCAATAGAGCCTTCATCTTGATCCGGCACCAAAGGCTAAAATCGTTCTCTCCCTTGATCTTGTCGATCTCGAACCTTTGCATCGACATGATAAAAAAATATGCTCCTCCTTTCTGCGATATGCTCCACACCGTCAGAATCCTTCGGCTTCTTGATGCTTCTTGCGTGTAGATTAGCGATCCAAACAGCCGCTAACTCAGCCACGCCTGTCACCGAATCTGGCAAACCCCGAGCAGCCTCCATCCGCACGGTCTCCACTCCCAGTCGCTTGTCCACGCGCTGTTCCAGCGCCCCTCACACCTAACGCCGCCTTCGTGAACCACGTTCGCAGCCAACCCGTGTCCGGCCGGCCTTCCGTGTGCAGCTCTCGTGCGCGCTGCTGTCTCGTGAGCCCCTTAAACCCACACAACACCGCACGAGTCCCTTTGAGCGTGCCTCTGCCCATGCCGAGATCTTCCGCCTCCAGCGATTCTGCTTCTATGCTGCCGCCTGCAACACTACCATTGATTCTTGCTTCAAGGGCGTCACTGACAACTTGGTCGGTGCCTCTTGGCTACAAGAACTTCCTTCCTTCCAGAGATCGGATGGTGGCTCTCCAGCAAGGAGAGTCGTAAAGAATTCGATCGAAACTGGTGGAGTTGAGGAAGAACCTGATCGGATCCCATAGTAAGAATTAGAAGGTGGCTCTGATACCATATTGTAGAACTAAACTTTTGAAAAAAAAAAGGAAGAAGAAGCCTTGATTTCGGCTTCTTGAAGAAAAGGAAACAGAGAGATGAAAAGAACATAACAGGAATTTCTATTTTTGAATGGCATACTGTCTATTACACCCTATGCCCTTATTTAAAGACAAACAAAACTATAGCTATAGCAAAGGCAACAAAAACAAAAAGAACTACAAGAAAGTACTAAAGAAGCAACCTAAAAGCTGGAGTAATATCTAACATATATCAATCACAACATGCGGCGGACTCTCAGTTCCGGCGATTGGCTACACAGCGCCCGCTTTGCGACGGTGCTATGGCCTTTTGAATTCCACCAATCGACTGAGCTCATCCACTTCGGCGATGATAGGATTAGTACACCGCACCACTTCTGTTAATAGGGAGGTGGTTGTGGCTGATATGAGTACATCCAGCAAAGTAGAATTCTCAGCAGGAACCAATGCCTTCACTCTGTTGGCGGCCTCCGTCCCCATAGCCAAGTGTTTTCCTGTGGTTGAAGACCACTTCATCTCCCGAATTGAAGAGGCTAACTCAGCCAAAGCCTTGCTAGTTTCCTTGATCATTTCTACACATGCAGCTTGAACCATTTGCTTGAATTCCAGGTCTGTGGTTGTCTGAGAGAATTATGTATTTGTTAGTAAAAGATGAATAGATGATCTAGTAGAATGGAGAAGATAAATAAGCCCTTAGTTACCTGTTGGGATTGCTGGAGATTGGAAATGTATGCGTTGAGAGCTTCAATGGAGCAGGCACATTGGCGAGTGACGGCTCCGATTTTGAGGTACTGATTCCATGGATGACGGAAGGCAAAACGACCATGACCGGGCTCCCATCTTGCAAAGTTTGCCTGAATTACAATTGAGAAAACACAATTAGCCTAATTAATCAAAAACATTGGGCATAAACCAGATTTTAATCTAATATAAAAAGAATAGCTATACTCAAATTATGCGTTTTTGAATCAGAAAATTTTAGATAAGCATCAGGTCAAGCAAGGACACTTGTTTTCTTACCAGGGAATCCT
>NW_021318618.1:3519941-3523557 GCF_001605985.2 Dendrobium catenatum | reverse complement strand
CTTACAGAAAATCACATGGAGCAAATCTGGGCAAATTTTGGAACAAATTCTCAACTGATCGTCCCAGGACGATCCCAGATCGTCCTGGACGATCCTGGAGCAGATTTTGATATTATAATGCCATCCTTGGCTAGGAAAGTCACTTCACTCATCTTGTTCAAGGTGACATATTGTACCTTATTCCAAGCAAAGGGGCCATTAGGAACCCCATCCAAAGGCGAAAGAGGGGCTTGCGTGGGTTGTTGCTGGTGGAAAAATGTTTTCTGGTTTTCAGCGGCAAAAACACAAACACCTGAATGGCACTGTTTTGTAGCAACATGAGGAATAGAGGAGGTATCTTGAAGATTCCACACAGTTGGGAGCCTCAGGCCTCCTACTAGAGTTGCATTCCATCCCATAATTAATAGTCCTAATTGAAGAGACATCCCCACACGGGACGGGCAGGTTCAACGAATTGAACACACCTGGGCGGAAACGAGCTAGACAACACAGGGAGTTTCGACCTCTAGGACTGAGCTATCGGGATGCAATTCAGGGTGTCTAGGCGATCCCATTGAAATGTCTGAACACTCTTCGGATGATCTGTTGCTTGAGTCCTACATTGCAATGCAGTTCGCCTCCAAATCGCGAGAATCTGTAAGTTGTTTACATCTGGGAGGATCTTGTGATTGTTGATCATCTTCCATCTAGAAAATTTAGTCGGACTGATCATCAGCCTCCTCCATATTGGCGTTTAAAATTGTTTGGATTTCCTCCTCTTCATCATCGTGGTCCGACCCGCTATCACTACCTGAAGCTTGCGACCTGTCGGACCAATCTGGCTGGGTAGTTTCACGAAGCTGTTCAAGGCTTGCATGAACATCTAAGGAAGGTGCTGACTTTCCGATTGGAGAAGTGATCCCGCAAGCTCCCACATCCGGTGCTGGACCATACGAGCTCGAGTGCTGCATCGGCTGGCTTACCTCCTCCTTGCCTCACCGGATGACGATGACCTGGGTTCTCATAACGATCTCATTCCAAGGGTCCTTAGTTACTCTGTCTCTCACCTTAGGAGAAGGATGGGAGTTGCTCTCCGGCTTAAACACTGGAGTGTTCTTGGAAAACGTCGCCTATACCTCGCCGATGGGGGAGGTCAGATGCCAGTAGTTACCATATTACCGATTTCCCTTCCTGCCGCCTTCCCTACCATCATTGGGAGGAGGTGACCTAGTGCCGCCTCCTCTAGCCATTCTAGAACCTCTCTCTCTAAAAACATTCTAGATATAGAAAAAAAAAGGGAGGGAATCATGCTCTGACTTTTATTGACAAATAAGACACTGCACTTACTTGGACTTAACAGCCAATAAAATCACATGGAACATATATACATATAATTTCAATACTTATATAAAATCACATGGAATCCATTCAACATTCAAATTTTCAAAACATTGCAAAGCAAAAAACTAAACGCAAATGCTTGCCTTGTCGCTTCTTTATTTTTTTCTTTCTTTCTTTACTATTACATAGTTTTATCAAGTCATGACAGTAGTACGTCTCTAGCACATTAACTCGCTTTCGTCTCCTTTTCAGAGGTTGCATAATTTGCAGGTGCATCATGCTTTGAATGCATATTAATAAAGTTTTCAATTTACACATCTCGTTTTGGCTGTTGGCTGAGAGTTTAGGTTTTCAACTAAGAGGTGTTGAGTTCGAGTTCTTGCGTATATGTTGTGTGTGTGAATTTGATGTCCAAAAAAAAATAAATTCAATTTAATAATATTTTAAAATTTAAATATTATATAACTAATTTAAAATTTATTATAAAGAAATCAAATTAATAAAATTATAATTACAAATAATTGTAGTAATAATTATATCCTCGATTTAGGACAAATGTTTTTTTTTTTTTTTTGGGTAAAACAAATGTTTTTTTTTTTTTTTTGATGTTAGATATTGCATTGTATTACTTTAAATATTTCTATAATCAAAATTTAGATTTAAGTAGAATTTAAAATTTTTATTTATAATAAATAATATTGAAAGAGAGAAATCAAATATTATTTTTTTATGATGTTAGTTATTGCATAAGATCATGTGCTTTTAAATACTAAAGACGACATATTTTAATATTAAATAATATATTTTATACTTAAAAGCATTTAATTTGGATATTAAAAATTAAATACATTATTCAATAAAATATATTCAAATTTCAAATAATTTTATAGTACAGGAAAAAGCTCTGTTACCGGTGGATCAAATCCACCAATAATAATAGAAATACGCGGGAATGTGTAGTGAGAACATCCATAACTAAAGCAAAAAGCATACACCAAGGTACATTATCTTGAAAATGTCTAATAAGAATATTCATAACTAAAGCAAAAAATCTTACACTAAGGTACGTTCTCTTACTGGAGGAAGGTCACGCACGGAATGGGGCGGCAGTAACACACTGAATGGAGGCGACGACATTAGGCAACCAATGGTGATGAACGTGGACAAGCTCGGCCGCAAACTTGGGCGAGGAACCAATCGCAATAGCGGCGGCGTTTAGGGCAGCTCGCAGACACAAGATGAGCGAACCGAGAAGAGGGAAAGAAATAAGAAGAAAGACGACATATCAGTTGAAATAAGGCCCTTTCTATCGAGCTTTCCGGCGGAATATCCGTCGGTCGTAATACCTACGAATAATACGTTGGAAAAGATCCGTCGAGTTTAAGTAAGTCGGCGCAATTTATGCCGGTGAATCTGCCGTTAATAACGGGAGAAATTTGCGCCATAATATTTTATATGTTGACGAAATCACCGGCGGAATATATGCCGGTAAGTTAATGGCGCAAATTTCGGTGGAACTACTGTTGTAAAGTGACCGGCCTATTTTTCCGCCGTTTAGGCTGCCGCTTTTTCCTACGCATGTGCTGCCGCCATTTTTTCCGACGTATGTACTGCCGTCAAAAAGTCCAACGGTAATAGCATATTTTCCTATAGTATTTAAGAGCTAGATTTTTTTTAACACAACATATAAATGAAAAAAAAAAATAGGCAATATCAAAATCTTATTCATATAAATATTATATGTTATATTTATATAATCTCTTGAATTTCATTCAATAATAATTAATTTATAAGATGAAGCGGTGGGTATTTGCAAAATGAAGTAATAGTATTAATGATAAGTTGCGGTAGGGAGGAATAGCTTTATATATAAAGCTCCAGCCATGCCATGCTCCTCAACACACACATCATCCCTCTTCTCAGCAACAAGCTGATAGAAGGCAATATTTCCTCCTTGGAGCAAACAACTTAGCTCCCAAACGCTTCTATCAGACAAAGATTAGCTATGGATAGCGCTGCTGGAACTAATGAGAAGGTTGGCTTCAACTCATGGTGTCCACTTCTCATCTCTGATTCAATACAAAAGCTCAAGGAGCTTGCCCAGAAGATTAGGAAGATTGGAAAAGATGACCCAAGAAGAGTTCTTCATTCCCTCAAAGTGGGATTAGCTCTCACGCTAGTCTCAATCTTCTACTATGTAAATCCTCTCTTTCATGCGTTTGGCACTTCCACTATTTGGGCGGTACTCACCGTTGTTGTCGTTAGGGGTGTCAATATTTGACACGACACGAAAATC
>NW_021318618.1:3484493-3519841 GCF_001605985.2 Dendrobium catenatum | reverse complement strand
ATTATTTCAAATGAGTAAATAAAGAGTCGGGTTCTAAAGCCCGCCTGATCACAACAGGACATCAAAAAAGTAAAGGTTGGCGAGGAATGACTCCCAGGGACTCTATCAGGCTTTCTCAACCAGGTAAGCTTCAACACCCGCCCAACCAATTTGGTAGAAAAGATGAGGAAGGGCTCAATACTCACTCGATCATTTCAACCAAGTGAATAAAGAGTCAGGGTGGTGCGGTATGCCTCACAGGTGCTATGTCGGGCACCCCCAACAAGGTAAGCTTCAACACCTACCTAATCAGTTCGGTGTAGTAAGTGAGGAAGGGGGGCTTAATACTCACTCGATCATTTTAAATGAATGAATAAAGACTCAGACTCTGACGCCTGCCTAATCACAATAGGACATCAGAAAAATAATGGGTGGTGAGGAATATCTCCTAGGGACTCTATCGGGCTCTCTCAAGCAGGTAAACTTCACACCCGCCCAACCAGTTCGGTAGAGCAGATGAAGAAGTGCTCAATACTCACTCAATCATTTCAAATGAGCAAATAAAGAGTCAGGGTCTGACGCCTGCTTGATTATAATAGGACATCAGAAAAGTAAAGGGTGGTGAGGAATGCCTCCTAGGGACTCTATCAAGCTCTCACAACCAGGTAAACTTTAACACCCGCCCAACCAGTTTGGTAGAGCAGATTAGGAAGGGCTCAATTGAGTGAGTAAAGAGTCAGGGTGGTGGGGTATGCCTTCTAGGTGCTCTATCGGGCACCCCCAACTAGGTAAGCTTCAACACATGCCTAACCATTTCAGTGCAGCAGACGAAGAAGGGCTCAATATCCACTTGATTATTTCAAACGAGCAAATAAAGAGTCAAGATCATAATAAGACATCCAAAAAGTAAAGGGTGGTGAGGAATTCCTCCTAGGGACTCTGTCAGGCTCTCTGAACTAGGTAAGCTTCAACACCTACCCAACCAGTTTGATAGAGCAGATGAGGAAGGGCTCAATATTCACTCGATCATTTCAAATAAGTGAATAAAGAGTTAGGGTCTGATACCTGCCTAATCACAACAGAACATCAGAAAAGTAAAGGGTGGTGAGGAATGCTTCTCAGGGACTCTGTCGGGTTCTCTCAATCAGGTAAGCTTCAACACCCGCCCAATAAGTTCATTAGAGCTGATGAGGAAGGGCTTAATACTCACTTGATCATTTTAAATGAGTGAATCAAGAGTCAGGGTGGTAGGGTATGCCTCCCAGGTGCTCTGTCGGGCACTCCAACCAGGTAATCTTCAATACATGCCTAACCATTTTAGTGCAGCAGATGAAGAAGGGCTCAATACCCACTCGATCATTTCAAACGAGCTAAATTAGAGGGGGATCATTTAAGATAGGATTTATATTCAAATCTTTGAATTTTGAATTTTAAATCTCCTCATAAATTGATGGGCTAAATTAGGAAAGATTTTATGATGGAATTGAATTCAGATTTTGGGTGCTCTGGGGGGAAAGGGGCGGGTGATTGTGGTGGTGCCTAGGGGACGGCGGGTGGGGAATTTGGGGAGGTGGAGCCGGCAGGTGTAGGGAGATGGGGAAGGAAAAAACAAATGCCAGGAGAAATAAGAAAAAAATTGGAAAATTTAGGGAGCTACAAACCGCAAGTATCCTCCTCAAGAACTCACAAAGAGATCTTGTGAATCTCGGAACTCACAAAGATATCACTTCCTCCTCAAGAACTCACTAAGAGATCTTGGGAATCTCGGAACTCACAAAGGGATCCTCCCCCTCAAGAACTCACAAAGAGATCTTGGGAATCTCAGAACTCACAAAGATATCATTCTCCTCTCATAAACTCACTAAGAGATCAAACAAGTAGAATAAACTTTCATTAACAATTCATCATCCCATCACATAAGAAAGGGCCTGTATATATAGGCCTAAGAAACTAAAACAAGACACATATGCCCCTATGGCTTACATAGGACGACCCTATTAAGTGAGGATAAAAACAAAAAATTTATAATAAAAAAATAAAATTACAAATAAAATATAAGATAATGTGGGACGAAGCCGTCGATGTTTAGCTCCTCGGATAGGCATGGACGGTTGGATGTCCGCATCATTTTTTCTACTACATGCGGCCGACTATGTGAATCATTTTTTTCTATTGTGTCCATTTAAGAGTCAAATTCTCATTTAAATCTAATATAAAAAGAGTAAAAGCTCAAAATAATCCCCCAATCATTGATAAATGTCTAATTTAATCTCAGAGTTTTGCATTGCTCCAATATAGTCACTCAACTACTAAAATTTAAGTCAATTTAGTCCCAAAGCCTAAAATAAGAGTTAAAATTAACTCCAAAGTTAAATATGAAGAGTATTTTAGATACTATAAGTGAATATGAGTTTACATTGCTTATATTGCTCAATTTTATCATTTTATTATAATACATATTTAATTTACTACGTAAAATTGTGAATAAAAAGTTAAAAAATAATATTTTTTGGGCAATATAAGCAATGTAATAAATAGATAAAATTAAGCAATATAAACAATATAATCTAATATCCACCTGTAGTTACCTAAAATGCCCTTCAAAGTTAACTTTAGAGTTAATTTTAACTCTTATTTTAAAGTTTGGCACTAAATTGGCTCAATTTTTAATAGTTGATGGACCTAAATTGGAGCAATGCAAAACTTTGGGGCTAAATTGGACATTTATCAATAGTCGAGAAACTATTTTGAGCTTTTACTCAATAAAAATAAGTCATTTATTCTTCACCTAACCATTTTAGTGTCACAACCCAACTTGACCAGTACAGGTCCTATCATGTTGAGTCGCAACAGGCTAACCTAGGTTCTAGTTTTGGAATTATTTTTAGACTTTTTTTCCATATTCATTCACATAGTACAAAATCACAAAGTTGCTAAAACATCCAAATGCAGAAAAACTCATCCATAAAATTCTTTTTCATTCATCAAAATATTCATATATATTACAATGCATGGCTTCTGACAGGAATACATAACAGAAGAATAAACTAGTCATGACTATACAAAAATCAAAATAACAAAATATCTAAGACTTCAAATCAGATCTTAAATCACTAGTCCACAATCTCTTTCCATTTATGAGATCCTAAAAATCATGTGAAAAAACCACAGTGAGTTAATAGCTCAGCAAGTCACAAAAGCTAATCTAAATTTTCAAATATCCATCTCATTTCAAATATTTTACAGAAGATTCAAAGCAATTTAAAATTAGTTAAAATAATTCCCTAAATTGATAGAATGGAACATATGAATCAGGTACCTTACAGAATAGATGAATTATATAATCATACAGAATAGATAAATCAGATAGTCGTACATAATATATAAATTAAATAACAAAACAGAATAGACAATCATATAAAATGGATATATCAAATATCAGAGCAAAATAGATAACTAAATTCAAATTCAAATCATAAAATTGTTCAAATCATATTTCAGAGTTATTCAGATTTTTTCCTGACACAGACAGAATTTCAAAGGATTCTGGTCTCTTATGCCTCCCTTTTGAATTTCCCTGACATAGATAGAATCTCAAAGGATTTTGGCCCCTTATGCCTCCCTTTTGTGCTTACAGCACGAAAGCATATCAGATATAAAGAATTATTCAGATCAAATTTCATTTTCTGAACCTAGACAAAATCTCAACGGATTCTGTCCCTTATACCTCCCTTTATTCCCTGATACAGACAGAATCTCAAAGAAATCTTACCCCTCATAACTCACAGTGGATTTCATTCAATCACATATGATATACATCATCACATCATAACATTTACAAAGAAATTAAGCTTGTATCAAAATATCATCAGATTATATAAAGTAGACAATAGAAAATTCAACAAGGCAAAAATGCACAATTTTAAAAAATCACCAAATTATAAGAGAATGTGTAAAACAATATTTCAAAACTTTTCTTGTACTATAGCATTATTTTTTAGCATCCTGATAATTTTATATTCAATAAAAATCCCACATATTTCAGAATACTCAGTTAAAAACTTCTATAAAATATTCAAAACGTGCAAAATCATAATCTTTATGACATATAAAAAGTTATGCGGTGAAAGTTTTGCCGGTGCAAAGTTACCCCCGTTTTTCGCTAACGGATACAAGATTTTAATCGAAAAATTTGTCAAAAATTTTGCATTTGAAAATTGAGACAGACATAATGTGCCTTACCTCGAGTCGAACAACTTTTCAAACAGTGGCGACGGATGAAAAAGAACTGAAGTCGCCCAAAAACCAGATTCTTCCTCTTTCTCTCTCCTACTTTTCTCTCTCTCTCTAAATGGATCAAAAGGATATTTAAATAGAGAGAAAATATTTTTGATTGTACGAACCATAATTTTTGTTTGTCTCGAGACGATCTGCTCTGTTTGCATTCAAACAAAATTCGTATAGACGATAATTGATTTTCATCCTATGATGATCTCCTATGTTCGCAGATCGTACGGACGATAATTGTTTTTCATCCTAGGACAATTAGCTCTGTTTAAAAATCCTTCAGTTTGTCCAGACGATCTGTACTAACGAAATCAAAAGTTTTAACTGTTTGTCCCAGACGAACCCAATTTCGTACAGGACAAATCTTACAGAATTTTACAAAAACAAAACTTGAAAGTAAAGGATTTCACAATCTACCCACCTTAAGAAAAATATCATCCTCGACATTCCCAAAACAGAATGAATTAGAATACACCTGGATATCACTATCTCATATCAGATTCCTTCTCCCAAGTAGCCTCTCTGGCTGTCATATGCTTCCACTGCATCTTAACCATAGGGATCTATTTGCTTCTCAACTTTCTTACATCGTACGCCAAAATCTTTTTTGGTTCTTCTCTGTACTTTAGATTTGCTTGAACCTCTACATCATCAACAGATAATCTCTTCCCAAAATCAGATATCCATTTTCTCAAAGATGATACGTGAAACACATTGTGTATATCAGACATATGATCATGTAATAATAATCAGTAAGAAGAATTACTAATCCTCTCTTTGATCTCAAAAGATATAATATACCTTGGACTGAGTTTGCTTATTCTCCTAAATCTACTAACACCTTTCATAGGACTGACCTTGACATACATAAAGTCACCAACCTGAAATTCAACCAGTCCATGCTTCAGATTGTATTACTTCTTCTATCTATCTTGTGCATATTTCAATCTTTCTTTGATCAAATCGATCTTTATAACAATATCATCCATAAAAGATGAACCCATCACTTATCTATCTCTCATCTCCGTCAAAGTCAAAGGAGTCCTACACTTTTTTCCATACAGAGCTTAGTAAGGAGCCGTGCCTATACTGAACTGATAACCATTGCTATAGGAAAACTCTATCAAAGGGATATAATCTTCTCAATTGCCTTTAAAATTCAAAATACATAATCTCAGAAGATCTTCCAGTATCTGAATAGTCCTTTCAGACTGTCCATCAATCTATGAATGAAAAGTCATACTGAAATACAACTTCATACCCAATCCTTACTGAATACCTCTCCATAATCTAGACGTAAACCTGCCATCCCGATCAGATATAATCACTTTCAGCATGCCATGTAATCTGACAATATATTTAACATAAATTTGTGTCAACTTGTCCAACAGATATGTCTATCTAATCGAAAGAAAATGAGCAGATTTCATCAGTCAATCAATGACAACCCAAATAACATCATGCCCTTGCCTTGATCTGGGGAAACCCATAGCAAAATCTATTGTCACCTCTTCCCGTTTCCACTCAGGAATATGCAATGACTGTAGAAGACCTCTTGGTCGCTAATGTTATGCCTTTACTAGCTGACAGGCTTCACATTTTGAAATAAACTCTGTTATGTCTTTCTTCAATCCTTTCCACCAAAGCATACTTTCATATATCCGTACATCTTACTACTTCCTGGATGAATGGTATAACCTGAATAATGTGCCTCATATAGAATCTCTTTTTCCAGATCTAAAGAAATAGGAACCCAAAGTCTAGCCTTACAAAAAATGATACCAAAATTAGAAACTTATAGTTCAAATTTCTTACCAGATTTGATCTGATCAATCAACTTTGAATATTCAACATATATCTTTTGAGCTTCATGAATCTTTTCTTCCAAAGAGAGCTGAATGATCATCTAAGTCATTATACCAGAATTCCAATCATTAGAAGAAATCACCTCCAACTATAATCTCTCCATATCTCTTATCAAATACTCATAAGAACTTAGTTGCATACATCTCAATCCAGAAGATTTCCTACTCAAAGCATCTGCTACCACATTAGCTTTACCAGGCTGATACTGAATAGTCAGATCACAGTCATTGATCAACTCAAGCCAACTCCTTTTCCTTAAATTTAGATCCTTTTGAGTGAATATATACTTCAAACTCTGATGATCCATAAAAATCTCACACCTAACGCCATACAAGTAATGATGCCAAATCTTCAAAGCAAATACAACAACAACCAATTCTAAATTATGCGTCAGGTAGTTCTTTTCCTGTGATTTCAACTGTCTTGAAGCATAAGCTATCACCCGACCATGCTGCATCAAAACACATCCTAAAGCTTTCTATGAATCATCACTGAATACTTGAAATCCTTCTATACCAGAACTGGAGCAGAAGTCAAATAATCCTTCAATATCTGAAAACTAGCCTCACACTCTGGTATCCAAATAAAACCTATTAATTTGTTAGTCAACCTCATCAGAGGTGCAGAAATCTGAGAAAAACCCTTCACTAACTTCCTATAATATCCAGCCATACCTAAGAAACTACGTATCTCAAACACCATAGTAGGCCTTGGCCAATTAGCAACTACTTGAACTTTATTGGGGTCAACATAAATACCGTCCTCACTCACCACATGTCCCAGAAAGAAAATACTCTTCAGTTAGAACTCACATTTGGAGAATTTCGTATACAGCTGGTGTTGCCTCAGAGTCTCCAATACACTTCTCAAATGTCTGGCATGATCTTCCTCAGAAATAAAATATACCAAAATATCATCTATGAAAATGATCACAAACTGATCAAGATAATCTTTGAATATTTTGTTCATCAAGTCCATAAAATAGTTAGTGCATTAGTCACCTCAAATGGCTTAACCAAAAACTCATAATATTCATATCGAGTACTTAAAGTTATTTTCATCACATTAATTTCTCTTACCTTCGCTTGATAGTAATCGGATCGCAGGTCAATATTTGAGAATACAGAAGATCCAGCAAGGTGATCAAACAGATCATCAACATATGGTAATGGATACTTATTCTTGATAGTAACCTTGTTTGACTCTCTATAACCAACATATATACGCATCATACCATCCTTTTTCTTCACAAATAGAATAGGTACTCCCCAGGGCGAAATACTGGGACAGACGAATCTCCTATCAACCAACTCTTGGAGCTGAACCTTTAATTCCGCAAGCTCCTTTGGTGCCATTCTATACGGAGCCATAGATATCAAGGTCGCACCTAAAAACACATCAATACAAAACTCCACATCTCTATCCTGAGGTAAACTGACTAACTCCTCAAGAAATACATCAGAAAAATCACGTACTATCGGGATATTAGAAATAGAACCTACATCTATATTCATATCCCGAACTAATGCCAAAAATATCATATAACCATTCTTCCATAACTTATTTACTTCCAACATAAAGATTAGGAAGGATAAGACACCTCTTACTCCTTGGAATACACAACTTTCACTTCCTATAAATAATGTCACTCACTTCTTCAAATAACTAATCAGAGCCCCATACTGACTTAGCCAATTCATACCCAAAATAATATCATATGAAGAAATGGGTAATAAAATTAAATAAGATTTCCACTTCTTATCAGAAATCTCAATCTTACAAAATAGAATTTTTTGCTATAATATTATCTCCAGCCGGCAAAATAATATAAAGGGAAACAGGTAATGCAACTGAAACCAATTGTAATGCATTGAAGCAACGCTCATAAATAAATGAATAACTAGCTCTATAATCAAATAAAATAGGACATAGATGCTCAAAAATATAAACCATACCTATTACAACATCTGGAGCATCCCAAGCTTCCTATTGAGTCAAACTGTACACACGTAGCTGAACTGGAGCTGAAGCTACAGAACTACTATGGTCCCTCTGATTACCACTAGGTGGTCTCCTTACCATTGAACTCGAACCACCAGATCTACCAGACAATCCTTCAAAAATAGTACGGGGAGAAACTACCCTCGGCCTCCCTGGTGGTCTGACAAAACTCTCAAATCTGGACTCAGATCATCGGTCAAATCTTGCTTGTGGACACTCTACTATCTAATATCCTATTTGATCGCATTCGAAACACTATCCAGTCATCCTATAGCATTGGACAAAATAATGTCATCCATAATTCTGGCACACAGGTGCCCCACTGATAGAACCAGAACTAACTACACTGCCACTACTAGAAGCTGCTGTAGATACTAACTGTCCACTTCTCCTAGAATCTCCAAATATATATATACTATTCCTTCCAGAAAGACTACCACAAGAAGGCTCCCCATCGAACCTCTTTATACTAGCAGTCCACCACTGCTGAGTAGCCATTAGGTCATTCTCTACCACTCGAGCTTTCTCTACATGCTCAAAGAAATTAAAAATGTGAAATGGGATGAGAGGTTGCCTCAGACTATCTCATAGTCCTCTTAAAAATCTATAACATTTCTCAGCAGAAGTACTTACCAACTGTGGAGCATACTTAGCCAAAGTAGTGAACTCTACTTCGTAGTGCATAACTGTCTTGCTCCCTTGAATCAATCTCAAAAAAGTCTCCTGCATTTATTGTCATCCATAAGGGGGTAAAAACCAAGATCTAAACACCTTATAAAACTCTTCCCACGAAATTAGAGAGTTCATTCTCCTCTGAAATTTCTCCTCCTACTGGCCCATCCACCAGCGCTCTGCTTCACCTTCCAATAAAAATACTACTAATGGTACATTCTTATCAGGAGGACATTGCATACCATCAAATGTTTTTTTCCAACCCCCTCAACCAATCCTCTGCTGCTCTGGGTTCAACAGTGCTCTTCAATCTCGGAGGCTTCAATATCAAAAACAACTATAAATATCTATCTACATCCTCAGATATAGCAACAGAAACTCTATTCTTTATTTCACCCATCATTTGAGCTATCAACATAGCAAATTATGAAACTATATCTAAACTAGTAGCTGGTGTAAAACTATATACAGGAGCTGGATGACTAGCACTCTGTCCATATGTCATATCCGGATCTAGTGGATCCATAATCACATAGAATGTGCACTAAACACATACACATAAAATAAAACATAATGAATACTCACACAGACTTGAAACTACCACACCAGTCTTACAAATCAATTCCTATAGCCCTATTTTATGATCCAATTCTAAAATTATCGCTCTGATACCACTTTAAGAGCTTGTCACAACCCAACCTGACCAGGACAAGTCCTATCGTGTTGAGTCGTAATAGGCTAACCCCAGGATCTAATTTTGGAATTATTTCCAGACTTTCTTCCTATACTTATTCACATAGTATAGAATCACAGAGCTACTAAAACATCCAAATACAGAAAAACCCATCCACAAAATTCTTTTTCATTCATCAAAATATTCATATATATTATAATACATGGCTTCTGACAGGAATACAGAGCATAAGAATAAACTAGTCATGACTGTACAAAAATCAAAATAACAAAATACCTAAGACATCAAATCAGATCCTGAATCGCTAGTCCACAATCTCTTTCCCTTTACCATATCCTAAAAATCATGGGTAAAAACTATAGTGAGCTAACAGCTCAACAAGTCACATAAGCCAATCTAAATTCCCAAATATCCTTGTCATTTCAAATATTTTACAAAAGATTCAAAGAAGTTTAAAAATAGTTAAAATAATTTACTGAACTGACAGAATGGAACATATGAATCAGGCACCTTACAGAACGGATGAATTATATAATCATATAAAATAGATAAATTAGAAAGTCATATAGAATAAATAAATCAAATAATATAATAGAACAGACAATCGTACAAAATCTATATATCAAATATCAGAGCAGAACAGATAAATAAACTGAAATTCAAATCACAAAATTGTTCAAATCACATTTCAGAGTTATTCAGATTTTTCCCTTACACAGACAGAATCTCAAAGGATTCTGACCCCTTATGCCTCCCTTCTAAATTTCCCCGACACAGATAGAATCTTAAAGGATTCTGGGCTCTTATATCTTCCTTTGTGCTTACAACATCAAAATATATCATTTATAAAGAATTATTTAGATCAAATTTTATTTCTTGAACACAGATAGAATTTTAATAGATTCTGGCCCCTTATGCCTCCCTTTATTCCTTGACACAGCTATAATCTCAAAGGATTCTAGCCCCTTATAACTCCCAACAGATTTCATTCAATCACATATGCATATACATCATCACATCATAACATTTATAAAGAAATTAAACCTATATCAAAATATCATTAGATTGTATAACAGTAGACAACAGAAAATTCAATGAGACAAAAATGCACAATTTCAAAAAATCATCAAATTACCAGAGAATGTGTAAAACAATATTTCAATACTTTTCTTATATTGTAGCAATATTTTTCATCATCATGATAATTTTCTATTCAATAAAAACCCCATAGATTTCAAAATACCTGGTGAAAAACTTTCAGAAAATATTCAAAATGTGTAAAATCAGAATCTCTTGACATATAAAAGGTTACACGGTGAAAGTTTTACCGTTGCAAAGTTACCCCCATTTTTCACTAACAGATACAAAATTTTAATAAAAAAATTCATCAAAACTTTTGCATTTGAAAATTGAGATAGGAATAATGTGCCTTACCTCGAGTCAAATAACTTACCCAACAGCGGCGACGAATGAAAACGGATCAAAATCGCCAAAAAATCGGATTCTTCCTCTTTCTCCTTCTCTTTCTCTCTCCTACTTTTCTCTCTCTCTAAACCGATCAAAAGGATATTTAAATAGAGAGAAGATATTTTTGATCATACGGACAATAATTTTTGTTCGTCCCGGGACGATCGACTTTATTAGCGTTCAAACAAAATTTGTACATACGATAATTAATTTTTTTCCTGAAATGATCTCCTCTGTATGTAGATCGTACGAACGATAATTATTTTTCATCCTGGGACGATCGACTCTATTCAAAACTCCTTCATTTCGTCTAGACGATTCATGCTGATAAAATCAATTATTTTTACTGTTCGTCCTAGACGAACCAATTTCGTACACTACGAATCTTATAGAATTTTATAAAAACAAAACTTGAAAGTAAAGGGTTTCACACTCTGTCGAGCTCTCTCAATCAGGTAAGCTTCATCACTTGCCTGACCAATTCGATAGAGCAGATGAGAAAGGGCTCAATACTCACTCGATCATTTCAAACGAGTGAATAAAGAGTCAGGGTGGTGGGGTATGCCTCTCAGGGGCTCTATCAGGCACCCTACCAAGTAAGTAAGCAACAATTCTACCGGCCTGACTAGTTCAATGCATCAGGATAGAAGGTGAAAGTCACCTCGATATCGACCTGACACATATTTATGTAGTGATGTGAGGGAGAAAAGTAAAAGTAATTATATAAATTTCAAGAAAAACATTATCTGAGACTTGCCAAACTGACATTTAGATACAACATGGCATAAGGCAAACTGTCATGGCCATGGGTACCCAACTGCTGGTGAAATTTCTCAGGCAACGTTATCACCAAAATAACTAGAAAAAGGGGAATTTGAGCTCTTAGAGAGTAAAGGTGGGTTCCACCTATGATAAGGGAAACCATTTTTGCTCCGCTTGGAACTTTTCTATATTTTTTTTTATTACATCAATGATAATAGAGGAGAAGAAAAGGGAAAAATCATGCTCTTAGAGAGTAAAGCAGGGTTCCTCCTATGACAAAAGCAACCGATTTTGCTCAACTAAGAGTTCTCACTCTTTTGATTACATATATATTCTTATTAGTTCACAGTCAATGACCAAAACTCATAGAGAGGGAAGTAGGATTGGCTTTGATAATCAGGCCATGTTCGCCATATGAACAAAACTGGGGAGAGAGAAGTTTGATAGAATTTTAATTTAGATTTAAAATATTAGCTTTGATAACCCAGGCCACATCTATCACACGAATGAAACTGGAGAGTATGATCATAACAAAATTGAAGTAACGTCATAATTTAAATATAGATAGTGGATCAACATTATCACTTCTAACTAATGTGGGTTGGTATGGACCCAGTATCTCATTTCAAAAGAGGTTTGAATTATTAGTTTTGATATCCTAGATCAGAGTTGGGGTGACAAGCAAAACTGGGTGCTACATACATAAGCACTAATATCCCTACAGCGTATTAGTGCATCACCTTCAAGGATAACCTTATACTCTTTATAACGAACATCATGTGGTAGAGCATAAATATCGTGGCCACACAGACTGTCGAAAGTTAAGAGAGATCCTTTTAGGCGGTACATATTCAGAGAGATATTTGTAGGAGGCAGGAGACTCCTTCTGTGACGTGCAAAACTCAAGTATAGCATGTGGTGAATGTCACTTCCATCAACAAGTAGGTAAGAATCACATTCGTAGACTTACTCTACGAGGGAAGGGGCCCTCCCACTTAGGTTCAAACTTACTACTTCATCGTTGGTGCAAAATGATAAGCCTATATAAAACTAGAACCAAGTCGCCAACTCGAAAAGCATGGGGTAGAACAAGGCGATCATGTACTCGAGCCATACAAGCCTGGTACAACTAGAGGTTCTGATAAGCTTGTAAGAGCAGCTCTTCTAAACTATCAATTTCTTCTAATCGTAGTTGGGCATTATCCTCATGAGAAAGATTATGACTAACTTCCACACGTAGTGAGGGGAGCTCGACCTCAAGTGGTAGGACTGCTTCAACCCCGAAAGCTAAAGTATATGGGTAAGACTGGGTAGAAGTACGATATGTAGTCCTACATGCCCATAATGCCTCGAGTAACTTATTATATCACTCTCATTTATTTGCAACAAGGATTTTCATTAAATGATACGGTTTGGAACATCTGGTGCAAATTAATATTATGGTGGTGGGCAAATATGGAAATCTTGGTGCTTCTAAAAGACGGACTGTTGTAAAAAATGATACTGTTTGGAACACCAAAGCAGTACACAATGTGATATCAAAAGAAATGCATCGCATCTTCTAATTTTACTTCCTTGAGTGAGACAGATTATGCCCACTTAGGGAAGTAATCAATGGAAGCTAAAATGAACCTATGACCCTTAGAAGAAGGAAGGTTGATAAGACCCACTATATCTGTGCCCCAACCTTCAAAAGGCCAAGAAGAGACAGTAAGGTTCAATAGATTAGGGGGTTGGTGAATCACTGTGCTATAAATCTGGCACTGGTTGCACCTTCTAGTGTGCTCCATACAATCATGAATTATAGTCAGCCAAAAGTAATTGATGTGTTTGATTCTGCCTTTCATTTTTGGTCTGGACTGATAAGCGCCTCAAATCCCTTCATATATCTCACCCATGACCTTATGAGCCTCTTAGTTGTTGAGGCAATGCAACCATATTTGGTCAAAAGAGCGTTGATACAAGGTATTGTTCATATAAGTGAATGATAAAGCTCTCTTTCTAATCTAAGCAGCGAGAGAGAGATCATCTGGAAGCATACCATACTTTAAATACTCAACGAAAGGATCTCTCCAATCTGACTCTTCCTCAATAGAAAGCACTATAAGGGTCTGATCAGGAGAAGACAAGTCTACAGGGCACAGGGCTTAATGATACCGCATAATGATAGATAATGGGTTGCCAGTAGGGTCAGCCAATTCCTTTTCTAACTTGGCCAACGCATATGCTTTACCATTTGCAGATCGAGGGAGTTTATCCAAAGTTACCTTAGGGATTAAGCACAGGAGCTCCAATTCCTTGCCGTGATAAGGTAAGAGCTCAGGTTTAAGTACTTTCTAGTCTCCTGCTACTTGATTTATATCAGTTGGGAGTCTCCAAAGATTTTTACCCGTAAAATATTCATCTGAATGGCCAAATCTAATCCAAAAATTAGAGCCTTATACTCGGTTTTATTATTAGTATGAGGTTTTAAAAGACTGTAGGAGTAACGAATAGTGTGAATTTAGGGAAGACAAAAATAAGGCTCAAACCTACCCTAACTGCAGGAGCTTCATGTGGATATAAAGCCTTAATGGATGATGCACTATCAAAGTATATATCCCAAGTAGGGGACTCCAGTTCATCCATACTCATGATTAGTTCATCAGGTAAATCATCATTAAGTAGAGAATCCACAGGGATCGGATGGACAACAAAAAAATCAACAAGAGCCTGTCATTTGACGGCCCACTAAGGGACAAAAGTAATGTCAAACTGCAGTATGATCATAGACTAACGTGCTAGATGACCTGAAAGGGTCAAACGAGTCATCAGATACTGCAAAGGGTTGACTCGAGAGATTAGGTTAATCTTATATAAAAGCATATAATGCCTAAAATTTTGTACCATGAAGATCAAGGCTAAATATTGTTTTTCCATCGTCAGGTACTTAAGCTATGCAGGTATTAACCATCTGCTGAGGTAGTATAAGGCATTCTCCTTGCCTTCCTCACTCTCTTGAGCCAATAGTGCAACCAGGGACTCATCTAAGGCCGTAGTGTAAAGGATCAATGGCCTATCTTGGAAGGGTGTAGCTAAAACAGGGGGGTTCATCAGGTAGCGCTTTATACTATCAAAGGCCTCCTAACAATGCTCATCCTAGTGGAATCAGGCATCCTTCTTTACTAAGGCAGCGATGCGATGACACCTACCTGAAAGGTTGGAGATAAATCTCCCTAAGAAAGCAAGCTTACCTTGAAAGGTTCTCAACTGAGTAAGACTTTTAAGGGGTTTCAAATCCATTATGGCTTTAATCATAGAAGGGTTTATCTCAATGCCATGATAGCGAACTATAAACCTCAAGAACTTTCTTGCACTAACTTCAAATACGCATTTTAATGGATTCATTTTTAATTCAAATTTGTGGAGGCGTTCAAAAATGATTCATATATCTCGAAGATGATTTCCACGGACCTTGCTTTTGACCACCAAATCATCCATATAGAAATCAACTTGCTCGTGTATTATCTCATCAAAGATAACAATCATAGCATGTTGATAGGTGGCCCCGACATTCTTGAGACCAAAAGGCATCACCTTGTAACAAAATATACCTATAAGTGTACAAAATATAGTAAAATTCTCATACTCATGATCCATCTTTATCTAATTATAACCAGATGAACCATATATGAATGAGAAAATGCTATGGGATGATGCTATATCCACCATGAGCTTAGGGATAGGAAGAGGAAAATCATCCTTATAACATGCCTTATTCAAATCAAAAAAGTTAATACATACATGTATCTGTTCTCTCTTCTTTCGGACTGGAATAATGTTAGCAAGCTAAGTAGGGTACTTCTCTTCCCTATTGAATCTAATTTCTATAAGCTTCTTAGTTTAAGTGATCACATGTTGTTCAATCTCTAATCTCATCCTACGATGTGACTACTTAATAGGGACTGCATTGAGCTTAATGGTCAGCTTATGCACTACTACTTTTGGGTTTAGACTGGACATCTCGATATAATTCCAAGCAAAGCAATCTTTAAACTCTAAGAGTAACTGGATATAATCTTGAGCCACTAAATTAGACAGTAATACACTAAGAAAAATAGGCCTAGGATCTGACTCAGTGCCTAAGTTCACCTTACATAGTTCATCTATAGTGAAAGTAATGCCATCTTCGAACTTTCTAGGAACATCAAGGACCCTGTCTTCGTCATCATCTGGGTCTTCTTCATCGACAAGAGAAATAACTGGATAAGAATAAGAGATAGCATAAATATTGGCATGATTAGACTGATTCTGCCCCATATAGCCCACACCCCTAGGTTTTGAAGGAAATTAGTTCGTCAAACACGGGCTTGTTGTAGAGCTTGTTCATCAGGCCAAGTAGAATGAATGAAACCCCGCTCTACGTAACTCTCTATAATAGAAGAAAAGTAATGAGGAGCACTCGTAACCTCTACATCCATAGCAATATCCTCCAGATCCTGACTCTCAGGACCTAATGGGGCACCTATACTATGAGGTAAAGAGGCACACTCCTTAGATTGTGCTGGCCCGAATGTCTCGTAGAGTGGAGGTATAGGTCATTCACTAGTCTGTAGTGAACTATCAGCACTAGTGGAGGGAGTGTTAGAAAGTCTTTGACGAGAATCCTCAACTCTCATTATGCTCATTTGATGGGGAATAGGTTGTCCACTAATAGTTTGATGTCGGAGGTCTTCTTACTCATCTTAGCTACTGTCAACAACTAATCCACCCTTAGGTATCAGATACCTACGAAAGGTAAGAAGTGAATCATAACCAACAAAATTTGGAGGTGATAAAGGGACTGAACGATGAAGGATATCGATCATTTCATCATCTGAAGAGTTGGACTCGGCACTCAAAGAAGAAGTGTAAAGCTGCGAGGTAGGAGGAGTTCTAGTGTCGTAGTTCTACGGTCCGCTGGCTGACTCTCTACCTCTACCCCTACCTCTACTAGGGGGAACATCGTGCCTCATTGTAAACTGAAAAGGAACTCTATCAAAATGTGCAACAAAAACCCCCACCTCAATACTAACCTATGATGGACCCTATACTAATGATTGTATACGACCCTGTGCAGGTGACTGCCTAGGACCCTGTATAACACTAGTAGGTTTCACTGGTGATTGGGCAGATGGAGGTTTATGAGTTTTTTTAGATATATAATACTCGACAACATCGTAAATAGAGTTCTCATGCACAAAAAAGGGTTGGGTATCTCTAGGAATGGTATACTCGACATCATTCCTCATAAACTTCATATATTAGTGCAACGTAGATGGTGCCATTCCATAATCATGGAGCCAAGGCCTTCCTAAGAGAGCCCTTTATGAAGTATCAGTCTCTATTACATGGAATTTCACCTTAGTTAGGAAACTTCTAAACTTTAGAGGTAGGCTAATAAACCCTAGAGCGTGCTGGCCTTGATCATTAAAGCCTTTCAACATAATCTTATCTTAAGTGAGCTTCAAATGACCTAGTCAATGGCTCTTTAAAGTTTTATAGGTAAGAATGTTTACTGAAGCTCCTTGGTAGATGAGGACCCTATTCAACTCATAACCATTAACTTCGGTAGTGACATGCAAGAGACGGTTGTGCTCAGAAGTCCCTAAAAGAAGGTCATGATTTAAAAAGATAATGCATGGTAACTCTTTCAAGTGTCATGCATCCCTAATAGAATTGGAAGCAAAGAATGATTGATAGGACTCTAGTTCAAGTAAGGCTTTCACCAGTGTCTCTCTCAAGTCAGGGGACATCATTAAAGCATCGTAGATGCTAAGAAGAGAAGAAATTTTCCTTAGATGAGCCAATACATTATAGTCGATCCCCAGCTGAGGGCCTTTCCCTTTCTCCTTAGATTGCTCTTGGGAGGAAGGGGTAGGACTATCATATTTGGTAATAATGTTTTTATCCTTTTTTTATGTATTTTTTAACCATCCGAGGTGAAAGGACCTTCCCTGAGCGCAAGTGAACTTCCTGTATTGAGTCATCCTCAGTAGGAGATTCACTTAGCTCTAGGGTGTTGGCTTGTGCTGCCTCTAAGGAGAGTGCCTGGAGTGGGTTCTCGAATTTATCTCCTGAATCCATATAAAAACCACCCTTTAGGATCACAATGACTGGTTCATCTCCATACTCAGACTCATCTTCTCATACATGATCATTTATATTATAAGAAGTATGTAAAATATGAAAAGGGCAAGTACTAGGCAAAGCGGAAGTAAAAGTAGGAGAAGAAAATAAAAAGTAGCAAGAATCGCCTTCTTCTATTATTTCATCATCAATCGAAAGGAGAACAAAGTCCTTCAACATAAGCGATGAAAGGAACCCTATCTTTCCTTATAAAATTACAACAAGTTTTCTTTCTCATACATCTTTTTATTACATAAAGTAGAAGCAAAAAAAGAAATATGCTCAGTAGGAACTACAACAGAAGAAGAAGGGGAGGAAGATGTTGGCATAGTAACTTGAGTGACAACTATCGAATCAGCTTGGGGAGGCCTTCTCTCAACTGCCTCTAAACTCTGAACTGTACGATCGATCATCTTCTTTGTCTTTTGAGAGAGTGCTAGCTGTCACTCTCCCTCAGAACTTCTGGGTGACCTGTTACTACTGCTCTAACTGTCACAGTAACTGGAATTGGAGATGATCTGAACTATCTAAGTGGTCTTGCCCTAGGACTGCCCTAAGTCACTATCCTGCAGATGTATCTTCACACTAGCCAAGAGCCTCTCAACTCTATCCTTGAAAATATAGTAGCCCTCTAAAACATGCCCGATATGTCTGTGAAAAGGGTAATAGAGTGGATGGTCTGTCTGTCCCACCTCCTCTACTTTATTATTGTTCAGGAATATTAATATATTTTTCTTAGTAAGGAATTTAAAGATCTTTTTCACACTTTCTCTTTTGAATGGTTATTCTTTACTAAACTTCTCCTATAGGTATTGCTGACTCTATGGAGTCGTATAGAAAGGTCTGGACTGTGCTGCTTACTGACCCGGTAAGTACGACTACTGTAAAGGTGATGTGGACCTCCGAAAGAACACCGTACGAACGGGTCAATTGGAAGGGACAGATTGGATTGTATATAAGATTAGTCATTGAGGATAGCGGCTCTCGCCAGCATACCCCGATGGGTTGCAATATATATGTCCTAATCATGGGTTTCCCCCATTTGATGCAATAGCTCGAGTGGGGTTTAGTAGATGTGAGGCCAAGTTTTCCACGGGCGCAAGCCCCCGTGATTAATTACATGTCAGGCCGAAGCCCGAGAAAACTCTCGATTAAGGATCATACATTATCCCTTCCTAAAGTGGGATTGGTACAGGGGTATAGACTAAGAAGTCCTACTCAAAAGGGAGGAAAGGTCCAAAGGGCTGAATCAACATGCATGATTCACACCAGTATTCGAAGGCTCTATGGTACTAAAGAGAAACTAGAGAAAGAAAGACAGGCAATCAATCACATGCGTGAGAGAAGAGATAGAAGTGGCGTCATCCTGTGATGCAGATAAGTAGAATTTATAGTCCCTGAAAGGAAGGGACCTACCTACTATTTTAGACATACTATAAGACCGAGTGTAGTAGCCTCGAATCCTAAATCTAGATTGGGCTTAATTTTCTACGAGCAACACTAAGACCCGTATCCTAGCTAATGTAGTGCAAAATCTGGACTTACCCCGGCCTAGATTAGGGAGCCAACTAACCACCTAATCGCTTTAAAACCATGCTATCAAGTCATTTATGAATGATGGGTGGGTGACATAGTTTCTGGAAGTATGACCGACATCTAGAGAGTTTTCTAAGTGGTCCTAGACTTATATGGGTTAGATTCTCTTAGCTAATGCAATTAAATTTTATTTAGTTGGTTACTAATGCAATGCATGCTAGTTGAAAAGTCAGCTCATGAATGCTATAGAGTTTTAAAAACAGGCTTATAGAAAATAATTTTTTGAAAAGACTAAGTCTTCCTAGGTCCGGCACTTCATCCTCATAGGCCAGATTATTCGGACTCTACCCACAGTAAGGGAGATGTCTTATAACAAGAAAAGAAATATGCAATAATATGCATGCAACCCCGGACGATTTCGGCAGTTCCTTAGGTTCGTTAAGTTTTTATGTTATTTAAGACTTAAAATTTTAGGAATTGGTTATGAGTAAAAAAAAATTTTATAATCCTTAAGAAGCCTAACGAAAATCCAGGCAAAAATAAAATCGGCATGCAAGAAAAGAAACATAAAAAAGCAGGTAATTTCTACTGTGTAATCAAAATAAACACATCAATATAATTCCAGAAAAATAATCAACTAAATGAACATAGGCAAATTACCCTTATTACAACCCAGATATGCAGAAAATAAAGTGGCCGGGCACCACTACCAATAATCCGGATTTCTAAGCCTATGACAGACGCAAATGACTTTGAGTGGGGTATTGGTCTTTAAGTCTTCAATCTTCTGGGTGTATTCTTCTCCTTGGATTCCTTAGAACTCTCCTCTTTGGACTCCTTAGATCTCTCCTCCTTGGACTCCTTGGATCCGTCGTGGCTTGAATATCCAAACGAAGAGACAATTTCCCCTTGTCGAGGGGCATTTCCTTTCCTCTTTAGATATCTAAACCCATCCAGCTCGATATTCCAAATAGAATAAGACTCTCCCCTAAGAGGATGTCTTCTTCTTTTGGAATTCGAGCTGGATAAGAATATCTCACTCAGAATGCATTTTCACAACTCTTAACTATTATTACAAATTTTACATCAATTGAAAAGCAAAAAAAAAAATCTAAAGACACCTGCAAGGTTATCCTAATAAACATCCCATGCAGTTATAATAAGTCAAGCAGTTATATATGAAATAAAACAACCCATTGAAGCTGTGTCAAGCCATGCTCTTAATTATGAGGGTTAAGCAGTCCACCTCTAGCAGTTATAATTATTTTAGCCCTCATTTATTTAGGGGGGGGCTAAGCAAGCATCTGTATAAGATAATATTAGAAATTTTAACGGTGCCCCCCTTTTATTAGCTTGAGCATGACTACATGCATGGAAGAATAGTATATATCACTCTTAACCTAAGGGTAGATCTAGCGCTCACCACATCATCCACAGTACAGTAAAAGTAAGCAAACACAGCAATTCAATTTCATGCAGCATGTAGTGAAAACATCGAAAAGCTCCGGCACACAGCAGAAAATAAAATCCAGCGACCTAGACTAGATCAAAAAGTGGTGCCCTAGCAAATAATTTTATATGTGTGTAAATCTGGTTTGGCTTGGATATGTCCTAATCTGGGTGGTTAGTTAAAGTTGCCTAGAGTTCAAGTTTGTTGAATGCTAGAAAAAAATTTTAATTAAAATTCAAATATTAATGGATCAGGGACCATTTTAGTTAATTTAGTAAGTTGATCAGTTTTAAAAGCTTAGGATAGTGATATTTAAAGTTCAAGTGATATTGGCCAATTTTGGAAAGTCCGGGTCCTCCTTGGAGCTGGGTTAAAGGTACAAAAATTCACTATAGGAAATAGGCTAGGTTTGAGTCTCCTAATAATTTAGGAAAATACTAGACCTTATGAGGAATAGTTAGCCAGGTAGTACACTGAAATTAGAGTTTTCTAGGCAAAGTTATAAATTTTCTAAGTTTTGGGCCCTAAATGAACAATAGTTGACCAAAAAGTTCACTTTCTAATCTAGGTGAGTTTCTAGAAACCTAATATTTTTAATAAATACTATACCATAATAGGAGTCTAATGCAAGTGAGTTTGTCTAATTTGGAATTTTCTACAATTAGTTATGAATTTTCTAAGTTCAGGATATTTATGAAATTTTCTAAATTACCTAATAAATGGCTGATTTTATGGTTTTGACCCAAATCAGCTCCAAATATATTAGAATCACTCCTAAAGGATAGGGATGACCTGAGAAAAAGATCCTAAGTGTTTGGACAAAATTTGAGATTTTTAATAATTTTTAATGATTTATTAGAGGATAAAAAGGTAATTTTCACCTAAAGTCAAATTAAGGGTCAACCTAGAGTCAAACTGAGGAGCCTCACAAGTCAAGGACTTGATTCTGGTCAATTCAAGCTATTATGGATAATTTTCTGACATAAAGTGTATTTATTGTAATTTTTAGAAGATCTCAGGGCCCTATTTAGCAGGTTAATTATTGTTGGTTAATTAAGGGGTCTAACAAGCCCTAAAAATTCCTAAAAAGTTTTGAGATGTTTCATATGTCACTAAGTTTAAGTGTTGAAGTTTCATGCTAATCCGAGATCTATCCTAGCTCCTAAAATTTTTCTAAGTTTGCTAGATGGGTCCTTTATTATTGTCCTTAGGGTATCGCTACGTTCTACGGGTTTAAAGTGATGTTTTATCTAACCCTCAAGGTAATAATGCATGGTAAACATACAAAAATAGTAAACAAACCATGTCTTTAGATCTAGGAGAGCCTAAACTAAGTGATCGTGGTGCAACCTATGCATGCAAGCTACGACAAATAAAAGGTAAGTATGATTAATGAAGGGATTAGTGAATGATTGAGATCCAATCACCCACTAACCCACTCCCCCATGATTTCTCTTCATGCATAGACCCTATGTCCAAAATTTCATGTAGTGGGTTTCCCAAAATTAGGAGATTTAATATATAAGTAATTTTAAAATAGTTTAAAATACTTATATAAATATACAGATTTTAGAAAATAAAATACTTTAAAGTAAATCAATTTATAGTAAATAAGTATATGGGTGACCCACTGACCACCCAATTGAGGTTTCAAAACGATTTGAAAATAATTTGTAATTTCAAAATAATTATAATGATAAATATTTAAATAATAGGGAAAATATTCAAAATAGCAATCTATCCAAACAGTAAGTATTAGGTTCTAAAAATAATTTTAAAATAAAGTAGATATTTTTCTAAAAAAAATTAAGGGGTTATACGTCAAAATCCAATTTAAATGACGAAGTTATGATTTTCGGAAGTTTAAATACAATAAATGGATTTAAAAATAATTTAAGATAAATAATATTTAAAAATAATTATCAAAAATAGCATAAAGTAATACCTTGATATTTCTGAAATTTAAAGTAATTTAAAAATATACAATAGCAATAATATTTTAAGTAATTTAACTAATTAAAATAATAAAAATAATATTTAATTACTAAAAATATATTTTTACACTTAAATAAATATAATAATCATACTAATAAAAATAATAATAATAAATACATAACAGTAAAAAAAATGAGTTAACACAACATAATTATTAATATTATAATAAAATATTATAATATAATAGTAATAAAATAACTAAAATAATATTTTTAAAATAGTATTTTTTTACTATTTTTAAAATAACAGAAATTATAAATAAGCTTTTTATCTAAAAATAATTTTAAATTAAAGAGAACAAAATTACGAGCAATTCTATATATTATGTGTCAAAAACGGAGCAAAAATGAATTTTCTATGATTTTCTAAAGTTTTCAGAATTAAAATATATTTAAAAATAATTTTTTAATTAAAAATAACGACGGTTGGACACGTGGCGGCCCGGGATTTGATCCCGGGACCGCGGCTAATCATTGGCGGCAGCACAATGATTGCGCCGCCAACCAATGATTGCTGCAATCATGACGCAATCAAGGCCAAGACCACTTATCCACGTCGGCATATGCGGGAGCCGTCTAATCCCGCGTTATATTGAACGGGTGGCCGAGATTTGGTTGGACAAGAACACGGTCTGACCAGATCCCTTGCGGTCGGATAGAAGCTCGGTCCGATCAGGATCCGCACCGTTGATCAATGGGATCAACGATCCAGAAGACGGGCGGCTGGGAACCGACCGGACCGAGAACCCTAGAGCTATTTTTGTCTAGAACTCCCAAATTATACGACAAAACTTCATGAAATTTTAAACACATGTAGTATACATGAAGAGCATCAATGGTGGACCAAAATCACATTCTAAAACACGGTGTGTGCGAAGTTATTTAAATCTAAGTGTCTTAAACTAGGGTTTGCGATATACCTCAATCCACACTGTGGATTCGGACGATCTTGGGATCGTTGGACTCATAGGATCTCCAAAAACAATTTCTTAATTGACCTCGAGGCATTGAAATGGATTAGAAATCAAATTAGGCCCATTAAGGCCAATTGAGTCAACCCGGGTTGACCTGGTCAACCAGGTTGACCCAGGGCCTGGGTCTAGGCTCAACAGACTCAACTCGACTTACTGAATCCATGGGAGGGGGTCTTAGGGTCTGACTCGATCAATTTGGCCAAGTCAACCTCCTTGACCAGGAGTCTGGGCAAAATCAAGGTCAATAGATACTGAACTGACTGTGGGCCTCTTGTTCTTATCCAATGTCCCATGAGTATTGTGTACCTCTCCTCTTAGGAGGAGGTGCCCCTGAAGACTCCTGCCGTTAAGGTCTAAGCAAAGGTTTACTCTTAACCTTAGGAGGAACTACATCGAATATTCTATCCTGCAAGCTAATAACCTTCGTCAACAGCTTTTGGAAGGCTTTGATACTGAAACCCTTAAGATAGGGTGCAATGGGACCATCAATATTCTTTAACAGGATCTCTACTGCATGCTGCTCTTATAATTGAGGCTCACACTACATGCTAAGGTTCCTCCACCTGATTATGTAATATGAGAGACTTTATCAAGGATGTTGTCTAGTCATAACCAACTCTCCAACTATTACTTGGTGCTCTACACTAACAAATCTCTGAATAAAAAATTGCTCTAACTCTACATAGGTGCAGACTGAGTCATTAGGGAGGTCAGCGTACCAAGCGAAGGCCACCCCAACTAGGCTGCTAACAAAGAGTCTCAACATCAAAGTATCATTCTCCCCTATGTTGCAACACACAGCCCAATACTGAGCCACATGCTTCCTCGGGTTCTCAAACCTATCAAAAACTCTAAAATATGGGGGAACAAAGCTAAAAGGGCAGGGCTCCCTCTCATACTCAACCAGGTAGGGTTTCCCTCTACTAACAACATCTCCATCCTTCCTGGAGGAAATTGCCTTGTTAACCTTCTAAGATATCAAATCCTAAACTTGTCCAATTGAAAACTATGCTAACTGACTCTCAACTATGGTGGTAGCTACTATAGGTGTGTCTAGCACTGGTGGGGGTACTATGGACTCATCTTTATACATGGTAGGAGTGGCTACGCCCGTCATCTGGGGCATCTCCCCCAATGTTGTCAACTATGCAGTCATCTCCATCATGGCTCTAGCCATATTTGTCATCTGAGTTTGAAGGTGTAATACGGTAGCCTATGTATCAACAGACCGGGGAGACACACCCACCTCAGGCTCTCCCTTCTCCTCGCCATCTCGGGCTCTCTCTACTCATCCGAGTGACCTTGATGGGTAATGACATAGACTATATATACTGGTAAGTCCTCATCTGAGTCATCCTCAAGTAAGTCCTCCTTAATGAAGGTCTAACTAAGTGCCTCTATGTACAGACCTTCGGTGAACCATCAAGGGAAGCTATAATATCTCCATCACAAGCCATCAGAACTGCCTCAGAATCGATAAGAGCAACTGCCTTTATCTACCCAACTGTCTCTACAAATTGTACTGTCATGACAGGGGTGTCTGCCTGTCGTCGTCTCCAAACCCACCTACTGTGGTGGGGCCTAGAAGGGGCAACTGGTTGCTGAGGGGCCACAACTACTAAATAGATATGAGCTGTCATGTGCTCCAACTGTCATCTCACTCCACGAAGATGAGGGCTCATCCAAGACCAGGAGTAACTGTATATGGTTGAACTGCTGGAACTGAACTAACTGGCTACTAAGGTGGCTGTCCTCTCTGCCTCCTATACCTCTATCTCAAGGTCTGCCTCTATAACTGAAAGGATGCCTAAGAGATATGACGGAGTAACCTCTCTCTACTAATAGGCCCTCGACCTCACGCTATGTGGACGATACTCCAAATCCTTTGAGAGAGGGTTTAGACGGCATCGTCCCTAGGGGAACTAATTCAGGGTAGCATAGTGGTAATAAGAGGGGTCACCACAATTCAAGAAACATCCTCCTCATCACCATTGTGTACTAGTGGAGAGAAGTGTCCTCCCTAAACTGCTTTTATCTTAGGCGCTATTATAACCTCTGGAGTTGGTGGAACTAACACTAGTCATGGCTCTCGTTGCATAGGGACCACTCTCCTCTGAACAAGCTGCTGGTGAGCCACTGCCTCTGTTATCCTCAGTCTATCTACCTTTGATGTAGCCAAACTCAATCTTCTATTTCTATTCCTTCGGGCCCTTCTCCCAAGGCTGAAGGTGGAAGATGAAGGGACATCTGAACATACTACCTGGGTGATCGAGGGAACAGGAGCTACAGAAACTATAGGAAGTGTCAGGGTCTGCCTGACAGTCTCGGGGTGAGAGAGCCGAGCAAACACATAAGCCCGATAGGAAAAAGGTGAAGGAGCCTCAGTTTGGGCACCCCTCTTGCTAGAGTAAGAAGGAGGGGGAACCCGAACTTGAGCTAACTCCGCCGTAACAACAGGGGTAGCAACAATTGGTTGTCAGCTCTGAGGGGCCAGAGCAGCCTGTATAATAGGTATAGTAGGTTAAGGCCTCCTAACCACTGGATGAGCAGGAGGAATCGGGAGTGGCCTAGGTACTAGCTGTCTAACCACAGGGAGCACTGGCTGCGCGGGAATAAGAGCAAAATAAGCAGGTGCCCGGGCTGTCCGTCGAGCAACTGGTCATCCAAAGGGGCGCATGGCCGTGTGTCCTCTCCTTTAAGGAGGACAGAATACAGCAGCCTCAGTCGGGGTCAGCCCGCCAAAAGTGATGAAAGCCAAGTCAGTGAAGGAACCTAAAATGATCCCTCCAGGAGGGGGATATGCCAATAGGGACTCAAGGAGAGTCACCAGTGTGTCCGAGCCAAAGCAAAAAATTATAGAAGAAGAATTTGAAGCTATGGCATTGCTTCCAAAAGAATAAAGAATTTAGAAAGAATTAGTAAGTGTGGAAGCCAAGATAGAAGAAGAGAATTGATACGGTATGAAATAACCTAGAAGGCCAGAAAGAAAGGGACAATAGTTAGGGTAAACCCTAGCTAAGAAGGGAATTTAACTAAGAAAGGGATCCTAACTAAGAGTAGGATGAATCTAATCTAAAGAGTACTAATCATAGAGTACACACAAGAAAGAATAATACAGGATCCAAAGATGGAGAGAGAAATGAGTCCCACCGTGGTCGCTAGAAACATGTGAACCTCCAAAAGGACACTGCCACCTGTAAAATGCAGTGGGCATATGACCGCACCACCCTGAGGGATAGAGACGATCACCGGCCTCTATGCTCCTAGTAAACAGGCCAATGGAATGGCATATTAGTTTGTACATATGACTAAACATTGAGGATAGCGGCTCTCGCCAGCGCACCCCGATGGATAGTAATACATACGACTTAATCAAAACAATGGGTTTCCCCCACCGGATACATCAGCTCGAGTGGGATTTATTTGATGTGAAATTATGTTTCTTACGGTTGTAAGCCCCCATGGTTAATTACATCTCAAGTCTAGGGCCCAAGAAAACTCTCAATTAAGAATCCAATATTATTCTTCCGAAAAAGGAGAATTGTGAGAGCTCTTAAACCAAGAATCATGGGTTAAGGAGGCTTGGGGAGAGAGCAAAAGAAAAAGTCCCTATTATAAACCCTAGTACCCCTATTTATAGATCTAAGCCTGTCATGGATGGCCTAGATCGAATCTCCAGTAAATTAGGGGGGGATTAGGGTAATCTAGCTATGGTTTGAGTCCAAGGAGCAATAGACAAGTGTTAAATCCATTAATAGGGGGGTTTTGACCTAAATAGGTCAAATTTGACCATATTAAACTTGGGTTTACAAGTCAAGGGTTGACTTGGTCAACCCAATCAATTAGGTCCAAGGGGTAAAAGGATTGAGCCAATGGTGATTTTGCATTAAGTTTGAACTTGATTTGACTCATCAAAGCTAATTGGGTCAACCTAGGTTAACCTGGTCAACCAGGTTGACCCAGGGCATAAGTCTAGGCCTAGTAGATTGGGTTTAACCCACTGAGTCCAAGGGTGAAGAGAACTGGGCTTGAGGAGATCTGAAATTGATTTGAAATCAAAAGAAAGCACTTTGGTCAATTTGGGTCAACCCAGGTTGACCTGGTTAGCCAGGTTGACCCAGGGCCCGGGTATGGGCTTAGTAAAATTGATTTGACCCATTGAACTGATTGGGATGGGTCTCAGGGTCTGGCTAGGTCAATTTGACCATGTCAACCCCTTAACCAAAGGTTTGACAAAATCTAGGTCAACATACATATTATAATTAAGAAGAGAATTCACCACTTTTAAACATTCATTAAGCTATTGATCACGAGGAGTACATTGAATTTGTTGTAATAAAAGACGTTGCTTCTTTTAAAGAGCTACAATAGAGGCATAAAAAGACTTTGATAAAACCCAAGTATACTCTTTAATACTAAATTTAAGCCTACACAACTAAGAATACATATCACTAATAGGGTTACCCATAGGAGCAACAGCAATATATTAATAAATAAATCCAAAAACTCAAGCTTCTTACACCCAAAATTTTTTAAAAGAAAACTATGACTAAAATTAATCCTATGATTATTGCAAAGAGTAAGAGGAGAGTGATTAAAGTATCTAGGTTCTTCCACACAATAAAAGGAGGAAGGAAATATTCCAACCAATGATCATTTATTAAGACACTGCCAAGCATAATATGAATGGGATAATCACTTCTTTAATTAAACCCAAAAAAAACAAAAACACAGGAAAGATCTTGAACATCAATACTAAAAATAAAATAAATTCCCACAACTTGCTACTAAGGATAACATTTCCCATTGATTTTTCATTAGAGAATTTACAATAATTAAAGTCTCCCAATAAAACCCAAGGAGATGAAATATTTGCAGCCAAGTTAAGAATATCATTCCATAAAACTAATGAATGATCAACCAACAAAGAGCCATGAGTATTTTCACTAATAGAAAAAATAGGAGTGAAAGAAATACAAGAAGTGTTCCATTTCAAACAAATCCTCCCATGATAAAAAAAAAAGTAAAATTATTACGACTATCTTCCTTTTAAAAGAGCATATGACCTGTAGATAACCAAGAGTCATCTACCAAAATAAAATTAACTTTAGTTTCAAGAATACAAATAAAATTCACATTAAAACTATGAACAAGATCTTTACAAGAAGTACTATTTCCATACAATTAAAACCTCTAACATTCTAGGAAGGAATATTGAGAAACAACATTAAGACTTAAAAAAGAATTTGCTACCTTCCTAGCATTACTGGCTCTTGTAAACTTATCTGAAATAAGAGGAAAATGTATGACTAGCTTTTAAAAAAATTTACTAGATGATGAAGTATCTTGACATTCACCCTTTTGTTGCTATATAAAATCTAATTCCATAGACTTCAAAATCTAAAATTTATTTTTTAGATTGTTTTCTACAGAAGATTTTCTTGGAGAAGGTATAATGGATGGATCATGAGGAAAATCTTCTGTAGAAGAATTCAACTTAGGAATATAAGCTTTTACAGCCAAAGACAAGGCTTCCAAAGGTTTTAAACCAGATCAATCTGGGATAACTTTAGAAACATTCAAAACATCAAGCTCATAAGATGTGATTAGAAGGATGGGAAGGACAAGAAGTCCATCTTTCTCATGCTTCTACTCATATCTTTAATCTTACAATTAAATTCTCTTAACATTTCAGAAGCAAGCAAAAAATTATTAGAAGATATCCTATTTTTTAATAAACCCTTTATAACTAGGATGAATGATAAAAAAGAAATAATACCTTTCATATGATTTGCAAATTTTTTTCACTATTTTATAAAAAATATTGCATAATAAAATCGTCCTACAATCATAAATAGGAGGGGCATGAGTACTTTTAGAAATAAGAGAAATTATTGATGTTTTAGCAGCCCTAGGAATATTGCAAGTAGAGAAATAATGCAATATAACTTTATAAGAAAAGGGACCCATAATCTCTTTAGAATTCTTAAAGAATTCAAAAGTAAATCTATTTGGGCCTGATGCAGAAGAGGTTGGAGATGAAAAAACAACCTTTTTAATTTCCTCAATAGTAGGGTAGAAGAACATCAAGAATGTTTCTACCAACAAGAATATAATTAGAAGAAGTAGGAGCATGTTTAGGAGAATTAAAAAACCTTTTAAAATGCTGAATAAAGGCATCAAAAATGCCTTTATGGTTAAAGGTAACCCCCTCATTAGTAAAAATACTCTTAATCCAGCTCTTATTATATCTACAACAAATTCTAGAATAAAAAAAATCCAAATCATCTTCTTCACATGAAATCCATCTAGCTTTAAATATTCGGATAAGCTAAGAGGTTCATGAAGACATATTATAATTAAGATGAGAATTCACTTCTTTTAAACATTCATTAAGCTATTGATCAAGAGGATTACATTGAATTTGTTGCAACCAAATATATTGCTTCTTTTGAAGAGCTACAATAAAGGCATAAAAAGACTTTGAGAAAGCCAAAGTATACTCCTTAATACTAAATTTAAGCCTACATAGCTAAGAATACTGATCATTCATAGGACTACCCATAAGAGCAGCAGCAAAATATTAATAAATAAATCCCATAACTAAGGCTTCTTACACCGAAAATTTTTAAAAAGAAATCTTTGACTACAATTAATCCTATGATTATTGCAAAGAATAATAGGAGAGTGATTAGAGTACCTAGGTTTTCCACACAGTAAAACGAGGAAGGAAAGATTACAACCAATGACCATTCATTAAGATCTTGTCAAGCATAATATGAATGGGATAATCTCTTCTTTGATTAAACCAAGTAAAAAAAAACCCAACAGAGGAAAGATCTTGAACATCAATATTAAAAACAAAATTATTAAACTCCCAGAACTTGCTACTAGGGATAATATTTCTCCTTGATTTTTCATTGGAGAATTTACAATAATTAAAGTCTCCAAACAAAACCGAAGGAGAGAAAATATTTGCATCCAAGTTAAGAATATCATTCCATAAAACTATTCTCTTAATAGGAAAGTTAGAAGCAAAAATATTAGTAATAAGAAAGGAGGTTGATGAGCCAACCAATATAGAGCCATGAGTAATTTCACTAATAGAGAAAATATGAGGGAAAGAAATATAAGAAGTGTTCCATTTCAACCAAATCCTCTAAGGATAAAAAATTAAAATTATTACAACTATCTTCTTGTTGAAAGACCATATGACCTGTAGATAAACAAGGGTCATCTACCAAAATAAAATTAATTTTAGTTTCAAGAATACAAATAAAATTCACATTAAAACTATGAACAAGATCTTTACAAGAAGTGACTTTTTCCATACTAGTAAAACCTCTAACATTCTAGTAAGTAATATTAGGAAACAACATTAAGACTTAATAAAGAATTTGCTGCCTTATGCCTTCTTTGCATTCTTGGATCTAGGCAACTTACCTAAAATAAGAGGCAAATGTATGACTAGCTTTTCAAAAAATTTACTCGAGGATGAAGTATGGTTGCATTCACCCTTCTATTGCTCTATAGAATCTAATTCCATAGACTGAATAACCTAAAATTTATTTTTTATATTGGCATCTAGAGAAGATTTTCTTGGAAAATGTATAATGGTGGGATTAGGAGGAAAATCTTCTGTAGAAGAACTCAACTTAGGAATATATGCTTTTACAGCCAAAGATGAGGCTTCCAAAGGCTTTGCAATAGAATAATATGGGAGGATTTTAAAAACATTCAAAACATCAGGTTCATAAGATGTGCTAGATTGAGCCAAATTAGTGATGCTATGATTAGAAGGATGGGAAGGATGAGAAGTAGCACTCCGAACCTTCTGGCTCCTTCTTATACCCAAAGGAATTCTTTCAAAAAAATTAAAGATTGAGGAGACACAAAGATGAAGGATGAATAATATAATCATAACCCAAACAAGGAAAATATTTTTAATAATAGACAATCTTCAGAGATAAATGTTCCCATCAATAGAGACCTTAATTTCCTTAGGAAGGGGGATTCACTATTAATAAGAATGTAAAATCAAGCAAAAGTAAGCCTCATTTGTTTAACCGTAAGGGAATCCACAACAATTGGAACACCTACAAGACCAAAAATCTTTGAAATTCCCTAAGGTGTTCAAAAACTAATGGTAGATTAAAGATTTTGATCCAAAGAGGAATTGGACATCTCATTTTGGGAGAAGTAAACGAAATCAACTTTGAATAAAAACCATGACCCCATCCATATCAAATCAAAATCATCAAGACAAGAAAATTTAAGCAAGAATATGCCCTCACTTAAAGAAAGAAGATTAAGCATATATTTTAACTTCCATACTTTGAACATAACATAACACAAAGCCTCATTAAAAGACCTCTTACCTATGGAATAACATACTAGAGTTAACCCCTAAATTTTAAAAGAAGCTGAAACCTCTTCATCAGAAAAATATGCAAGATTATCTTTAGGTGGAACAAATTAAATGAAAAATTCTTTGGGTGCCGCTTGACGAGCTATAAAAAACCCTTTTCAGTCTTTCTTATAAGAAGAAACCATCAAACATGAGATAACCAAATGATATGCAAACTTAAGAGCAAGAAAATCATAAGAGTGACCCATAAAGAACAAGAAAAAGTGGAGAAAGATACTAGAAGAATAGCCTCCCAACGAGAGGAAGAAGAAACCCCCAGTCACCTAGGGTTTTCATGAAACCCTAGCAGAGCTCAGGACGCCTGCTTGGCAAATCCTGTAAATCCCATTATGAGTACTTTTGAATCAAAACATCTTCTTAAATCTTTCAATCCACTCACCACATTGTTAATACAACATAGAGAAATATTACTCTCTATAAATAGTTTATTAACTAACTTATCTCTCACATCCTTCCTATCCTCATAGATATTTTCATATATGTATATTTATATACATGCATGTGTTTGAGCCCACACATGCACACACATAATAAAGATTTTGAGTCATGTATATTAAATTTTAAAAAATTACATACTATTTATATTTCAAACTATCTCATTCTAAATCGCGCTAATCTCAAAATTAAATCATGCAAAAAAATTATCTTAGGCTTAGTTCATTTAGCTCATTTCAAGTAAAAAAATGATTTCATTTTTTAAGCTAGTTTTAAGCTTCATCTGAGATAACTTTCTTACTATTTTTAAAGCAGCTTTTATTACAAAAGTTTTTTTAACTAAATATTTTTATAGTAAAAAGTTGCTTTAAAAAGAAAAAAAAAAGCTATCATAAATGAAATCTTAATCTTCAAACTAAACTCTCTTCCCCTACTTGATCAACATTTGCATGTGTGACTTTACACTGCAGATGTAAACATCATTTGTCCATTATATTTTCTTTCATGGATCAACTATTGCTACATTCAGGCTTATTGTTTGCATATTGGAAGGATCCATAAAGCCTGGTTAAAATATCTAGTCATTTTTATGTGTATCGTTATCTCTCCCTTGGAATAGTGGCAGAGCCAGCATTTTCCTCTTGTGGGGGTGAAAATTATAGATCTTCAGAATACCCTCAATATTTTTCATCTGGGCTTGTGACTAGAATCGATGGTTTTAAACAATTGTTTATAAAACTTTTTATTATGAAAAGATAAATTTATAATAAAGAGAAACTAGTTTATCTTATCTGAAACTCCAATCAAAAGAGATTTGAAGATTTTAAAATTACTAAAAATTTATAAATTACATAAAGAATCACCTCATGGCCTATAAATTAATAGAGAACTTGATGGAGAATTTAGTAGGCATCTTAATATAATAATTTCTTCTAAAAATTTTTAGAAAATAATATAGATTGAGTACAAAATAAAAAATTTATTCTTCAATGAAAAAATTAAGATTTGCTCAATTAAACTCAAATTATATGATTCATTAAAAACCTTAGAACTCTTTAAACTCAAACAATTTTTCATCATTTAGATCTTTTGAATTTCTTTCAATTTTTTCCTAAGGTCTCCTCAAGAAAATATAGAATTATTCGATAAAATAATAAACAAATAAACATAATGTTTTAGAATAAAATACTATTTTGATTTTTATTCTCCCAAAAAAATTGTTTTTTTAAAGAATTGTATGTAGCCTTTAAAGCTACTCGTAAAGCCATACAGAGAGAGAGAGAGGGAGAGAGAGAGAGAGAGTATTCACGTAGGATTCTCATGAGATGGGGAAAATAGCTGAGGAAGATTTTGTAGTAGCAATGTGATAATTTATATATATATAAAAAATTATAAAAAAAGTACAAGAAAAAATCCATCGGCCAGTGGGAGCATGTGCACCCAGTGCCCCACTATGGCTTCACCACAGCCTAAAAGCTGTTCAAAATAAACCAATTATAAAAACTAACAATCTTCTAGGACAAACATAACAAGCACAATTTAACATATTTGGTGACCATCGATATAATAGAAAAGTCTCCTTCAAACTTAAAGAAAAATTTATTAGATGGTAATGAGATATGTAATGTTTAATGGCTTAGAATGTTGATCATTAAAATAAAAGATAAAATTAAGTTGTGCAGCACATATGAGAATGCTCAGGTGGATGAGTGGCTTTGCAGTTAGATAAGAATGTGAAGTAAATATAAATGTGAAAAGGTTGGAGTGCCCAATAGTAGATAAGATTAGAGAGAGTTTCTGTAGATAGTTTGATCATATAATGTGTTGGCCTTCTGATGACCCAGTTAGGAGAGTATATGTATTAGATTCAGCCTATATTAAGAAAGATAGAGATAGACCATGCTTTAATAGTAGTTTATATTTTTGTTAATCTACATATTTTACTTTTTTTTTTATTTCAAGCTATCTCATTCAAAATCAAACCATGCCAATAATTTATCTTATGACTTAGTTCATTTGGCTCATTTCGAGTCAAAAATTGATTTCATTTTTTGAGATACTTCCAATCTTCAAACTACTTGATAAACATTTGCATGTGAGGCTTTACACTGCACATGTAAACATCATTTGACCATTATATTTTCTTTCATGGATAACCTATTGCAATAGCCAGGGTTATCATTTGCATCTTGGAAAAATCCACAGAACTTGGTTAAAATATCTAGCCATTTTTATGTGTATCGTTATCTCCCTAGAAAAAATCATTCAAAATAAACCATTTATGAAAACTAACAATCTTCTAGGGCAAACATAACGAGCATAATTTAACATATTTGATGACCATTGATATGATAGAAAAGTTTCCTTCAAACTTAATGAGACCTGCATTGATTAATGGCTCATAAATTTGACCATCAAAAGAGAAGATAAAATTAAGTGTAGCAGAGATGAAAATGCTCAGGTGCTTTGCACTAGAGACATAATGTGAAATGAGTATAAACATCGAAAGGTTGGAGTTGCCAGAAGATTAAAGAGATTTTCCATAGATAGTTTAGTTACATAAAGTGTTGGCCTTCTGATCACCTACTTAGGAGAGTAAATGTATTATATCTAATCAATGTTAAGAAAGAGGGAGGTAGACCTTGAAAGACATGAC
>NW_021318618.1:3421854-3477192 GCF_001605985.2 Dendrobium catenatum | reverse complement strand
TGGGAGCAAGATCCCGTGATTAATTATATTTGGAGCATTGGGCTCGAAGAATATTTTCCATTAAGGATGGGTATTCAAGCCTTTGGATTCATCTGAGGGTTTTGTCCCCTATTGAGAAAACTAATAGTGTGTACTAGTTTTCATTGACTTCAGAGAATGGTTGGATGGAATTATCTTGAAATAAATATAAGTAATAATAATAAAATTAATATAAAAAAGATGTAACTTTTATAAAATAATAAAATAGGTAGCTTAAACATCCACAACAAATACTTCTATTATTATAAGGAAAAAATAGTATACAATTAATTTAAACTTATCAAATCAATATAAAGAGCGAAAAATACAATGTAAATTTTAGGGAAAAGACCTATATGGTAATAGACAGTGGAGAGTGAGTAGTTGGCCTGATTTAAATCAGGCATGTGTCAACGACTTAGACTTGACTCATAGGTAGGGTGTTAATGAGTTTACATCCTATTGACACACTAGGCTCAGCCAATGAAGTTGTGGAACCTGGTCCCCAAGATAGTTCCAAAGTGTTGTCAGTTTTTGAGTTGATGGGTGGCATGTGGGACTTAATATGGCAGTTGAAGAGTTGACCCTGTTAGAGCTATAAAATCTTCATGAGATTACAAAATGATGTTTGCCCATAATCAATGGGTGCAACAACAACAACAACATCAAGCCTTTGTCCCACTATGTGTGGTCAGCTACATGAATCCTTTTTCGCCATTATGTCCAGTGAAAAGTCAAATTCTTATTTAAATAAATATCATTTCTAATATTTTCTAACCAAGTCTTTTTAGGTCTACATCTACCTTTCTTAACATAAGTCAAATCTAATACCTCAACTTTCCTAACCGAGTCATCGGAAGGCCTCCGTTTAATGTGACCGAACCATTTAAGGCGACTCTCTCTAATATTATCTTCCATTGGAGCTACTCCAACCTTTTCACTTATATGCTCATTTCGTATCGTATCTCTAAGGGTTAAGACACTCATCCACCTAAGCATCCTCATCTCTGCAACACTTAACTTAGTATTATGCTCCTCTTTTAGTGGCCAACATTCGGCACCATAAAGCATTGCAGGTCTCACCACCATATTATAGAATTTTCCCCTAAGTTTGAGGGGTACTTTTATATCGCACAATAAGCCCAATGCATTTCTCCACTTCAACCATCCAAATTGAATTCTGTTGATAATATCCCCTTCAATTTCACCATCACTCTAAACAATAAATCTAAGATATCTAGAATGTGAACTCTTATTAATGACTTGATCACCCAAAGTCACAATATCCTCACTAGGCCTATTGCTACTGAATTTACACTCCATATATTCAATTTTAGATCTACTCAAGTGAAAACCTTTAGACTCTAAAGTTGACCTCCATAATTCAAGTTTACCTTTAACTCCCTCTCTAGTCTTATCAATAAGAAGAATATCATCAGCAAAAAGCATACACCAAGGAACATCCTCTTGCAAATGTCTAGTGAGAACATCCATGACTAAAGCAAAAAAAGATATGGACTTAAGACAGATCCTTGATGTAATCTAACCAAAATAGGAAAATAGTTGGTCAAACCACCTTATGTTTGAACAAAAGTAATAGCTCCTACGTACATATCTTTAATGATTTGAATATAAGCATTATTAACTCCTTTCTTTTCAAGAACTCTCTATAGCACTTCTCTTCGAATTTTATCATATGCTTTCTCTAAATCAATGAATATCATATGTAGATCCTCCTTATTCTCTCTATATTTATCCATCAAACCTCTCAATAAATATATGGCTTCCATAGTAGACCTACCCGGCATGAATCCAAATTGATTTTGAGAAACATTATAACTTGCTCCCATAGTTTTAAAGTATGACACATTAAGTTAATTCCTCTATAATTCGCACACTCTTGTGCATCACTTTTATTCTTAAAAATAGGAATTAACATGCTCATTGTCCATTGATCTGACATCTTTGTTAGTCTTCAAAACAATATTAAAAAGTTTAGTAAGCCAAGAAATTCCATCATCTCCTAAGCATTTTCACATCTGTAATGGAATTTCATCAGGTCCAACAGCTTTTTCATACTTCATTTTCTTCAAAGCAATTTTTTCCCACATAATATTGGCATCCTCATACACAGACAAAATCTTAAGATCTAAAATCTTACTCTAAAAAATAATGTTGTTAATATTCGTTAAATACCCCACATTTAATCCTAGAAAATTATTTTACTTTATTTTTTTTATTTTTTGCCCCTTTAACTTAAAGTCATTAACTAATAATCAATGTTGGGTACATAGATTTTCACTCGGAATAACTTTACAATCTAAATGATCTAATTTTCTTATAAGAAAATAATCAATCTTCGTTTTACTATACCCATCTTTATAAGTGATAAGATGCTCATCTCTCTTCTTAAATAAGGTATTAGCTATTAAGAAATCACAAGCTAAAGAAAAATCTAATATAGTCTTATCACCTTTATCTGTCGTTCCAAACCCATGTCCACCATGGATGCTTTTAAAATCATTTACCTCTCTACTAACATGTCCATTTAAATCTCCTCCAATAAAAACTCTTTCTTCAAGAGGTATCTTTTGTATTAATTCTTCTAAATCATTCCAAAATTTTAATTTTGAACTCATATCCAAACCTACTTGAGGAGCATAAGCACTTATAATATCAACAATCTTAGAATCAACAATAATACTTAAAGCTATAATTCTATCTCCAATTCTATTAATTTGTATAATATTGTCGTTCAAACTCTTATCTATAATCACACCTACACAGTTCTAGTACGACTCCTACCCGAATACCAAAGTTTATATGCTAAACTATTAATTTCATTAGTTTTCTCTCCAACCCATTTAGTTTCTTGAATGCACATAATATTAATCTTCTATAATCAATGGGTACATGCACATAAACTTAATCCAACTAGTGTGAATGGCCATCTGTGAGACACACACATATTAACAAGGGGACATATTGATAAGATGAGTAGGAGGCCTCCATATCATTCCAAAACATTTTTTTTAATATCATTCCAAAACATAAGTGTGCATCTTATGGGAAAAATGCTTTTTCCTAAGAAATAAAAAAGACATCAACTCTTTAAGATGTTGGATGTTGGAATCATCTTGAAGCATTTGATGATTTTTAAAGTGTAATGATTGGTTGAGCTATCAGGTTTAGCCATATAATCATTGAATTAGTAAAAAAGTAGTCAAACCAAAAATTTGATAGGGATGGTATGTACTTGCCAGGTTTTGTCTTATCTAATACACTATGTGGATGTAGGAAGTATCTCCAAAGATTAATTAAGAAAGACTACTAGTGGGAAATCTAGTGGATTGCTTTGGGAATTCTAACCCAAATCCTAGAGAGGTTCGTTGGGTTTAGAGCAAGGTGATGATAAAAGGGTTGATTAGCACTCAAATAAGAGGTACAAAGAAGGTGTTTAAAGATGTTACCTATGGTAGGGCTATAATTTTAAGGCATCAGCACTCCCTTTAGACTCACTATATTATATAAAGACTAACACACAGAGAAGATGTTGGTGATCCCTAAAGACAACACCACAATGTAGCTGAAGTGGACTCCAAAAATTCACTTTCCCCGACCTCCCCACACCATCTCTTTTCTTATTTTAGATGGATGGAGAGTTTTAATGAGCTTAGGTTTCAGGTGAATTTTTAGAAGGCAGATTGGGGTTTAGATAAGACACTACCCAGAGATTTTGCCCTCATTTTGTGAGGACTTTATGATCTAAGATCTAGTTTCCTATAGGCGCAAGCCCCTATAGTTAATTACACCTCCTGATAAAGAGAGAGAACTTTCAATTAAAGATAGTTGTTAAAGAGGTTACATAGATTTTAAATTCATTATATAATAGCAACAATTTTAGAGTTTAAAGTTTGGATATAAATTTTGTAGTTTGAAACTTAAATTTTATCACCATAAACTTAAAACTTGTGATGGGGGGAATGAAGATGAGCCTAATCAAGATTTCATGGTCCCGTCGTCCTAGGCTATCATGATTCCTAGTTCACTTAGTCAGAGGAGGTAGTCAACCTAACCTGATAGAAGGTACCTTATAAGCAGCCATGGGTTGCTTCGTCCAAGCTTGAATATCTTGTAGATCTTGGTTGATGTTTGTCTAAGGGGATAGACTTGAATCCACTTTAGCTGATAGAGGGATTTATGTAAGATCCAAAATTTTCAGGTATGTAAAATTTAAAATTTATTTAAGCCGATTCTAAAACTTATTTTAAAATTAATGATATTTAGAATTAAATTAAGTATGTTTGGTATTAATTCTAAAATACTTTATTATATATTAACTGTTAGTATATTAAATCAAAGCACTACTAATAAATGTATTTAAATAATAGATGTACGTCCCATTAACCTATTAAATTAATCATTTTATAATTTCAGTACTAGGCATGCATTGGTTGAAATGAAGGGATGTGATGTTTGGCATATCAAGAATATTGATATTTCACATAATAGTCTTACGGTTTTTGAGTGGCGTGCAAAGCAGAAGATAATTATGAAGTATTGCTTGTGAAGTCTGTAACGGTGTGAAGGAAAAGTGAGAGTGAAGAAGTAGGGTAAGCATTATTCTGTGCGATGAAGAGTTTTCGGCTCATGCAAGCGGTAGTTTTCCAGTAACCATCAGAGAGCAATCGACATTCTCTATTCGCAGGAATCTTGTAGTTTAATTCGCTACAGTGTCGCGGGACTGTAGCAAGGTCCGGCTGAAGGATTTCGGCAAAGCAATTCGGTTATGTATCAGTTTAGATGGTGAGAAGGATACTTTGGAAGTCAGCCAGAGAAGGAATTTCGGTAAAAACAGGAAGAAAATCCTACTGCTATCAAGTATTTGCATAGGTAAAGATTTTAATGGAAGTTTTTATATATTTTGTTATGATAGTTGATTGAGATTTAAGTGATTATGATCTTAAGTTTAGGATTGATACTATCAAGAGAAAGAGTGAAGATAAACCATTTCAGTTAACGAAGAAATAATAGAGAATTGAAGGAAAGAAAGAAGATAAATTTGGTCATATGCAAAGAGAAAGCCTTGAAGTGACTTACAATCGTAGAAGAAGAATTCAAAGTAGAGGATTGGAGGAAACTCCTCGACAAGAAAGTAAGTATTGCCAAATTAATGTTTAAAGAAAGTTATGTGCTATGATGAATTTATATTTTTAAATGTTTTCTCCAAGTTTTTGAATGTGATATACTACTTATTCATTTTGCTATCATATAAGTTCACATATGATTTGGTTACATCATTTAAATGGTTCTATGTAAGAAAGTTGGGAGGAACTTAAAGTTCTTGAAAATTTATGCATATTACTTATACACAAGATATGTCATGAATGATTATGAAGACTGGTATGATATGAATTATTAAAGAATGTTGAATACTAAATTAATGTAAAGTTTGGCTATGAATAATGTATGCCTTATCATTATAGTTGGGACAAAAGGGTTCCCATATCAGAATTACATGATAAGTGGGGCAAAAGGGACCCCAGAAAATTATGAAACCTGCATAGCAGGTGGGGAAAAAGGGACCCCAAAGAGGCAAAAGGGACCTCTAAGTAATTCAATAGCGATAATGTCAGGTTTACCTGATCTCCATTGAATAATGTTATGAAAATATAGCCAAATCTTTCACATAAAATTTATATTCAACAAAGATTCAAAAGATAACAAAGCATAATATTGATCAAGACTTGTAATGTTTCAATAATACTTTTCAAAGTTATAATTCATTCATGTTATACTATTTTAATTGCAAATAAATTCTGCATTACTTGCTGAGCCTCACAGCTCACCAGAACTTTCTTATGGCTGTTGTTACAGGAAAGGGAAAAGAGAAGATTGATGCAGACTAGTTTATGCAAGTGTTTCTTCTTTTCATGATAGGTTACCTTTTGTTAGTAAGTTAAATTTTCAAGATGTGAAAGCAAATTAGACATGTATTTACTTTGAAATTGTTTAGTTTTCCTTAGTGGCTCTGTACTAGCTTTTGGATGAAACTTGGGAATTGGTACATGCTTCCTTTATTATATTAGATGAAGTTTATATGATCTTTTATACGAAGTCTTAATGCAAATGATATGAATGAGATGTTACGCAATGAAAATGTTATGTTTATTCTTGTTACACTCTACCTTACTGTTAAGAGGTACTATGGGGTGTTACAATTTATGCATATCTAATATACCATATGATTCATCATTAAAGGCTTCGACGCAGTTAGGGAACATACGGTCTTTGATCGTGATCATACTATAATAATGCCCTTTTATGGCAAAACCACATGATTAGAAGTATGTGCCACGTCCCTACTAGCAAGAAACTATTTAAGGATTAAACTTAATGATACACCTAACACACATTGGCTCTTTATGAGCTGATGTTAATTTAAAATTTACTACCCCCAATAAATGGTTGTGAGAGGTGGATGGTTTTAGTTTCAAATTTTTAAGTGAAATATTTTATTTCATAAATTTAGACTTTTGTTGGGTTTGAGATTTGACCTCTCCGATTGATATTTACATCCAACATGACCTTCATTGTGGTGATATTATAGTCACTTTTATTTTTATAAAAAATTGGGTGGCATTTTATGATTCAAGTCAGGTTGACTCCAGTCCTTTCAAGGAGGAGGATGAGGCTTAAGTATTTGACCCGTGCAGCATTCTCAAACTATTGGATTTAGGACTCATATGTGATGATCAGTGCACATGCAAGTTATGTTTATTTTGAAAATAGAATGTTACATTATTGAGCATTTGACCCTACACAGTATTCTTGTACATTTATGTTTATAACTTTGACATGTATGTTGGAGAAAATGCAAGGTTTGTTTAGTTTGAAAATAAAATAAGTATTTATCCCTGCGCAGCATTTTCAGACATTTGTATTTAAAACTTTAACATGTTTGTCGAATCACATGCAGGGTTCTACACTTCTGTTTAGGGAGTAATATTTAATACGTAAGGGGATTTTAAAATATTTAAATATGATCCATCCGCAAGTGGTTTTGATTTTGTTTAGAAAAATGCTTGAGATTTCTTTTAAGGGCCTACGAACGTCTTCTATTCGCTTGCATACATGTTGCGGATCCAGTGGCATTTTGAATATTTTTAATGAATTCGTGATGTTTCTTAAAGTGCAAAATTTTAGCTAATCACAGTTAAATCCTAAATTTAGTATATTTGCACATAATTAATTGAATCATAGCCTCATTATATCTATAGATATCCTAAATCAGCAAGTAATTATCAAACCTCTAATCACTGTGACATAGCTTTTAACTTTTTAGATCAGCACAATCAAATGAGTGGTATAGTGTATTTGAGTCAAAGTAAACATCCAATAACACAACTCTTTGAATAGATCTTCCAAAATTATTGGTTGACAGTAGGAAGAGGTTTATCCAATAGGAGCCTAAAGATGCTTCTAAAATTATTAGTTTGAATAGAGTTTCTCAAAATTCTTAAAGAAATAAAACTCTAGTCATATGTTGTTAAGGCATAAATAGATGCATAATAGATGTTTTCAATCAAAGATTATAGTGGCGTGATTTTAATTTGGCTAAAAGATGCATCCAATCTATATGCTTTGAGCTCAAAATGGTATATCACAACGTTCATCTTGAGTTGTATATTGAAGTCAAAATAAATGGTTAATTTCCTTAAATTTTAGAAACAAGATTGTGTCATTTGCCACTAACACCATTTACATTATGAGATTTAGATTGATTTAATGTTGTTTTTTGATTTGATTATTACAAAAATCTCCTTTATAAGTCATTCTTAGATGCATTAGCATTTGTTTGACAACTTATGAAATCATTCAAAAATAATGATTAAAATTTGTTTGGAATTAATTATGTTGGGGTTCTTTGTCATTTTCAATTTTGGCAGCCTCCTGGCATCCCCTCCCCGCGAGGGGAGGTTGGGGAGGGAACTTGCCCTTTTCTCTTGACTCGGCCAAAATCAAATCAACGGCGAGGATGTTGTTAGAGTGATCGAGTCTTCAATCTCTCGGCTAGACCAGCTCAACGGTCAAGGGCTTCGTGGGACTTCCTCAACCACGAGACTACCTTCAAGTCTTCAATTTGTTGTTATCCCTATTTATTTTTAAATTTAATTTAATTTAAAAAGTAGTTTTTATCTCCCTTGAAAAATCGGCAGCCTTCCGGTGCCCCCTCGCCATGCTGGGAGGTTGGGGAGGGCATTTGCCCTTTTGGCTCGACCCGGCAGGATCAAATCAACGACGAGGAGACTAGGAGAGTGATTGAGTCTTCGAGTCTTCAATTTCATGGCTGGATCAGCTCGACGACAAGGCTTCAAGGGATCGTATCAACCCCTGAGACTTCCTTCAAATTATCATGTTACGGTGCCTGTTTTTTTTTTCATTTAAATTTAATTTTATAAATTTTTTTCTTTCCTCAAAAAATCTGGCAATCTTCTGTCGCCCCCTCCTCAAGAGGAGAGGTTAGGGAGGGTACTTTCCCTCCCTAAGTCTTTTAATTTCTTTTAAAAAAATTTTTTGATTCCCTAAAAAATTCAGCAACCTTCCAGCACCTCCTCCCTGTGATGGGAGGTTGGGGAGGGCACTTGCCCTTTTGGCTCTACTCGACCGAATCAAATGAACAACGAGAAGATTAGGAGAGTGATCAAGTCTTCAATCCCTCAGTCGAATCAGCTTGACGGCTAAGGGCTTCGGGGGATCGAATCATCCTCGGGATTTCATTCAAATCTTCAATTATTGTACCTTTTGAAATTCCTCTCACTTTTATAAAAAAAATCCTATCACTTCTCTTATTTTTTTATTAAAATGTAATATAATAATAATTATTATTATTATTAATATAATAATTATTATTATAATTATTATTATTATAGTAATAATAGTAATAATATATATTATAATAAAATAAAAATATATTTATTATAATATAACATATATATTATAATATAATAAAATATATATATATATATATACACACACACAAGGGAGAGTCAAACAAGAGGCAGAGACGGAGAACATACATCAGGCTTGGTGGGATGAGATAGCAGCTAGAGGCAGAGGCAAGCTTGATCAGGTTAGCTTCATGCTTCGAGAAGGAAGGTCTATGTTAAGAGAGTTGCTATTTGCATGTTTTACATTCTTGCAACTTATATTATTTTGATGATTTCAAATATTATTATTTTATGTATAGATATCTCCTAATACTTTTTGGAAGATTTATTTTTGCTATAGTGTTTATTAACATTTCAGGAAAATCAACTCCAAACTATGAAGACTTCAAATCAAATTCAGCATCCAATCATTTGTAAATTAAAAGCTTTAAAAATATTTTTGAATTAAGAGGAAGTGATTGTAATTGAGTGAATATTCACAACACACACATATGGGGGAATAAATTTTGTGAACTGATCGTACGACCCCTCGGAAGAGCAATGGATCGAATAGGAAGGGAGAAAATTTTTCTAAGTCATATTCGTCCGGACGAATTTAATATTCATCCCGGGACGAACGCCTATGGATTCTCACTTTGCACTGTTCGTCCAGACGAAATGCATGGTTCGTCTCTAGATAGATTCTCTGTTTAAAATCATCCAGGACGAAATTTACCCTTCGTCCCTGGACGAAACTCTCTGTTTAAAATCATCGAGAATGAAACTTGTTCGTCCCAGGACGAACCGAACCGAGTTACCTCAGTTTGTTACGTCCTGCAGGGATTTGGAAATCGACTTATGGAATAACCGTTTCATACCGGACAAACCTAGTTCGTACGGGATGATGATCGTGTACGAACATAGTTCGTACTAATATACATTAGGATCATTTCTGACACTTTAAGTAAAATCGTCCGGGATGATCCACTGCGTACAGAATTGAAAATTTGTAGTTTTTGGGCAGTGTTTCTTGTCTTTCCTATATATAGTACAAATTAGACAGCCACCAAATCTTTTTGGTCATTGATATTCGTGCCTATTGAAAGAAGACTCAACGGGAGAGTGAGAGAGAGCATTCAAAGAAGGATTTCTTCCACTAGAGCGTGAAGGCTTTACTTGGTGTTCAAAGGTAAGATTTTTTACTTGTGATTTGAGATTACTTCACTCTTTTCTTTCTTCTTTCTAGATTTATTGTGAGAAGATCTGTCAAGAAGATCGGGTTCTCTGCCCACACTAGGAGAGTGTGAAAGGACGAAGGGTTCTTTTCCCATACTAGGAGAGTATGAAAGGACATACGGTTCTCTACCAACACTGGGGATAGTGTAAAAGGACGACGGTTCTCTGCCGCATCGGATAGTGGTGGAAAGAGTGTTTGTAAAGGCTTCTCCGCCTTGCTGTGGGTGCAAAAGGAGAGACCCTATTGGTATTAGTGCAATACTCAGAGGGTGCCTCTGGGGAGTGGATGTAGGTCTGGTTCAGACCGAACCATTATAAATCTTGTGTCGTTTATTTTTACTTTTTTTTATTTTATTTTCCGCATTTTACTGTTTAAAAAGTTGTGGTTGAAAAACTTTTTATAAAATTTCATTAAATTTATTTTTGGTTTAACTCATCTAAAAGAGGGATAATTTTTAACTACCAATTCACCCCCCCTCTTGATGGCTGTGGGACATTAACTTAGGTTTAACAACCTATTCACTAGACTCAACAAGTTGTATCAGAGCTTTATTTTAAAATCATAAGTTTATACTACTTTTTGATTAACGTAGATGGATACATTTGAAAACTGAAACACATCTGAGGGTTACTCTATTACTAGACCTCCACTGTTTGACAATATACCTTTTGATTTTTGGAAAACACGCATGTATACTTTCTTACAGTCACTTGATTATCGTATGTGGATCTTAGTCCAGGAAGGATATACAAAACCAACTAGATTAGTTGATGGAGTTAGAGTTGAAACACATTTTGCAGACTGGACTGTAGAAGAACGTGACTTAGCACAACTAAACACTAAATGTTTGAATAGTTTCTTCTGTGCTTTAAAATCTAAAGACTACATGCGGGTTTCCACTTGCAAAAGTGGAAAGGACATATGAGATAGACTTTGTATAACATATGAGGGGACTAATGAGATTAAACAATCTAGACTTAATATATTGTTGCATGATTATGAACTGTTTCGCATGAAACCTAATGAATCTATTTCTAATATGTACACAAGATTTACTCAAATAGTCATCTCTTTGCATACACTTGGTAGGGAACTAACGAATGCTGAAATGGTTAATAAGATTCTTCGTTGTTTACCTACTACTTATGATGCTAAAATTACTGCAATTACAGATCTAAACATTTATTCAATTGACAATCTTTTTGGTTCACTTATTGCTTACGAGCAAGGAGTTAGCCAAAGAAAGATTGATGCAGGTGAACCACGAAAGGAAAAGAACATAGCACTAAAAGTGGAAGAGTCTGAGAGTGAACACTCACAACCTGAGGATGAAGACGACATTGCATTAATGACTAGACAATTTAGAATATTTTTTAAGAGAAAGCAGAAGAGACGCCAGCAATGGAATATAGGTAAATTTAATAAAAATGGTAAGGTTTCTAATGATGTGATTTGTTATGAATGCAGGAAACCTGGTCATATCAAGACTAATTGCCCAAAACTCAAAGCTACTCCTAGCAAGGAGAAGGTAGAGGAGAACCCAACTGTAAAGAAGGGAAAGAAGAAGTTTTAAAGAGCTTTTTGGGCAGACTCAATTTCATATTCATCATAGACTGAAAAAAAAGAAGAAGTCACCAATCTTTGCTTGATGACAGATAGTCTTAATCAGTCAGATCAAGAAGAAGTAAGTGACTTAATTTATGATGAATTATTTGAAGTGTCTGAACACATGCATGATGCATATAAGAAAATGAAGAAAATGCATGCTAGTCTAAGTTTAAAATTTAAAGAACTTCAAAAGGAACATGAAATCCTTAGGAAAGATCATGCCTTAATAGATGACAACCACATGAAACTACTTGACAAATTTGATGACTTGAATAAAAATCATAAGAATTTAAAATCATCATATGCTGATCTTGAAAAAGAATTTAAAAAATTTAAGGATGAATCAGAGAGCAAAACATATCGAATCAATTATACAAATCGAATCTTGGAAGATATGAATTCTTTTTATAAGTTGAAAATAAAAGCTCTCGAGGATAATAGGATACCCCCCATACTTGAAGATTTTACTAATCCTATTTTGTATCCTAAATTTATGCAATCCCTAAAAAGACATATAAGTGGTAAAAGATTTAGAAATCTTTTTCCTAATGTTAAATGTAATAATTGTGGATTGCTTGGACATATAGCTCACACCTGTACCTTGAAGATGAAAACTAATTTGGTGGGGAGACCTAAGATGCATAAACCTAGACATATCATACATGCATCTGATTATAAATTGCCAAAAGGAGAACTCAAACTTTTTTCGGTTCCCAGGTCTAACATTTGATAATTTTGCAGGGCTGCTCTCACACAAGACCTCATGAGAGCATATGGTACGTGGACAGCGGATGTTCAAAGCATATGACTTGAGATACTGCTCAATTCATAATGCTGAAAGCCAGGACTGGAGGCAAGGTTACATTTGGAGATAGAAAACTCTTTGCCTAGTGATTTGAGATTTTCTAAAAACTACCCAAGGGAATTGATTATAGGTGAACCTAGTGAGGATGTTAGAACTAGGCGTGGATTAAACAAGGAAGTCAATCATTCAGCCTTTATTTCAACTATAGAATCACTAATATTGATCAAGCACTTTCTGATGAATTTTGGATATTGACCATGCAAGAAGAGTTGAATCAATTTGTAAGAAATAAAATTTGGGAATTAACTTTAAGGCCAAAAGATCAAAGTGTTATTGGAACTAAGTGGGTATTCAAAAACAAAATGAATGACTCAGGAGTAGTCATTAGAAATAAGGCTAGATTAGTTGCTAAGGGGTATAATCAGATTGAAGGGATTAATTTTGAAGAAACTTTTACCCCTGTAGCTAGACTTAATGGGAGACTTAAGTTACTTTCTAAGCTTTAGCATTAAGTAATTTGAGGAAGGAACATTTCTTAGCCAATCTAAATATGTTAAGGATATCCTTAAAAAATATGAAATGGACTATGCTAAACCTGTTAGTACACCAATGAATTCCTCAGTTCAGTTAGATAAGGACCTTAAGGGAAAATGTGTTGATCAAAAAAATTTAGAGGGATTATTGGATCTTTACTTTACTTGACTACTAGACGACCCAATATCATGTTTAGTGTTTGCTTGTGTGCTAGATTTCAATCAGATCTAAAAGAATTACATTTGATAGTAGTAAAAAGGATTTTAAGATATCTGTTAGGAACTCAGAACTTAGGAATTTGATATCCTAAGTTTAGCTCTTCATTTGAAATTATTGGTTATTAAGATTCTGACTTTGCAGGCTGTAAAGTGGATAAAAAAAGCAATTCTGAAACATGTCAGTTTATTGGAAATTCATTAGTTTAATGGTGTAGTAGAAAACAAAATTCAGTGGCTCTATCTACTGCTGAACCTGAATACATTGCTTTAGGAAGTTGTGTGGCACAAGTACTTTGGTTAAAATAATAGTTGATTGATTTAGGATTGTCTATAGGCACTATTTCTATTTATTATGATAACACTAGTGCTATTTGCATTTCTAAAAATCCTATTCAACATTCAAGAACCAAACATATAGACATAAGGCATCATTTCATAAGGGATCATGTGTCCAAAGGAGAAATTGAACTCACTCATGTTTCTACTAAAAATCAACTTGCAAATATTTTTATAAAACCATTAGCCTTTGATACTTTCAGTGCATTAAGAACAAGACTTGGTGTGATTGATTTGAATGCTTAAATAAAAATATTTTCTACAACATTGATATTTTTTTTTGTTAATGTTTTTGTGTTTGTTATTTTGTTGTTGTTATGTTTCTTAATTTTGATTTGTGTGAATGATTTCATTTTGTTTTGTTTTTAATTTTTTTTTTATCATCGTCCGGGATGAAATCGTTTCGTACGGGACAATTTGTGTAGTATGACAAACTGTGTGATTTTGAACCGTTTTAAGAGCAGTTTTAATGTAATTCGTCTGTACAATCGTCACGATCATCCGAGATGAAATATTTTTCAAACGACGGGATGAGTGAATGAAGCAGTTGAACGGATAAGACAATTTTTAATATGAACTTTGTTCGTACGAACCTTTGGTTCGTCCAGATGAACACATGTCGGTTCATAGCGGGGGACGATTTTCAACTGCCATTAAAATGAATTGAATTTCTGATCGTCCGGACGAACACATGTTCGTCTATACGATCATTTTGGTCAAAAGTCTATACGAAAGGACGCTTTATAAGTTATGTGTTTATGAAACACCGTTTCTTTTTTGACTCATTCGTTCGTCCATACAAAATTTGTTCGTACGGGACGAATCTAATTCGTACGGGACGAAAAGAAATTTCATCTGGTATGAACAGTCATTTTTCCATAAATTGACGGCATTTTTTAGCTGAACAGTCACTTTCACACATCTCTTTCAAACCTTTTTTCTCTTAAGATCTTTCAATGGCAAGTTCTAGCAAGCGCCAAAAGTCTTTGACTAAGGGTCCACCAAGAGACACATCTAAAAATTTTCTTTCTAAAGCCAATGAAGAATCCTATGCTAGGTTTGTCTCCGTGAAAATTACCCCATCTAGAGTACTCCTATAGGAAGAATTAACTTTTAAGATAATGCACTTGTTTACCTCTACTCAATTTGGTTTAATCCTCACCTTAGTACACTTCTATAACAAAGAAACCTTTCATTATTTTTTGGCGAACATTTCTTTCAACTCCGACCATTCTGTCATCAGTTCCTTTGTTTTTAAAAAGAAAATTGAAATCACCAAGGCTGACATTGGTATCTTCCTAAACTTAAGGACTGAAGGATTAAGAGCACACACCTTAACCTCCACAAATTTTAATTGGACTGAAGTTAATCGAGTGATTAGAGGAGTAAACTTTAAGGATCATTTACCTAAGGTAGCAACTTTAGTTCGTGATGCCCGTATCATCCAGCACGTACTTAGAACTTCCATTATACCTAAAGCTGGTGATAGAGTCAATATCACTCATCTTCTTTCTATTGTTGACTACATTTATGGCCTTTCTGAAATTGGTCATGTTGATCATAAAAGAAAGAAGAACATAGCCTTAAGACATCTGATTGCCTATATTTTGGAAAAAAAGTATGATTTGATTCATCAAGAACAAGATTTTGAAGAACCACTCTACTACAACGATGCATCCTTTAGAGCAATCTTCAATAAGAAAGAGTCTAGCAAAACTTATGTTGTTCTGAGTGAAACAGAAGAAGAAGCTGAACCTACATCTGCTACTGAACCAAATTATCAGAATTTGGTTCAAAGATTTGACAATTTAGAGGCTCATTTTGATCAAAGGTTTGATCAAATTGAAACTCATTTATAGCAGCAGGATATTCAGTACAATCAAGATATGAGATTTATGCGTGATCAGATAAATAACATAAATACCAACATGCTTATGATGAGTAGTTACTTCAACTTCTTTGGTGCAACACCACCACCTCCTCCTCCTCCAGATTAAGGTCTATCTGAATGATTGTTGTGTTTGTTCTATGTTTCTTTGTAGTTCATGTGTTAAGTGATTTCTTTTAGATTGTTGTATTTTCTTTGTTTTAGTTATGTTATTATTGATATCTAGGACTTAAAATTATAGTTTCTTCATTTGATATCAATATATGTTCCATTGTTTTATTGTTTAATTATTTTTAAAATTTGTGTTAGACTTTATGACATTCATTATTTTTTTTTAATCTTAATAGTGCTTTAACCTAAATTGTAAATTAAAATTAATTTTATTAGAAAATCTAATAATTCTAAATTTAAGTGATGCTTATAACTTGATATTATTAGGATTTTCAATTTCATGTCTCTTATTTAGACTACATTATCTTTAATATCATTATTGTAATTTAGATGTTTTCTTATTTTGTATTTCTCTTTTCAAATTGTATTTATGCACTTAAAAAATTTTGAAATTTTATATTATTGATTTTGGAAAGAATTCAATTACTCTTGAAAATTATACAAATGTACAAAAAAAATTGGTATCAAAAGAATTGCACAAAAAGTTTACAATAAGATAAAGATGCACAAAATAAGCCCAAAGTAAAAAGTGCACAAAAAATGTGCCATAAAATTGAAAAAGATGTGCAAAGCACCACATGTGGTAGTTACTTTTTTCCAGACTCTTTTAATCTCTTAATTCAAATTGATCTTATGTTCATTTATAATTGACATTGAAATTTTAAATATAAAATTTTTTATTCATCCTTAGTGCAATAATTTTTTTTATCTTAATGTTTAAATTGACTCATTCCTTTGATAAATTCTTTTTATTATCTATGTTATATCATTTCTTAAATTATATAAAATTCTATGATTTCTCTAATGTTTTAATTTTATTTGCATACCTTATTTCAATCACTTTCAAGATTAAATTATCAAATGAATTTCATACTTCTGCTTACATTTCAAGACTTTTTTTCTTCTTCTCTTTTTGCTGTTGTCAAAAAGGGGAAGAAATTGTTTGTTTGTTTTGTTTGTTTTTTATAGTCATTTTCCTTTATGTTTGTCATTATTATAGTTGTATGTTTCTTATTTTGTATAAAATTTTTGAAAAATAAAAAATTTGAATTTATGCCTCCTTATTTTTCATGTATTCATCAATTCAGGGGGAGTTTAGGAGTTTCTTAGAATTTAAAATCCTACAAATAATAATTGTTTTGCCATCATCAAAAAGGGGGAGATTGTTAAGAGAGTTGTTATTTACATGTTTTACATTCTTACAACTTGTATTATTTCAATGATTCAAATATTATTGTTTTATGTATAGATATCTCCTAACACTTTTTGGAAGATTTGTTTTTGCTCTAGTGTGTACTAATATTTCAGAAAAATCAACTACAAAATATGAAGACTTCAAATCAAATTCAGCATCCAATCATTTGTAAATTAAAAGCTTTAAAAATGTTTTTGAATTGAGAGGGAGTGATTGTAATTGAAAGAATATTCACAACACACACATATGGGGGAATAATTTTTGTGAACTGATCGTACAAGACGAATATAGTTCGTACGGGACGATCATGTCAATTAACCCCTCGGAAGAGTAATGGATCGAACAGGCAGGGAGAAAATTTTTCTAAGTCTTATTCGTCCGGACGAATTTAATATTCGTCCCGGGACAAACGCCTCTGGATTCTCACTTTGTACTATTCGTCTAGACGAAATGCATGGTTCATCTCTGGACGAGATTCTCTGTTTAAAATCGTCCAGGATGAAATTTACCCTTCATCCCTAGAGAAAACTCTCTGCTTAAAATCATCCATGACGAAACTTGTTCGTCCCAGGATGAACCGAACCGACTTACCTCAGTTGGTTACGTCCTGCAGGGATTTGGAAACCGACCTATGAAAAAACCGTTTCGTACCGGACGAACCTAGTTCGTACGGGATGATGATCATATACGAACATAGTTCGTACCAATATACATTAGGATCGTTTCCGACACTTTAAGTAAAATCGTCCGGGATGATCCACGATCGTACGGGACGATCCACTGCGTACAGAATTGAAAATTTATAATTTTTGGACAGTTTTTCTTGTCTTTCCTATATATAGTCCAAGTTAGACTGCCATCAAATCTTTTTGGTCATTGATCTTCATGCCTATTGAAAGATGACTCAAGGAGAGAGTGAGAGAGAGCATTCAAAGAAGGATTTCTTTCACTGGAGCGTTAAGGCTTTACTTTGTGTTCAAAGGTAAGATTTCCTACTTGTGATTTGAGATTACTTCTCTCTTTTCTTTCTTCTTTCTAGATTTCTTGTGAAGAGATCTGTCAAAGAGATCGGGTTCTCTGCCCACACTAGGAGAGTGTGAAATGATGAAGGGTTCTCTGCCCACACTAGGAGAATGTGAAAGGACAGGTGGTTCTCTGCCAACCCTGGGGATAGTGTAAAAGGATGACAGTTCTCTGTCGCACCGGGTAGTGGTGGAAAGAGTGTTTATAAAGGCTTCTCCGCCTTGCTGTGGGTGCAAAAGGAGAGACACTATTGGTATTAGTGCAATACTCAAAGGCTGCCTCTGAGGAGTGGATGTAGGTCTGGTTTAGACTGAACCACTAGAAATCTTGTGTCGTTTATTTTTACTTTTTTTCATTTTATTTTCCGCATTTTACTGTTTAAAAAGTTGTGGTTGAAAAACTTTTTATAATAATTCATTAAATTTATTTTCGGTTCAACTCATCTAAAAGAGGGATAATTTTTAACTACCAATTCACCCCCCTCTTGATAGCCGTGGGACATTAACTTAGGTTTAATAACCTATTCACTAGACTCAACAGTCTACGAGTAGGAGGAGCAGACAGTCGAGTTCGGTCGTCTAGGGCACATTGGCTTCGGTGTCGGTTGTAGGAATCGGGTCGATGACGTCTTGCTCGATGGATGGCGTCGGGCTCACAGGCGGCTAAGAGAGGTCGACTAGGGCTTCAAGTATGAACGAGCTTTGATTTTTTATCTCGGTCGTGTCTGGCAGAGAGAAATCGAGGGAGACTCGAGAGCCTTGCTTGTGATTTTTTTTTTGATTTTCTGAGTGTGTGAGTCTCCGAATGGGAAAATTATTACATCCTCGGATTCGTCCAGATATCAATCCAGCGCGCCACGGCACCAAAAAAACACTGGATTCCAATGCATTTGGGTGAAGTGGCGAGTCTGAATTGTATGTCCGGACATCCAGTGGACGGACGTAATAATTCGCCCTCCAAATGAGGGAGGAAGTCTATTTTGTTTGCGTAATAGGGAACGTGGGGGTCAGTTTGAGCCATTGCGTCCAATCGTGGGGAGCGTTAGGATGAGTCTTCGGGTGTCCGGTAGGGCGAATTATTACGTCTGGTCACCGGACCGTCCGGACACCAATCCAGATGCGCCACATCACCCGGGGCCCAATGTATCTGAGATGTGGCATTTCTGGATTGGTGTTCGGATGAATCTGAATATCAAACATAATAATTTTTCGTCCGGTAGGCGATAGTTACAGTCAACACTTCCCTTCTCCCTGGGATGTGTGATCCAGAGAAAATGGGGAGGAGAGGCGTGTGTCTTCGTATTTCTCCTTTGTCTGGGGCTCTCTAATCTGAAGAAGTGGAGAGAAGTCCTCTTTAGCTCTGGGACTTGCGAACCGAATAAGAGAGAGAACCCACCGCTGCTTGTTCCGGTGGTGAAGAGCCGGCTGGATAAAATCTAGGTCCCTAGTTTGAATCCCTTGGCAAGCAGTAGAAGCCGTAAGTGTTGGCCCGTGTAAATTGGTGTGGGTTGCATGCTAGGTCGACCAGGGTTTTCACTGGCCTAAAAATAGTACTTCCTCGTCACAAAAAAAAAAAAAAAAGCGATAGAGGGAGGATGGTTGCCACAACCTGCGAGCCGAACCAAAAAAACTAGCCTCAAATACCCTTCTTGGTGTATGTTTTGTAGTTGTGTCATCTTCCCTAGGATTGCCATAGCAGCTATATAGCAGAAAATTCTACAAAAATGAGCAATTAGCTGTTGCTTTTAATTTTAGCCATCTGATTCCATTCCCTGATATGGAAAATGATTTAATATTGATAAAAAGTGTATTGGAATTATCTTTGAGTTGATTTAGGCTAATTTTAGTTCAATTTTTTTTTTTTTAGTTCAAATTTGAACTTGAATTGAGCTCAATTTTAGTTGATCAATAAATTCTTCTTCCCCTTGTCTTATATAAATGAGAGAACAATACTTTCAAAAATAAAATTCAACTTAAATTAGTTTTTTATTATATATTTATATGTACAAAAATAACTTAAATAATATTTAAATAATAATTTTAGTAATATTTAAATATTAATTTTTAATAAAGATTTAAATAATCATTTAAAAAAGTGATTGTATGATTATTTAAATAATATTCAAATAATATTTAAATAGTAAATAAATAATGAAATATGTTCGATATGCTCGACACAACTTAAACAAAACCTGTCCCAAACATGGATGGGCTCATTTGAAAGGAGTCGACGATCCGAATGCGTTCACGCGATCCATTCTACAAAACAATGTTTGAATTAAAAGATTTTCAATATGGAACAAATATGTACGATAATAGTCCAAATGCGCATAAATTAACCATCGGATCGCCACTGACCCGATCACACATATTTTCAAATATAGTCATGGGCAATGTGTGATCAAAAGGAATATATCCCAAAGCCAACGATGAATCGAGATAAAATGCACGATTTGACCCTTCACCAGACACAAAGCAATGCAACATGCAGATGAATGTATCTACCTACGAAATTTGAGTGATAAGGTCATGCAAGTGACCGATGCTCAAATGGATTGTAGTTGGTAGACGACAAATGTTGGAAGAACCGTAGTTATGCAACGATGGTCGGAAGTAAAAGTCAATGAAAGTGCTTGACATTACAAATATTGACATTGAATGTTGATATTAAATTGAAAGTCAAACTCCATCTTTGATAGTAACTAAAATTAATATACACATCCATATTATATTAGATGACATGTTATAAGAAATCTTCTAAAAATGAAAAAAAATTGTGTATAGAATAGTTTTAGTATATGTTGGGGGGACTTTCTTTAACATAATCTTCACATCATCAATACAAAAATAAACTACTGCAATAACCATCACCACTTGTATGGCATGCATCAAATTTTGATAATAATGAACTCCTCACTAGGGAGAAAATAAGATCTTCAAATGTAGTGAAGAATTATTTCATTTTGGATGCCAATTCAATCAAATGGAGACAATCATCCCCTTTTTAGATGAAGATCCAAGCTCCATCACAATGTTTACAAATTTTTGGCATCACTCACAACTCCTATGTAGGGTTGTTAGGGATTCCAAATAGAAAAAAATACTAGACCTTATAAATGGAGAAGATCTCATTTATACTTGCAATATCAAACCTTGTTTAGAAGATGGAGCCTAAAACTACAAATGAGAAACTGCAAATGTGGATTTTTCTACAACTTCATGTATAAAGATAGGTCCATACTCCTACTAAAGACTAAAACCTATAAATAAAGAAAATTTTTCTTGAATAGAATTGTGCCAAATACATTTTAGATGGAACTAGAACTTGTAAATGAGAAATTAAGAAATGTGTGCTTTCCTATAACTCAACTTATGATGGATTGTTTGGTAGTCTTATTAGAGAAAATGCTTGAGCCAATTTAATGTGAATTCTTCTCTAATATGAGATAATAATGAGCCTCTCTTAAGAAAGACGTAAAAAAGGAGATCAACAAAAGGGAGCTTTTCTTTTATGTATGTATGGTTTCAAAAATCGGATCGAACCAGCCGGCCTGACCAGTTCAATCGAGAGCTTATCTTAAAGCTGGTCTGATTCTTCCTTAAAATCTTTTATGCATCAAACCGGGCTAAACCGATCATAACAGCTAGATCAAATGGCAAACCAGCTGCAGTTCCATTGAATAGGCAGGTTTAATTTTTAAATTATTTAAATAATTAAATAAATTAATTTAATACATTAAGAATAAAATATTAAGTAATATTAGTAATTTAACAAATTAATTTATTTTTAAAATGATTAATTTTTAAATAACAAAATTTTAAATAAGCATTTCACATGACTTCATCATTCCATGTGATTTCTTACCCCATCCAAACTCAAAAAGTAACATAAAAATTACCAAGAGCACGTTTCAAAGTGATGTGAGATAAAATAAGTTAAAGTTCTTATTTCTTAAGTTTACAACATATACTATATATTTTAAAACATATTTTATAAATAAATAGTTTATGATTAAATAGCTTTGAGTTTTAATTAATAATGTTGAATAAATTATATACCTAATTTATTATTTATGTATTATGAAAATTATTTATTTATAAATAGTAAATGATGTATCCTTAATAATAATTTATAAATGTAAATTTATAATATTACTTTAATATACATTTTATAGGTGTAAATGATACCTAAACCCTAAATTAATAATAACTTATATTAAATATTTAAATTTATATCTAAGAATTTTTTTTAATTTTAATTAAATTTAAAGATTGAATATATTTAAATTTAAAATTACACAGAGTATTATTAATTAGCGAGTTCAATTTATTTTTTTAATGAAAAAAGTATATTTATAAAAAAAAACCACATTGTTTTTTCAAAAAAAAAAAGGCCTGTTTCACATGCTTGCCTTGCTAGCCAGCTTGCTTAGCACGGTCTGAGCACAATGTTTGGGCAAGATAGGCATATTCTGGAAACAATGGCTTTAGTGGGACCATTAGCTGACATTATGAATTCAAATTTTGTAGTTCCGATCCCAACATAGCCTGCTCAGATAATTTTGAGAAAAAAATAAAGAATTCAAAGCAAATTTTTTGAATAATTTTTACTCAAATTAATGTGCTATCTTACATAAAGGTTAAAACTATTGCTTTAAAGAATTTACTTAGTTCAAGGGTATGCGAGGAGGATCATAGAAAAGAAAATTTTAAGCAAACAAATTATGTGAAGACTGAATATATATTTTTGGACAACACAGACTTCAATGTTTGAAACTACGGGGCTTATAAGACAACTCTTAGATGTTTAGTTGATAATTTTAAAATTAAATTTAGAATCATACAAACTCTAAATTTAGTGAATTTATAATTGAACTAAATGTCTCAATAAGAAAAAAATCAACAACATCAAAGCTGATTTGATCTTAGTCTAAATGAATAAAAATCAAGCATTTGTTACATATTTAAAAACTTTGATACAATAATAGAAAGACCAACTAATCTTTAAATAATGTATGCTTATAATCAAATTAAACAACTCGATAAGATGAGTCTAAAGAACTCAATATCATTTAATTATGAGGTTTTTATGACACTTAAATATTGAGTAAATGATGTATAATCAAGAGATTCAATATGTGTTATCCAATTTAGTGCCTCAATATTTTGACTAATTTTTTATCAAAATAATACTCTAAAAAAAACTAAAAATAGAGCCTATTGTCCACTTAGGGAGAAAAATAAATGATATTAAAAAAAATACTTGGATATCCGAAGTACTCTAGAACACTACAATATACGATACCAACGATCAATGCCAGTCACCGCCGCTATTCAATTATTGTTGTCTAACTGTTATCATCCAACTCGTACCACCTGGCACTCATAGCATATTCTCTATTATCCAATTAACATCATATGCTAATCGTTGTCTAATTAATATAATTGATTTCCTATCATCATCCTATTATTTCTCCCTAAATTTGTATTACAATTACAAGAGATCAAGTAAGTGCTCCCAACTTTATGATCTTATCTTCACTAATTTTGGAAAAGGGTAAATTTTTATAACAACAAATATATAGTAGATTATTTCGAATGATAAAGCCTCACGATTTTTTTTTTCTTGATCGTGTTTTTCATTTATCAATATGAGTTAAAAGCCTGACATGTAATTTTGTTCCTTCATAATTAGTGATCCTTTTATACTATTTTTAATTTTAGCAAATAACTTCCAACTATATTAAACTACCCATTATAGCTAATAAAAACATATTTTTTTTAGTTAAAACAAGTTATCAGATCGGGTTTAGGTTACTACCGGGTTTTGTTCGGGATTAAATTTTGACCGCTTTATTAAATGGGTTGGATTTGGATCGACTGGATTCAGATCAGATAATTTCGGGTTGGACCCGTATCTGGTCCATTGACCTATTTTTACACTCTATACCTAGCAACTTGCAAATAGATTTCACAAATATAATTTCATCGAAAAATGAAAATATATTTTAGCAAATATAAACATTAGTTTCAGCATATATTAAATTTAACTCGAAAAAATAAATAATTTTAGCAATTGAAAATATATTTCAACAACATATAATATTATTTAATGTAATCTAAGAAAGTAGCAAGATAGATCAAATGAATTTAAATAAAACTTTTTTATACAAATAATGGAAAAAATAAGACTCGAGAATTTCAGCAAAATAATGAATGAATCTACTCAATGACCCATAGGGGGCTACGATTATGTGAGTTTAACTTCGAAACAAATTTTAGGGTAATAATGGCCAATGATCATACGAGTTTATGGTTGATTTGATAGGAAATGAAAGTTTGCAATCTCTCGCTAATCTTATTTGCCGATGAAGTTACTCCAACATTTTCACATCTGTAATCGTTTCTCATCCTGTCTCTAAATATAAAGCCGGTCATCTATCTGAGCATCCTCATCTCTGCAAGACTCAAATTAAATTTTTATGACTAACATTCTACGCCATAAAGGATTGTAAGCCTCACTACTATCTTATAGAATATTTCCTTGTGTTTGAGTGGTACTTTTTTATCACACAACATGACCGATGCATTTCTCCACTTTAACTATCCAACTTGAATTCTACTCATAATATCCCCATCTATTTTATCATTGTTTTGAACAATAGACTCGAAATATCTAAAACTTGCACTCTTTTTAATGAATTGATTGTCCAAAGTCACAATCCCTCTACTAGATCTATTACTATTAACTAACACTCAATATATTCTATTTGAGATAAACTCAAACAAAACCTTTAGACTCTATCGTTCGAACAATTATTACGTCCTCCGACCGGATGCAGAGGAACATTCGGTCGTAGGCAAAATCCCGCCTATACCGAGGTGTACCGAGTTTGGAAAAACTCGGTACACCTCGGTATAGGCGGGATTTTGCCTACGACCGAATGTTCCTCTGCATCCTTACACTGGACCAAATAAAAGTTCCTATGGTTCACCTCCATAATTTAAGTTTTCCTTCAACTTTTTTTCTAAGTCTTTATCAGCAAGAAGGAAATCATCAACGGAAAACATACACCTCAATACTTACTCTTGCAAATGTCTAATGAAAACATCAATGAAAACATCAAATTGAATTAAAGCATTGTGTAACACATTAAGAATCACATTTTTAAGAAAACAAATAAATCCAACCAAGAAAACTACACAAGCTGTCGGGGCTTATCTTCATATAGAGCTGAAGAAAATAACAAACGTATTTGAAGTAATAAAATTTGTTTGCTTTAGCATATTACACACTGCGGTATTCCTTCTTCTTGTATAAATAGGATTGAGCAAAGCAGACAAAAAGGACCAGCGCAATAGCACCAAGTCCTGCAAGGAGCCAGAAGAAATAATCAAGATGAGCTCGATTCAAATTGTCTGAGAACCAGCTCTCCCCTTCTCTTTTAGTTATTTCATCAATCACTGAAACAAGCAAGCCACTAATGAAGCTTCCTATGCCGAATATACTGAGATAAAGAGCAAGTCCCAGGCTCCTCAAAGCATCAGGTACCTGATCATAGAAAAACTCCTGCAGGCCAACCATTCCAAGCGCATCCATGATGCCAAATAGAATGTACTGAGGAAGGAGCCACAATATGCTCATTGGAACTGTTGCATTTGGCTCATCGACCAAGCCATTTTCTCTTGCAGTTTGGATCCTTTTCATCTCCACAAGAGCTGCAACGACCATTGAAATCACTGAGAAGAACAATCCAATGCCAATTCTTTGAAGATGTGTGATGCCAGTGGAAAGCCCAGAAAGATTTCTGGCCATAGGAACAAGTACACGGTCATAGACAGGAATGAAGACAACAATAACGATGCTTATGATGCTTTGCAGAGCGGCCGAGGAAATTTGGAAGCTCGGTCCAATATGCCTGTCCATGGTGCCACCTTGCTTGTTGAACAAGGTTGAACTTTGAGAGAAGGTTATAGCATAGGCTAAGCAGGTAGCCCATATAGGAAACAACCGAAGCATCCCCTTAGCTTCATCAATTCGTTCATCAACAAGCAATTTACCCCCATTGAGAAGCCTAATTGCAAGAAGTTTACATAGTAATCAATGCTAAATGTATTGAAATTTCAGTAACAATGCAGTATAGAAGCATAAAGCTTATAAGTTGCACCATAATTAAGAACAACAAGTATGTTTTGGTAAAAGAATAGCAGTTCCCGGATTCTAACTTGTTCTGAACAATAAATGGGGGAACTGGCACTGGAAACCAAGATTTCTAAGTCGCATATAGGATTTTTTACAAATGGAGTGGAGAAAGAATATTTCCCTTTTCATTACTTTAATGCATTACTTTACATATCCTAACAAGGATAAGTTGGTAGAATGATAACAACCAACCTAAAAGAATCCGGCCTTCAATATTGAGTGAAAAACTGAAAGCAACCAAGATAAAAGCTTAAACAGATAAATTGAGGTCTATAAACCAAAATTAATTTAAGAAATAAATGAATTAGTTTAACAAAATTATGTTAATCCTGAAATCTAAAAGAAAACTCTTAACACCTTTGGGCCCTAGCCATGCACAAAAGTTTAACGTCTGAACAAACAATGCAAATGTCAATTGTTATCACATGATGAGCAATCATGGAGATAGTAGAATTTGACACTGTGATCTCCAATACTTATAATGTTTAATTTAGATTGCTGGGATCAGAAAAAACAAGTCTAAACACATTCCAAGCCCTGCAAACTGTTAATCTCTGATTAGAACCAATCTAAAAGTTTAATTAGTAAGCTGAGATCCAATATTTAAAAGCTGAAAGCAATAAAAAGAACTTTTACTTTGTTTCTTGATCAGATTGATAGCTGCTGTGCTGTTCTAGGTCTCCAGCTTCCACTTCAGATAGGAATCGATCTGCTGAAGATTGCCTGCTCATGGCCAAATCAGCCATCCCTTTGACAATCCTAACAAAGGGGCTTGTATCCTCCAAGGCATAGCAGCGGTAAGTCTTGCTTCCCAACAAGAAAACCAGAAGAGCAATGCCCATAACAGCACAAGGAATTCCAAATCCAAAGCTCCAGCCAATGTTGTCCTGGATGTAGCTCAATACAATGAAGGAGGCAATCATGCCACCATTCATCCCAAAGTACCACCAATTGAAGAATGAACTCCTTGCAATGCGCTCTTGGTTATCAGACTCGTCGAATTGGTCGGCACCAAACGCCTGAAGGCATGGTTTGTGCCCTCCTTCCGCAAAGGCTACGAGATAGAGGGATAAGAAGAACAAAACAACTTGGAGAACAGCTGGAGAACAGGATGGAGAATTCAAGGTAAGCTTTAGGTCTACTGAGCATGAGCTTGAAAGCACGGCAGTGAGCGTGAGCAACCCTAGACCCTGAGGATCAAAAATCTATTTGATTTGGATAGTGAATAGATAGGAAATAAAAGGGGTTTTTTAGGATTAGGGTGAACCAGGACGTAGAGAAGTGAGGCGAGGACGATAGTGCGGTAGCGGCCGAGGAACGAATCGGCGACAAAAGCGCCCAGGAGGGGAAGAAGCATAGAGGCGCCGGACCAGCTGTTGACGGAGGAGGCGGCAGCGGCCGTCGAGAAGTTGAGAGGGCCGGTGAGGTAAGTTATGAGGTTGAAGGAGATGCCATAATACGCCATTCTCTCGGCGATTTCAACCCCTGATTCCATCAAGAGAGGTAATCATTAATCAAGTAGGTGATAAGGGAAGAGGCTGTGCATAGAGGGAAGCTTACCTATGATAAAGAACGCAGAGGTCCAGCGACCAGAAGATGATCTAGAGATAGGTTGGCCGCGAAAGTCTACTACCCCGAACATGGTAGAGGATGGCCGGAGAAGGGGGTTCTTCTCCATTGAATCTTTCTCTCTCTCTCTCTCTCTCTCTCTCTCTCTCTCTCTCTCTCTTCTGGTCAATCCCGACTTCCTCCGGCGTAGTTGGAAGAACTTAGAGGTTTTGCAGTGGAAGAAGCAACGGGCAAATAAAAAAAAAATCATTATTTTAAATATTAAATTAGAAGAAGGTATATAATTAAAATAAAATTAAAAACTATCATACACATAAATAGATTTTAAAACAATTTTACTATTTTCTTTTAAATGGAATTTTTTTTGCTTTTTCAGCATAGAGAGATGAAGAAAGGGAAAAGGTTGAGAGAGATTGATCGAGAGGGAGAGAGAGTGCAAAATTCATTAAAATTTAAATAATTTTCCAAGTTTATATTTTAAATATTTAATTAATTTTAAATTTTAAGTAACTTTTAAAATATATTTTAATTATTAAATAAAATTAATGTAAGATATTAAAAAATATGATATTTAATATAGATTAATCAATTTTAATTTAAATTAAATATTATTAGATTATATCAACTTTAATATTATTTAAAAGTTTATAATTAATAAAGTATATTAAATATATATATCTATTAAAGTATATTAAATTTAAATATTATAATTTATGATTAATAAATTGATTTTTAATTTATATTTTTATTTAAGTTAATAAAAATTACATGATTTTAAATAAATATAATAGTTAAAATATTCATCATGTTAAATTTTTTTAATATCTTACTTTATTTTTATTAAATATTTAAAATATATTTAAGAAAAGTTAATTATAATTTAATAAAATTTTCAAATATAAATATAAATTATTTAAATTTAAATGAATTTCCCTCCGTCACTATATATTTCTCTCTATCCATCACTCTAAGCACAAAACTCAAAGAAAATTAACATTTTAAAAGGAAACACAAAAATGTTTTGCGTTTTCTTATTTTACAAAAACAAAAAATTTATTTACGTGTATAATCCTTTTTAAATTTTTTTTTAATCATATTCCTTCTCCTAATTTAAACTTTAATAATGATCCTTTTAAATTTTGCCCAAGAAGCAACACAGTGGTGTTTATTTTTATTTTTTTAAATTCATTTTCACAATTCAAATATCCTGAAAAATAAACACTTACTGCTATTCTCAATTAATTATGAGTGATTTAATTGTAATATAAAATATATTTTCTTGACAAAAGAATATATACAAATAAGTCGTCCAATAACTTAATTATTAATATCAATAATAAACAATGACTCCCCAACCTGCATAAGGACATTATTTTATCCTTCGTCATCCTACTCGATTTACTCCTACCAATTATATTTTTTTGCTAACATATAAATTAAAATATCTTCATAAGAAAATACTATGACAAAAAAAAAAGAATTACCAAGACAAAAGTTCATTCCTCAAATTATGTTGGATAGAGGACCCTGATTTAGCAACAATAATTAGAGGATTATAGTCGAGCGGTGATGATCATAATACTATAATCAGTTGATATTAGTTAAAAGATTATAGCCATGTGATGGTGATCTGATGATTGTAGTTGGGCGATGGATGCCAAAGGATTACAGTTAGATAATAATGGTTAGGGAATCAAAATTAGGTAATAGAGGTTAAAAGAACCATAGTTTGATGACATTATTTAGAACACCATTATTATCTGAAAGAATTGAGAGAATCATAATCGAGCAATAATGATTGAAAGGACTGTGGTTTAGTGATGGAAATTAGAGGATTGTGAATGTGTGTTGGTGGTTAAAAGACCATAGTCTGGTGACACTAGTCAGTACACTATAGTTAAATGGTGTTAGTCGGAGGTCTGTAGTCAGGTGATAGTCTTCAAAGGATTGCAACCAAGCGATAGTGGTTAGAGGATCATAGTCAGGTGACGATGTTTAAACAACCATAATTGGATAACAATGGTGCAATATTGGTGGTGAAGCTATGATTCGATGACGCAAATATGTAATAGTCCAACGTACAATAATAATCGAGTGATGCTCTAGTGGCGGTAATTCGATGGTGGTTCGAGGGTGATGGTTAGGCTAGAATGCTCAAGCTGAGCTTTGAAATTCTAATGATGCTTCAAGTGTTGACTTATTTGGACTCTGATTGAATCACCTTTGATATTGTTGGGTTAGTCTCATTAAAATATCCAGTTCTGCTATAAGTTTGTTGAAACTAAACTTTGAATGTTATTGAATTTAATTTTAAAATTTCCTAATTCAAATATGCATTGTGATTCATGCGTGATCAATACAATTTTTGATGGAATTTAATGTTGTATCTTATTGAGGTCATCATAATACTAAAATAATAAGCTCTCTTTATTGCACATTATATAAAACAAAATGGAATAATTTTGTAATGTGGATAAGATAGCTAGGTTGAGACTTATAGGCTTATGTCTTCAGTGATACTTGTAAGTCCATAAATTATTTTAGGGTTTTTGGTCTTAATAATATAACAAGTTTAATAAGCAATTTTAAATTAATTCTTACAGAGTCATGAGTGCCCGATGAATTGTTTAAAAATCTAGTTTTTTATTATTATGGAAGATTCTTTAAAGAGTATGAGTTTAGCGAAATAGAATATTAATAATCTTGATGGATCCTAGGTTCAGATACATACTTAATTTCTTATTGAAACGTTGACAAGAAATAGCAAGAATTTTGACATTAGGTTCTCGGCAACCAATATAAATTTATCGAACAATCATGACATGAATCCTTTAATACATTGTGTTAATGTTAGGACATTACATAAAAGTGACTTGTTGTATGACTCGAATAACATAGCGAGAAGCATACAAGAGCCACTACATTGGCGCCTAAGTGTAGTGTTAAATAAGCAAGTTGTAATATTTGCTACAATAGTGTCACACATATTCAAACATGTTCCAGTAAGTTTGTTGTAATTGAATGTCTACATTTTGCATCATACATGAGTTTAAAAGTGTTATGTGAATGTGTGAATGTCTAAATTCTATCATAAATTATTTAAAATGGTATGTGCCTGCATAGTGACGCTATTATCTAGAGCATCGCAGCGCGAGGTCTTTTTTTACAAAATATTAATTCCCACTAAAATTTTTTTTTTTTGGCAAATCCTCCCTTGGACAACCATTTTAGAGAGAGAGGAAGAGAAAGGGAGGGGGTGGGAGAGAGATTCTAGAGAGAAAAAGTAAAATTTGAGTGACTTTGCTCCATTTTTACTATCAGCCCAGTTCAAAAAGTTCTATGGGTTAAGGTAAGTTACATTATACCAATCTTAGTTTTTAATAATGTAAAATTTTGAGAATTTTCTCATTAAAATTATAAATTTATAGTTGAAAATTAGGGATAACTTCGCATCCACTAAATTTTCACTATGTAACTTTATGTATTTTATAGATACTAGTCTTTTGGAAATTTTTATATTCTTTTGAGAATTTTAGTTAGGTAAATTGCTATTTCTAGCCATTTAAAAAATAACTTTGACCTTAGAAAATAATGTTGCAATATATTTAAAAATACATAACATTGCTGTGAACAATCTCAGATAATTTGGTGAAATTATAAAAATATACAATCATGCTCAATTATTAAATGTGTTGGCTACAAGTATAACATTTTGTGAATTCTTATATTTTTTATTATTTCCATTTATTTATATGAAATGCAATTTTATATATATGCTTATCTCCTTGCTTTGTATGATTATGAGGGTTTTGGATGCTAAAGGAAATTCTCTTGTGCCAAATGCATTGGGAGTTATAAGGGTCAGATCTTTTGAATATTTGACGTGCTAAGCTTTCAGCAGTAATAAGAGCCTATGTTTTGATATGCTAGCACAGGAAAACATAAGGGCCTTAAATCTGATATCTATTTTTGTTGAGAGGAAAAAGGGCCTAAGGAAATCTATTATTTTCTGTTATGATATAGGAAGTACTTGTTTATTTATATTCCCTACAAAGTTTATTTATATTTTGTTAATTGCTAGCATTATAGAACAGCTTGTTAATAAGTGCCCTTATTTTAGATAAATAAATTTTGGGTTAATTGATAAAAATTTAGATTGATGAGTATGGTCTGTTGAACTATGTTGGCTCACACCTATTTAGTATTCTATTTTATGTCAGAAAAAATGTATGAAACCAGTTGGGTAGTTAAGGTTACATGATCTAATCTATCTGAGTTTGTATAGGTATTTCCTGGTTTTTTTGTACAATCATGGTTATATTCTACTATGGTCTATCTTTGTCATAGCCATGAATTATACGATAGAGATTTTATTATATAAAAAATTGGAAGATGAATAAAAGGAAAAGGAAAAATTTGTGGATGAGTTTAATTTCTATTTATCAAAAGTAAATTAGTAGCATAATCATACTTGTATCTTATTTAGTTATCATTTTCTTTTGTAAATATGTGGTTATTTACATCTTTCTATTTTTATTTTTAATTTGTTAATTGTATTTTAATTTATGTTTATTATTAGTATGTGTAGTAGAACCAATAAGGGACCCTTATTGTTTGACTTAGAAATAGAAATGACCCTTCAAAAATTAGAAAATATAAGAAGACATTATCATTAGGAATAGCTTAGCCAAATCTAAATCATGAATATCCATGTCCTATTAGTGAGTATGTCAATCTTGTAGTAGATTCAATTATTAAGGCCTTGAATTGTAAGCCCCGTTTTTTTATTCAGATGAATGAGTACGATTGTATAGGCAAGGCATCCATTGCCTCTTTTTAATTTCAAATTTTAGATGTGGGAATTTACATCTTGCAACAAATTTGCAAAATTGATTTTACTTTTGTGAGATTTTATAGCAATATACTTCAACCTGAGTCGATAAATAAGATTTAGAGGGTGAGCTATGGGCACGTTTCAATCAATTTTTCAAGTCCTACACATTTTTGTAATTTATACAAATCATAGGGTTTCTCACTCAATTCTCTTTCTCCCCTCCTTTTCTCTTTTATTTCTTAATCATTCTTTTTTGTTGAAGGTTCGATATTATAAACATTCATTAATGTATCAATCTACCTATAAATAAGATCTTGAGCTTAGTTTATTACCATCCAACATGATATGACCCGCTATGATAGTTGGTTATATTGGGTTGGAAGTGACAAGTCCCATTTTAGAATCTAAGTAGTGGTTTTGGTGAATGTAACATAAATAGAGCTATAGGAATTGATATTTAGTCAATTGAAATTGTTTTGGGTAGTCTTGAGCATTCAATTATGTTTATTTTCATATTTATGTTCTATTAAACTGTGTATTATGTGTAATTTTTAATAGATTGGTAAACTCAGATATAATTGATGCAAGACATGCTAGTTAGACTATGCCAGTACATAATCCTGCTCTTAATATTAATTTTGATTCAATGTATTAGTTTTATAGTTGGTAGTATAGTTGATAGGGAAAGCTCAGAGCAGGATTTCATGTGTTAGATTGGGTGTGTGGATAAATACTAGTAAAGGTTTTTGAGGTTGAAGCCTCCATGTTTTGAGAGCATTGTTGATCATAGAGCAGTAGGGAACAAGCTTATGACGTTGAAAATGATATTTTATGGGATATAGTGTTCTCTTCATATGAAGGTATCCCTAACAATATTTCTACTAAATGGAGAGGCTAACTATGTTGGTTGGGCCAGCAAAAGGAGTGGTTTCAGTGAAGGGTGAATTCCACGATCAGTTGGGAGGAATTCAATGATGATTTTAGATCATGGTTTGTTCCACCATCTATGAGGTAGAAAATACAAGAGTGAATCTAAAACAAGTTTAGGAATGTGGGTTAGTGATGTAATATGAGGTATAATTTATTTCATTAGCTAGATATGCTCTGCTATTGGTTAGCACATGTGAAGAGAAGTTCTATAAGTTTTTGAGAGGTCTATGAGACATTTTGAGGATGTATTTGGTTCCATTCTACATTTCTGATTTCCTTAAGCTAGTAGAGAGAGCTCATCTGATCAAGAACTATCTGTCAAGTACATCATAATGGTAGGTTACAAGCAAGAAGAGTTTTGTGGTGAAGCTTCTATCCATGGATTTTTTGGGAAGAGGAGTATGTTTGGACCATTAGACTCTAAGTGCAGTGGATATTTTATATTGGTTCCTAGCATTGGTTGTATTGTCACTTCTAGAGGTTCTATGAGTGGAGAACTAGTGTACTTGAGTTGTAATATGAGATAATTTCGACAATGTTATCAAATGACAAGTTAATACTTCTAGTAAGATCATACTTGATACATGATAGCTTTGTATACATAGGCAAGCCTAGATAGGTTAGGGTTGATAACTCTATTAAACTAGCATGAAGACCAAAAATAGTCCCACCACATATGTTTTTTACACCTATTGGATTTGTGCATAGTTTTATCTATTTCGACCTTGTTTGGTAAGAAAAATTAAGTGAAACTTTTGAATTTCATTTCTTTTGTATGTGTCTATACGTGTTTAATTGGTATGAGCATGTTTGAATCTATTCTAAAATGGATCCTAGGAGTTTTTGTGTATGTGTATGAAATTTTTAAAATTTTCCTATGTGTACTACAATGTTGGGTTAGCAATCCTATAACATTAAACTCTCTAATAGATTTCTAGAATTCAAAGTAACACTACAACTTTGCGATTGGGTGTTATTGCAATGAAAGCATTGCGATGTTGCAAGGTAGAACCCTCGGACACTGCAGTGCTATGTCAAATTTTTTTTTAAAAATATGAATATATATTTCTAATCTTTTTTATCAAAATATTTTAAAACCCTCTTAAGTCATTTAAAGAGAGAAAGGGAGAGATTTTAGAACAAGAAAGTGGGATTTTCGCTACTATAGTCCATTTTATGTTGTTAGCCTAGTTTGAAAAATTGTTCAGATCGAGTTATGTTACATTTCACCTATCTAAAATTTCTAAAATAGAAGAATTTAGATATTTTAATTTATAATTTCATAGTGCAATAATGAGGATAATTTTGTACCCACAAAATTTTTACTATGCAATTTTCTCTATGTTATATATGTAATAATTTTGAACATTTAGGTGCTTTTCTCGAAGAATTTCACCAAGTAAATTAAAACCTATGATATTTTTTGGCAAATTAAAAAATAATTATGATTTACAAAAATAATGCAATAACATAATCAAAACTATAAAATAGTATTCTGAATAATCTCTTATAATCTGGTAATATTTTGAAATTATAAAATTCTTGTTAGTATTTAATTATATCATCTAGTGATAAAATAATTTGTGAAATTTTGAATTTGGTTTATTTACTTCTTTTTCATTGAGATGCAAATATAAATAAATAAATATATATATAGTTTATCTACTTGAAATGTGTGATTATGAAGACATATGAGATGTGGTGGAAGTTCTGCTGCTAAATACACAGCGAGTCATGATGTTTATAATTTTTGAATATGTGATATGTGTTGAGAATTGTGAGTCATAAGGGCCTATTTTTTTATATGTGAGTTATAAGATCTTATTTTTGATGGGAGGTATAAGGGTCTTAGGGAAATATGTTATTTTTTGTATTCTTATATATGGAGTGCTTGTTTATATATTGTCAGTGCACAGTCCACCTTATTCCAATTATCTGTAATTATTATTATGCTCGATATAATATATTTATAGCTAATTGCTTTTAAATTCAGTTGAATATATAATAAGTGAAATGTTTGAATATTTATAATGGAGGGTGTGAACTATTGAGAATGGGGAAAGAGCCTTTTTAGTTGTTGTGTATTCAAGATCTTATTTGTTTGAGTCTCTATAAGTATTTTTCTAATTTTTATACAGTCATGGCTAGTTATTTAAATTATTCACTTTTAGTCTTTAGTCATATATTATAGTGTAAATAATTTATGTACATTTTGATAATGAAAGAATAGAAATTCATTGATGAGTTTATTTTTTTACTTACTAGAAGTTAATTAGAAGCTCTCTTATATATTTTAAAATTTAAATGAAAAAATTATAAAATGTTTACCCAAAATTTAGATCTTGGGCTAGCTTATAGCAATCTAACATGATATGACCTATCTATCTTTGGGTTATATTGGGTTGGGATGTAACAATCTTTTTTTGGTATCAATGCTTTAGTTTTAGGGAATCGATTATAAAATAAAGCTATTAGAAATTATCTATACTCAAGTGAGATAGTTTTGGGTAGCATATGAGCATATATTTCTTCTTATTTTCATGTGCATATATGTTCAACCATGTATTCTGTGTGGTTATTTGATGGATCTTCAAGACCCTAGTATAATAGATGAGTAGAGTACTAGTCGAGCAACACTAATATAGAGTACTAGCCATGGTGTATGTCTTTATTTTTTTTTTTTTAGTTTGCTAATCTAGTAGCCCAGTTGATAGGTGAAGCATATTAGGATTTTTTTTATCTGATTTGATGATATTCAAATGTAATTATAGATGTTTTTGAGATTAAATCCTTCAAGGTTTGAGAGTTTTATTGATGTCATAGTAGTAGAGGTCTTGTTAATGAAGTAAGAGAAAATTTTGGTAAAATGTGATGTCCTCCTAAGAGAAAGGTACCTATGACTTTACTTCAGTTAGATGGTGAGGCATAGCATTAGTAGTTGGACCTACAGAAGGAGAATTCTTCGGTAAGGTTGAATTCCTTAATCAATTAAGAGGAGTTCATATCAATCTTTATATCATGGTTTATACTTTTATTTGCATGGAAGCTACAAGATATTTTTTAAAGATTGGTTTGGAGGAGGAGGATAGTTATACAACATGAGAGAGAGTTCACTGTCTTACCAAGTTTTGCTCCACAATTAGTCAGCACTTCCGTGGAGAAGGAAAAGTTTAGATCTTCTTTGATTGGCACTCCTTTTCTAGTCAACATTGATCATTATGTTATTAAATTTCTTATGATAAAAAAGATACAAAGCCTAAATTGGTGACGTGAATTCTTTTATTGCAAGAATTTAAAATTGAAATCTTGGACAGAAAGGGAACTGAGAACCAAATGGCTAATCATTTATTTAGGATAGAGGTTGAAGAACCTACATGTGTTAAATGTGGATTCAATGAAATATTTTTATATTTGTATTTATTTATAATGCATTCATATGGTATATCTTGGTATGCTAATATTGTGAACTACATTGTTAGTGGTGTTATACCCACTAACATGTCTTATACTTAAAGGCATAAATTTTTTGCATGATGTTAAGTTTTATTTTTGGGATCAGCCACACTTAATTAGGAAATATAAATATCAAATCATTAGGAAATATGTCCCAAAAAATAAAATTGAATTAATAATTAGGCAATATCATGATTCAAAATATACAGGTCATTTTACAGGTTTTAGAACAACTTCTATGATTCTTCAATCTAGATTATGTTGGCCTACCCTATTTAAGGATGCAAATGAATATGTTAAATGATGTGATTAGTTTCAGAGGGTAGGTAACACTACTAGAAGAAATAAATTGTCTCTTAACATTATATTGGAAGTATAAATGTTTTTATATTTGGGGATTAGATTTTATGGGACCATTTGTGCAATATTTTCAAAATCAATATATTTTGATAGTATTTGATTATGTATCTAAATGGATTGAAGGAGTATAAACCCCCAAAATGGATGCTTAAGTGGCTATTAAGTTTCCTAAGAAAAATATTTTCTTTAGATTTGGAGTGTCTAGAGTGTTTATTAGAGATGGGGGAAGTCATTTTTTCAATAAAAGAGTGTAGTCTTTGATTTCAAAATATGGTATAAAAGATGGAGTTGCAACTACTTATCATTGCCAAACTAATGGTTAAAGTGATATAAGTAATAAAAGATTTAAAAAATTTAAAAAAAATACTCAAAATAGGAAAGATTGGGCTTTAAAGTTAGATGATACACTTTAGGTTTAAGGCACCTATTGGAATGTCATTCTATAAATTAATTTTTGTAAAGCTTATCATTTACCATTGCAACTAGCACATGAAGCCCTTGGATAGTAAAAAACTATATTACAATCTTAAGGATGCTAATGAAAATAGATTAACGCAATTAAATAAGTTAGAGGAATTTAGACATGAGGCTTATAAAAATGTGAAGCTATATTAGGAGAAAATTAAGAAGTGTTATGATTGTAAGCTCATTAGGAAAGAATTTGAGTATGGACAAGAAGTTCTTTTATACAATTCATAATTAAAAATATTTCCAATATAACTTAAGTCCAAGTGGTCAGGACCATTCACTGTAGTAAATGTGTATCCTTATGAAATTATAGATATATGTGACCCTAATACTACCCAAATTTTCAATGTCAATGGTTAGAGTTAAAATTATATCTTGGAAAATATGTTGATATCCTTAGGAGCTTTGTAGAACTAGCTAACCATGAATAGGATTCTACTATAGTTTACACGAAGACTATAAAATTAGTGATATTTTAAAGGCAACCCAATTGATCTTAGTGTTTGCTATTAGGAGCTGTGTTATTAGTGTTTTTTAGAGTTTAGAAAATTCTATGGCTAAATGTGAGCTTGAATTTATTCTTATGATTCTGTTGTAGTTTATTTAGAGTATAAGAATTATTTTGCAAAAATTTAGCCCAACACTACAATGCTACACCCTATAGCACCTTAGTGTTATGTCAATTATCAAAAAAATGATTTAAGTATATTACACCAAAACACCAGAGGAATCAAGGGCCACAACTCTAAATCACCCTCTAGAGCATAATAGTTATGTCCTTGTAGCACATCGTATTGAGTTCCCCATTCTTTATACTAGACTGAGTGTTATAAAGTCGCCCACATAGTACAACAGTGCTTAGTAAAATATTAAATATGGTAAATGAAGCATCGTGGTGGATATCACTTTGAATTATGCAATACTACCATTTATTTAACACTATTAGTAGTATCAAAGTTTAAAACCATATTATTTAATTCATAATGGTAGCTCCATAGTGTTTCTTGTCCCTAGTTCTACAATGCTAGTACTTGCATTAATCTGATTTGACTAAGCACTGCACTACTACTCCAGCCAACACTGTAGCACCAACAAAATTATAAATAGGATAGGGGTTGTATTTCATTTCCCACCTACTTTTTTGTGCCTTTAAGTTCTATTGCATTCAATTCTTAGGGTTCTTTTATAGTTTCCTTAGTAAGAGATGGCCCAAAAGCACACCATTGATAGGAAAAGGGGAGACTCCACATCCTATAATGCCCGTAGGTTTGTTATTATAGCCACCAAAGAGCATTATAATAAATTAGTAATGAAGTATATTATCCCTAAAAGAGGATTCAACAACCTTGCGGAGATAATCTAGGGCAAAATTATTGATCATAATTGGGACTTCTTTGCCAGGTAGGCTTGCCCCACTAATACTTTTATTATCAAGGAATTCTTCATCAATGCGAAGGAGCCTTAGAGGGAGTGTGTATTTATTCTTGGTAAGCGGGTTCCTTTTACTTTAATATCCATCAAACAAGCCCTCTAAAATCCTAATTTGAAGGGCATTAATTTGAAGGGCATTAATATTTAAATTTTTTCATGATTTCCTTAGACTATGAGGAAGTTATTAGGTACTTGAACTAAAGGGATTTTAACACCTTGTGGAAGATAACAAATTATAAAATAATAATTTTTTCTGCTTCTACCCTCATCTAGGAATCCAAAGTATGGCACTGCTTTATCATTATGAAGCTAAAGCCTAGCATAAACATTAGTGTGGTAACTAATAATAGGGTAGTTTTAAACTATTACATTCAAAAGAATATTAATGTAAATTTTGGCAGAATTATTTTTCAATCTATATATTATATGCTTAGCAGGTCTAGCTCGTAGGGCTAGGCCATCCCCCAACTTAATTTGTGAACTTTTTGAGTCAATCGGGGTAGTGCGTAACATAAGGGAGGAGCAAGTTATGTCTGCTTCTACTCAAATTAGATTTAAAATAATGTCCTTCAAAATCATCATGTTAGAGCATGGTGAGGGTTCTAGCCATTCAGACCGACCCATACATCAGCATGGTAAAGATATTATAATACTAAGAGATCAGGTTGTAGACCTTTGGGATAGAGTTAATCGAATTAGGTTTTTGTTGATCACTTCAAGAAATAGCTATTTCATACCTCAGAACTAAATTTAGAAAAATTATTCTTTTAATCTTTTAATAAGTACATCAACGACCACTAGAACTATCTAAATTTCTTTTACCAATACAAACTAGTAGCAAAATTTGTTATATTTATCCAAACATTAATATACATATGTATTCATATTGCCAAACTCATATACAATAACTAGGAGGTATATATTCACATCATACCATTTACTAGCTCCTATCTATAAAAGAATAACTAAGCATAAATAAGATAAGCTAGAGAATCCTATTTTTGTTTAATCTCACACCTCAGATCCTCTACCCTAACCTAAAATAATTTAAACCACATATAATGAGCTAAAGAGCCCAATAGGACACTAAATCCTACAACTAAACTCAAAGTGTGATAAAGAACCAGTATGCTTGCCATCAATCATTTCATAATAATAAAACTTTATATGATCACAAATTTTTTGTAGAAATAGTAAATCACATTCAATAGCCATATAAGTCATAAAATAATATAGTAGTATGGTGAAAAAGTGATGGGGGCTATATAGTGCACTTTTGAATTATGAAAATGTATAAGGCTATATCTCCCTTACATAACTCTTAGGTTTTCTTTGATATATAAAGATAATAAAGCCCATTTAATATACACAAATGTATGTGCCGAATCAAATAATAAAGTGATAGACTAGAGTGTCAAACCCATGAAACTATAGTTTACTCTACTTAGAAAATTATCCTCTTGAAATAAAAATGTAGATTGTGGAGATTCAATCAATGAATAATAATAATTAAAGATAAGGGATATAATATTTAAATAAAATGTTTTGGGTTGGTGAATGTAGATTTCCTATCTTTCTTAATGAAACTCTTATTTGTAATGTGATTTAGAGCATATGCATCGCTAGATCTCCATCGAACTTATAGGGGTGATAAAGATATTTGTTGACCTCTTACAGTTAAATCATCTCCTTAAAAACTATCATATTCTATATCTTATGTATAGGTATGCAAATATACTATTTTATTATTCTTGGTTGTTCTTATATTCCTCTAACGAGGCTATACAGCACACTAAATTTTAACAATATATATGATCATTATGTGCATTAAATAAAGAGCAGGAAAATATTAAAAATGCCATTCCTCAATCACTTTAGAGCATAAAAATCTTCATTAGTACTTAATAGGTTCTCTACATCATTAATCCAAAACTAAAGAATTGGACAGATATGAATGAAAAGATAAGCAAACTCATTTTCATTAAAATTATGGAAGAATATAAATAAAAGATAATGATATCACTAGGAATAATCAATGTATCCCCTCTACACTCCTTCCTTAACATACAGAGTTACTCACACAAACACTAACTAACACTTTACTGATTGTATTTAGAACTTCTCTAATCTCCCATAGAATTGTCTCTAAGAGAGATATCAAGAAGTACTCTAATAATTACTAAAAAATAGATAAGTGGTTGAACTCTCTTACAAAACATAACACAATGACTATTTATAGGAGAAAACAATTTAGGTAACTGGCACTACAATGTATGAATGATTAGCGCTACAATGCCCGTAAAATGAACTATTATCGCTGTGTTGATATTTTTGGTCTGTCGTGGTGCTTGCTGATGTAGATCAGTTACTTAGCGAGCAATCATGTCGCTTCACTGACAGATCTTGTCCTTTGGAAGTTACAAATGTTATGCCACAATGTTTCTCACTTTTGAACTTTGACGTGCCTGAGTGATAATTTTTTTGATAAGGCTTGAAAGATTGTGACATCGCAATGCTTAAACACAGTAAATATGGCATAGCCAAGATGACCATCTTGACACTACAGCGCTATTAAATAGAGAAAATTATGCCACTATGTCAATATTGTGGTACTCTAGCGGTGTGCTTGATGGTGCTATGATGTTGATTTGTCTGACGCCACGACGCTAGTTAATACTTAGAATTTTATGCCCTTCTTACACAATAGAACTAAAATATCATATTTTTACTAAAAACAGTACACATAAAATCATATATTATTTACCTTTATCATATTCTCCCCCATCTTAAACTATTGCTTGTCTTCATGAAAATAAAATTTTTGCAATTCTAATTAAAAGATTAAACAAAATATAAATTGATAATTTAAAATACTAAAATATAGGATAATAAAACACGGTCAAGAAGAAGTAAAAATGAACAAGGTTTTAATACTATTTTGGAAAAATACTAATAATTACACTAATTAGACATCCTTATTATTGCTTAATTTGAATTCATAGGTTATAGATTTAATTACTAACTTTTGAATTATAATGTAAAAAATGTTGTTTAATGATTAGATATATTAGTCATTAAAATTGAAACTTTATTAGTTAACAGTTATTTATACTAATTTTCTTATTTTATCTTTATGAATTTAAGTATAAGATTGTAATTAGATTCTAAGCTTTTAACTGATACCAATTTTTGTATGTACTCATCTTTTCTTTTTCTTTTTTTTTTTTAGAATATTTTTCAAAGTTCTTTTTATTTTTATTTTATGGAGCTCATAGTTAATGAATTTGAATATCAGTTTGGCATTAAACCCTTTTATAACCTTAATGAATTTTATGTAAGGATTTAATAAGATTACCAATTCTAAATTCAGGTTGCTTATGATTTCTATTTTTAATCTACATATATCTAATCTTTAATTATAATTATTTATCTTTATTTTAAAAATCAATGCATAAAGGTATAACTTATAATTTTATATTAAAATAATAACTTAAACGATCTAAGTTAGTTAATTATTAGTTTTTTCACTCTATGAATTGTAAGCAGTGTTCATTTGAACTATAATATGTGGTTTTATTATTATCCTAATTTTACATAATTTTTAATTATTATTTTTACTAAGTTTAATAAATAATAAAAATAATAGAAAGCTTGAGGGGAATTTTAATGAAATGTACATAAAAATACAAACAACAATTAATAATAAACATGCTTTAATATGAATGATAAAAGGCGGATAAAATATGTGATAATATAACATTAACATAACACAAGTTACAACATAATTCTTGCACTGAGCACCACACATACCATCTCAAGTGGGTTGCCTCTCATAAGCACTAAGTTTTAAGTCTTCAACAAGTCAATTATTCAAAATACAGTATCCAATTCAAAATAAAAACATGCTACCCAACCAAAGTAACCTCCAAAGTCACTTTCTCTCAAACAAAAGAAAATAAACCTCTAACTCTATATACAAGGGTCTTCCTCTTTCTCCTCCTCATCATCATTATTTCCTTTCTCTCGAGGCTACCAAACAAATAGATTCAAGGTAGATGCTAAGGGGAACTCAAGTTATTTAGGATTCTCCATGAAAGGGCTACACTTATATATACCAAAGAGTGCATCATTAAAGTATGAGGTGTATCTATAATACTTGTCATGTTGGATCCATATCATGAGCATCAATCATTCATCATCAATTCTCAAAATTGTCAGAGTTCCCAGTTTCCTCAAAAAGTGAGTCAGCTCTTTCATTTTTTCCTCCCAATTCAGCCAACTATGCTCCTAATATTTTTAGAAGCTTGGTACTTCCTCTACTTACTATTGCTTCCTAGTCTACCAATATGATCTAGGCTCATTGAATCACCTTCTTCCTCATCCTTTCCTCTGCTTAAAACCATTGTTTTTCTTTTTTGAGTCTTAATGGAGATAATTAGTCTTTCATTCTATTCTCCCTAACATCGTCTTGACAACACTAAAGCATTAATTAAGAGAGGGTGCCCTACAATAGATGTGATACCCTAAATGTATATAAGAGATGAAACATAATTTTCATACTTTAATAAAATTCCCCATTAAATTGAATAACTCAAAACAGTACGATCATGGGTGACTTCATTAATATTATGACTAGTAATAATCAAGCAAAAATGAAATAAGCTAGGCTTTGAAGTGGTCTATATAAGAGCAGGAAGTGAATCTTTATGTTTTCTTTCTTTATCAATAAATCCACTATTAGGTCCAAAAAAATGTTCAGATGTCATCAAGATTTATAGTGTAACAATAAAGGCATATAACTCATAAAATTGAAAGTTTAAGTATTGTAAAAATCTTTATTAATTGGATATCTGATCAAAAGGACTCACTTACCACAGCATACCATTTATTATCCATTCCCTTTTTATTGCAAAAAAAAAAAATCTAAAAAAAATAACGCAAATGGTTCTTCAGACAACTTTAACCCACATCTACTCATATGATTTATATAATGTTGAGTAGGATTCTGAAAATCTCATTTCGAATTAGTTGCATGTTTACGACTCAGTCAACAAATATGGATTCAACATAGGTATAGATAATAATACTCATATCAAAAGAAGAAGAAGCCTCTTGTTGCAAAAATCTTAGGAGCATTATTCTAGAGAGGATTTTAGGAAAAATATAAAGTTTGAAGGAAATAATATAGTGTGAATGAAAATGAAAATAAAAATCGCCTACTTATAAACACAATGAGCGCACTTGGCGCATGCGAACCACAGATCTTAATGGACACATCATAATAATATTCACTACGATGATACACAACACACACACACACACTACACACACCACAACACTTAATTTATTATAATATTATAACTTTAATTGTTATCACAAAATAGAATGCAAAACTACTGAAGACAACAACTAATGTAATAATGAATAGGTCACAAACAAAACACATAAAATAAAGGATATAAGTAAGTTTAATTATGCAATTAATTCAATAATATAGATAAAATTTGCAAAAAGGAAAATACTTCCCTAACAATGGTGCCGAAAACTTGATAGGATTTTCAAGTGCACTTTTGAATTATGAAAATATTTAAAGAACTATCTCTCCTATATAATTCTTAGGTTCTCTTTGATATATAAAAATAACAAATCTCACTTAATATATACAAGTATACATGTCAAATCAAGTAAAAAAGTGATAGAGTAAAGTATTAAACTCATAACAACATCATCATCATCATCATCATCATCAAGCCTTTGTCCCACTACATGGGGTCGGCTACATGAATTCGTTTTCACCATTGTGTCCTATTAAAAGTCAAATTCTCATTTAAATCTAATAAAGAAATATCATTTCTAATATTTTCTTACCAAGTCTTTTTAGGTCTACATCTACCTTTCTTAACATAAGACAAATCTAAAACCTCAACTTTCCTAACCAGGATCTGAAGGCCTCCATTTAATGTGACCAAACCATTTAAGGAGGCTCCCTCTAATCTTATCTTCTACTGGAGCTACTCCAACCTTTTCACGTATAAGCTCATTTCACATTCTATCTCTAAGGGCAATGCCACTCATCCACCTAAGCATCCTCATCTCTGCAACACTTAACTTAGTAAGTTGCTTCACTTTTAATGGTCAACAATCAGCACCATAAAGAATTACAGGTTTCACCAACATCTTATAGAATTTCTCCTTTAAGTTTCAAGGGGACTTTTCTATCGCACAACAAGCCTGATGCATTCCTCCACTTAACCCATCCAACTTGAATTCTGCTGATAATATCCCCATCTATTTCACCATCACTTTGAACAATAGATCTAAGATATCTAAAATGTGTACTCTTATTAATTACTTGATCGCCCAAAGTCACAATCCCCTCACTAGGTTTATTGCTACTAAAATTACACTCCATATATTTAGTTTTAGATCTACTCAAGTGAAATCTTTTGAGCTCTAAGATTGATCTCCATAAATCAAGTTTACCTTCAACTCCCTCTTTAGTCTTATTAACAAGAAGAATATCATCAGCAAAAACCGTACACTAAGGTACATCCTCTTGCAAATGTCTAGTGAAAACATTCATGTCTAAAGCAAAAAGATATAGGCTTAAGGTTGATCCTTGATGTAATCCAACTGAAATAGAAAATACTTAGTCAAACCACCTTGTGTTTGAACACATGTAATAGCTCTTGCATACATATCTTTAATGATTTGAAATTAAGTATTATTAACTCCTTTCTTTTCAAGAACTATCTATAACTCTTCTCTTAGAACTTTATCATATGGTTTCTCTAAATCAATAAATAACATATGTAGATCCTCCTTATTCTCTCTATATTTCGCCATCAAACCTCTCAATTAATGTATGGCTTCCATGGTAGACCTACCCGGCATGAATCCAAATTGATTTTGAGAAACATTAGTATCATGTTGTAACCTACGCTCCATAACTCACTCCCATAGTTTTAATGTATGGCACATTAACTTAATCCCTCTATAATTCACACACTCTTGTGCATCGCCTTTATTCTTAAAAATAGGAATTAAAACGCTCATTCTCCACTCATCTGGCATCTTTTTAGTCTTCAAAACAATATTAAAAAGTTTCCTAAGCATTTCCACATCTCTATTGTAATATCATCAAGTACAACAGCTTTTCCACACTTCTTTTTCTTTAAAGCCTCTCTAACTTCGGTTTAACTAATACACCAATAAAAACAAAAATCTTTACTTTCATTTAAGGTGCTAAAGTCACTAAAGTCAATCATATTTTCACATTCTTCATTAAAACATTTAGCAAATATCTCACCAACATTTTTTAATATCATCTTCTAAGAAAAGTACTTTTTGATCTTCATCCTTAATACACTTCACTTGAACTAAATCCCTACTACTCCTATCTCTTTGTTTGGCTAACTTATACATATAACATTCTCCCTCCTTAGTATCTAATCTATTATATAAATTATTAAAAGCTATGCTCTTTGCTTCGCAAATAGCTTTCTTAGATTCATTACGAGCCTCTTTATTATTTTCCCAATTTTCAAAATTTTTATAATAAATCTTCTTATTTTTTATCTTTTCTTGCTCATTTGGATTTCAACACAAACTATTTTTTTTATTAGGAGCTTTTCCCTTTGAAACTCCAAGCATATATTTTGTAATATTCTTAATATCACTAGTAACTTTTCCCACATAATATTAGCCTCTTCGTGCATAAATAAAATCTTAAGATCTAAAATCTTACTCTCAAATATACATTTGTTAATACTCTTTAAATGGCCCATCTAATCCTAAAATATCATTTTACTTTATTTTTTTTATTTTCTTCACATTTATCTTAAAGTCCAAAACTAATAATCGATGTTGTGTACATAAATTTTCACTCAGTATAACTTTACAATCTTTGCAATCTAAACGATTTAATTTTCTTATAAGAAAATAATTAGTCTACATTTTACTATATACACTTTTATAAATGATAAGATGATCATCTCTCTTAAACAAGTATTAGCTATTAAAAAATCATAAGCTAAAGAAAAAACTAATATTATCTTACCACCTTCATTTTTGTTCTAAACCCATAACCATCATAAATGCTTTTAAAATCATCTACCTCTCTACTGACATGTCCATTTAAATCTCTTCCAATAAAAACTCTTTCTTCAAGAGGTATCTTTTGTATTAGTTCTTCTAAGTCATTCCAAAATTTTAATTTTGAACCCATATCCAAAACTACTTAAGGAGCATAAGAACTTATAATATTAACAATCTTACATCAATAATCTTAAAAGCTAAAATTCTATCTTCAATTCTATTAATTTTTATAACATTTTCCTTCTAAATCTTATCTAAAATCACACCTACACCATTTATAGTACTACTCCTATCAAAATACCATAGTTTATATGCTAAATTATCAATCTCCTTAGTCTTCTCTCCAACCCACTTAGTTTCCTGAATGTACATAATATTTATCTGCCTTTGAATCATAATATCAATTAATTTCATTAATTTTCCTATAAGGAAGCCTATATTCCAAGTTTCTATCCTAATTTTAGTTTCATGGACTAGCTTCTTTGCTCACATCCATCAAAGTATCAAACTCACAATGAAGTATAATTTTTAGTAATCAATAACTACTATTTACTCTAATTGCAAAATTATCCCATTAAAATAAAAATGTTAATTTTTAAGATTCAATCACTGATTAATAAAAGTTAAAGATAATGGATATAGCATTTAAAAAAAAATATTTTGGATTGATGAATGTGGATTTCTTATCTCTTATACTGAGACTCTTATTTGAAATGTGATTCAGAGCATATGCATTCCTACATCTCTATCGAGTTTATAGGGGTGAAAAAGATATATGCTGACCTCCTATAATTATATCATTGCCTTAAGAACCTAGCATATTCTACATCCTATATCTAGGTACAAAAACATACTTTTATAATATTCCTAGTTTTTCTTATATTCTTCTTTTGAGGCTAAACAACACATTAGATTTAACTATACTATGGATATTATGTGCATTAGATAAAGTGAAAGAAAATTTTGAAAATATTTTTTTATCTTTAGAGTATAAGAATCTTCATTGGTACTTAATAGTTTCTCTACATTATTAATCCAAAATTATAGAATTATCCAGACATGTGTTGACCTCGTTTATATATGAGATCATTCGGATCTATCTAGACTCTTATGTGTCGATCTGATAGTTGACAGTCATCCATATGTCAATCATCTAGAACTCAATCTATACTTTAAACATTAGCATGCACCTATTTGCAGTCATCCAGATTTCAATAAAACTTCAATCAAATATCAATAAAGCCTAATCAACTTTAATCATCTAGTTGATATCAATCTGAAATCACTCGATGCTACAACCCTATACTATAGCCAGGTGATTCAATACATTGCCCATATCAGTGCACTGTCACCTAATGATCATCACTTGAATTCCTTTATCTAATCATCAATAACACCAAACTAATTTTCATTATTATGGTGAAATAGAACTAATTCAATCAAATTCAAAACTACATTCAAATAAAAATTTCCATATAATAATTCAAGGTTAAGGGCATATATCATTAAACCCTTTTTGGGTGATTTTTCAATTACCTTAAAAATAGTCAAATGACTTCTGATTCATGATCTATCAATTTCATATTGATTAAGCATGTCCATATTTTCATCCCTCTAAATTTGAGTCCAATTTGAGATCTCAAACCTTAGAAACTTGATTGAAATCTAAAGGCTACAAAATGTTTAAATTTTTACAACCTATGCCCTAGACCTTCCACATTGTAGAATTTAATTTTGAGATCTTTCCCAAAACTAATGACCAAGTCCATAATTCTCATTATGAAATGTTGACCAAGAGTTGACCAAAGGTCCATTTGACCAAAATGCCTCTTAGGGAAGAATTGGAATTTCCTCCAAACTTCAATATGGCCAATCCATATCAAGCCATGGAACCTTCTCCAATGCAACCTAAACACCATTAGGAGAGAATTGAACTTAAACCCAAGCTTGGTTTTATCCAGTTGACCAAGTATACATGGTTGACTAAAGTCTCCCTAAAGCATTTAAACATACATCCAACCCAAATGATTTTCCCATTACTTGAAACCACCTTCATTGATCTCATATCTTCAATCCAAACTCAATGGACCCAACCCTTGAAGATAGGTCAACCTGGTTGACCAAGTCAACCAAGTTTGACTAATCACACAAAAACTTCAATCTAGCTCAAATCCTTTGACCAAGGTCAATACAATCCAAACTGTTAAGGTGACCCATTAAGTCCCTAAGTGGGTCCCCTTAAAGGCCCAACCATTTTGACCATTTGTGTTAGCCATATCATTTGACCCTAATGTTTGAAGAGAGCTCTTTATGAGCTAAATCTCACCCTAAGCCAAATCAAATCAAACAATTCTTGTATTAGGTACCCCATTACCCTTTGCACTTACCCTAGCTAGCCCATCCCTTGGGTGGACCTATGCTTGGAATTAGGCTAGCCTGAAGTGGTCAAAACCACTATGGGTTGAGCCAACTTTTAACCTAGGCTCCATTAAGCCTAAGTGACACTTGCATTGGATAGTTCTAAGTCCAATAAATCTTCCCTAGCTAGCCGAGCCCTTAATTTGACTTGGGTAAAGACTTAGGCTAGCCCAAAGTGGTCAAACCCACTTTAACTTGTGCCAACTTTCAACATAGACTAAACCAGGCCTAATTGCGTATCACAATGGGTGGCTCTTGACTCAACACACCTCTCCTAGTTAGCCTGGCACTTGGCTTGACCAAGGTTTCACCCAAATTGACCCAAACCATCAGGTTTTGGCCAACCCAAGCAAACTTATAGAATTGGGCCCTCCCACACCCAATTGAGCTTACCATTGAGCTCACCAGTTGCCAAATGACCTTTCCATCTAAGCTCGACCCAAGTGGTGGCTGATTGTGGTCAAGGCAGGTGAAACCAATCATATGTGGTCCTCCCTCTTCTTGAGCCTTATCCAGAGATTTCCTAGGGCCTGAGCTTGCCAGCTTTGGGTTCACTAAGCTTAGCAAAATTTCCCCCTCCAGTTGGTGAACATCCAGCGACTCGCCTAAGCCATCATGACCGTCCATATCCATGGACAAAGCTTGAATATGGAACTTCAATCCACATGGCCTCATTCAAAACTCCTCCTCAGTGTGACGTGAGCTTTCCCTTAGCTTTCCCAATCTCTTAGCCCTCTCCAGAGCGAGCTTGAGCAAACTCTAGTGAAGTCTTTCTACCCTCTGATTGAAGTCCTACCTTCGATTGTAATCCTGGCATGATGCTTGAAGGGAAAGTAATCATCATCATCCCTTGAAGCTTCCTAATGTAATGCACTAGAATTTGGAGAATTACCTAAGGTAAAATTCTTTTCTTGAGCTCCCTAGCTATGTAGTATGGTCAAGTGTGAAATAAACATTCAACCCAATGAATTTCCACCATTGGATTGAAGGATTCTATCATCTTGATGCTTTATATGAAATTTGCTGCAGTGTTACCGTTTGGATCTCTTGGATCACTTTAGAAAGCTTCATGTCATAGAGTCTTGCGTGTGGTTGAAGATATAATCATAGTCGTTGATCTTAATTATTGGCTTCAATTATATCTTATGATATTGGAGCGTACTTAATCTCAGCCATTTGATTTTATATTAGATGGACATGGTTCATCCCATGTTTATCTAATTAGTCATAATGATTGGCTAGCCAATTAGATGGCGCCGTATGGAAAGAGTGCCTTTGACGAGGTAATTCCTTATTTAAATATTCTAGAAAATATAGAAAACTTTAAAAATTAATATCTCATTACACACTTAACCAAATTATGTGTTCTTAGACTCATTGGAAAGGTCTTGAGGAGACCTACAAAAGCCCTATAGTCTTAGGCTATGATTATGTATGAAACTTAGTCAATTATAGTAATAAGGCTTGAAACTTTAGGAAACCAATATTAGGCTTGTCTCTAAGTTTCTCAAAATTTTCTTCCACTGTTTGATGTGTTTAAGGGCAGCTTAAGGTCAGTAATTGACCCTTAAGTTTAAATAAGCCTAACAACCTATCTAATGAAAATTAGGATTTAATTGATTATTTATTGTTTATAATTGAGAAAATGGTTAGTAAACGATAGGTTTCATCCCCCCCGGTCTCTAATTTAGATAGCCCACTTTAATCCCTTAAAGGTAACCTTGTGGTTACCTTTGGTGGTTTGGTTAATAACCTTAGAAGGTCCACCATGGGCTCAATTTTGGTGGGTATTTTGAGATTATGTGAACTAATGGTCCAAATTTCACATAAATTGGAATTCATTTAATCCACCATCTAGGCAACCCAAAATCAACCCTTAAAATTAACTAAAACTATAATTAAATTATAATTAATTCAAATTAAATCCAAAACTAGAAGTAATATATCTAACTCTTTAGATTTAAACTTGCTATCTAGAAAAATTAAAAGCCCCACCACTAGACTTCTAATTTATGCTTAATTTAATTTTTAAGGAAAATCAACAATTAACTAAATTAAATAATTGAACATTATTAAAATACCAAATGACTTTATAAACCTTGAAAACATCCCTATTGGTAATCCATTACCTTTGGGAGTGATTTCATGAAATTCGAAGCGAGTTTGGCACAAAATGCACTTAATTAAATAATTCAATTAAATGCAAAAACTTTTAAAATTATAATTAATTCCAAAAAATTCTAAATTGAACAAATTAAAAGGCATTAAGTTCCTTTAAGGGTCTAATATTTATTAAAGATGTCAACTTATAGAATTTACTTAAAAAAATCAACGTTTTTTTATGATTCTACTTCAAAATTACGTAAATTTTTTTAAAAATCATAACTTAATCTAAAAAAATCCATATTCAACAAACTTAGTGTATTTTATCTTTTCTAGGCTTTTGTATTTAGGAAAAATATTAAAACTCTAGAATTCAACTTTAAGTTAAAAAGTCAAAATTGAACCCCTTTATTTAATGAATTAAATAATTCAAAAAATTCCAAAATTCATTGATTAATTAAAATTCTAGCAAACATCAAATTAATCATTAAAATTAGATAACCAACCTCAAAATATACAGCAAGCACTTCATTGATGAAGTTTTTTAGGAAGAATTACCTTGAGTTGAGGAGTTACATGTCATAAGGAGGTATGGTTCCTCGAGCCCACTATGACTACACCACAACAAGTTGATGAATAAAAAAATTATTTAACTTAATGATTAGAATTAGTACCAACCAATTATTTAAAAATTATCAAATCTTAATTTTAGCCAATTAAATTAATTAAATAATATTGGTTACTATTAGGTAACTCAGGCCTACAAAGCTATTAACTTAGACCCAAAGAATGTGAAATAAACAACACGGCCGTGCTGAAAATAAAGTTATTAATTAATCAACACTTAAAAATACCTCTTAAAATCAGTATTAAAACACTAACACTTAAATTCAAATTAAAATTCCCCTTAAACCTAGAAGACATTGTAACATTATACAACTTTAACAACTACCCAAAATAGAACATATCCAAGTTACAAAACCTGATGCACACATTTTAGATGATTTTCTAGGACAACCACTTCTAGTTTTAGGCTAAGCCAATGTTCTTTCTTTTTCTATTGATTGTGTGCCAAGTATTTTGAGGATTTTAATGCATGCTTATTGTTATAATTAATTGATGTGATATTTATTAATGTGTTAGTTTTTTTAAGACATCTATGAATTGATGTGATGGATGTTAGATTACTCCTAGGTTAGAAATAATCTGGATGTTCATAGGATTTTCTATAGGTGGCTAAACTCATATAAGGCTAAACTCAAAGGTGGCTAAATTAAAATTTAACTAACAAATTTTTTACAAGTGCTAAAAATTGCTAAGGCTCCTAAAGATTAAAAGAGAACGTCCATGCTTGTTTATGCTCAAATGTGAGGAAATTAAATTATATTAACTACCTTAGATGTTTTTTTTATAATTACCTAGGATAACCATGGTTGTTGTCTAGAGTCTTTTTTATATATATTTTATATGTATTTTAATTTAAAGTGTTGTGAAAGTTAAATTTTAAGATGGGATATTAACCATCCAACTTTAATTCCAAAGAGAAGGGAAACATTACTTGGGGAGAGTTCCTTTCATTTGGAGATTCAAGATAGGATGATTTGAAAATCTAAAGAGGAAAGAAACACCCCTTTGGGGAGGAGTTCTTTCTATTTGGATATTGGAACATGATGAATCCAAGGAGCTCATAAAAGAAAAGAAGATGAATGAAAGAAGACATCGATAATATCCCATTCTTAAAATCACTTGTGTCATTTCTAGGACTAGAATTCAGGTTGTTATCAGTGGTACCTGACCACTTTTAATTTCTACAGACCATGGGTTATAATTAAGTTGCACTTGCAACATAAACTTTTAAATTTGTTTTTATTTATTTTACTTTCATGATTTAATTGATTAATTTAATTTTGCGTAATAGGAGTTTCATAATCTTTTTAGGTATCTTACTCTTGAAAGCTGCTTTTAATTTTGCTTGGAAGCGTTTAGGCTCTTTAAGGACTAGAATGTTTTCTACTTGTAATTTATATAGAAAATGTAGGCCATCATAGAAACAAAAATAAATTTAAGAAGTAAGCTCAGGCTCACCGAGGGTCTCATGCAAACATATTAAATTCTTCTCTTTATTGTTAGACACATCCCCATCTACGAGTTATGGCCAACCACCTAGCATATTAGGGTGCAGTTCTGTCTAAAGGATGTTTATGGGGAAAAATATACTTTTTAAGTCTAATTTTAAAATTGCTTCATATCATTTATGCATACAAGGTCAATCAGGATGCATTATATTAGAAATCAACTAAAGAATTAATAATTTAATTGCATTTCAAGCAAAATAACCATATATAAGTAAAAAGGTCAATTAGAATATTCTCTAGATGTCAGCCCTAAATTTATAATAAACTTAAAAAAAGTCTCTACCCATCTTTCATAAAAGATTGGATACATAGATTTAAAGCACCTAAGTGGTTAGCTAGCTCTCCAATCTAGGATGGGATTAGTCAAGATTTGCATATCATTAGCTAGGTTCGGGCCACTATGGTTTAATGCACAAATTAGACTTAGTATATGGGGCGGACCCAAAATCATAAAACCCTAACTTCAGGAATATAATCCTAGTATTCTAGTAAAATAATAATTTGAATTAAATTTTCTCTAAAGCAAGCTGTAAAGCCAAATACATAGGATATATTGGATGTTTCTGAAATATTAGATAAGTGACTAAACTCTCTTATAAATATAACACAATGAATATTTACAGATAAATTAGGTAACTAGCACAGCGATGCTTGAAATATATGTGCAACAACACCCATAAAATGAACAAACGCCACTGCACTTATATTTTTGCACTACCATGACACTTACTAATATGGATCAGTTACTTAGTGAATAGTTGCATTGCTTCATTGGCATATCATGTCCTTCGTAAGATATAACTGCTACATCACAACGTTGTTGACTTTCCAATGGTGTGATGCCCGATTAGCTGACCATTTTGATAATGCGTCGCGATCAAACAGAGAAGTCTACACTGCCATGTCAATATTGTGGCACTCTGATGGTATCCTTGATGGCACTGCGGCATTGTTTCATCTGACACCATGGTGTTGGATGATACTTAAAATTTTGTGTCATTTTTATATTTTTTATGCACAGCACAATTAAAACAGCACATTTTCACGGAAAGTATAACACATAAAATAATATTTTATTTATAATTCTCTAAAAGTGAGTAAAACAATGTGGTACATAAAAAATAAAATTGGTAAACCAAGTAAACTATAGATCAATAAATCAATAAATTTTATTGAAGGTCAAATCAATAAATATTAAATTATTCTTCCAAAATCACTAGTTGTAGTAGTAAAGAAATCATATAAATTAATAAACTAGAAACATCTATGAAAACTATTAGAATATTGTTGACTAATAAAAATAATGAACAAAATAATGAAAATAAATATGTAAAAGATGTGTCTTGCATTGTTGCATCCACAAATTAATTAATTT
>NW_021318618.1:3370916-3417848 GCF_001605985.2 Dendrobium catenatum | reverse complement strand
CCGGCCTAACCTAAAACTAGAGTCGGTTGTCCTAGCAAACAAATCTAAGTGTGTGTAGTAAGCTGTGAGGTTTTGATATATCCTAGGTAAATTATTGGCTAAAGTTTTCTAATTGATTGAATTTTAATTTAAAAATATTCACTAATCCTAAGGTTAGGTGTCACTAAGTTTTTTATGTTATATATTTCTATCCTAAAGTGTGTATGCATCCTAAGTCTAGGTTTTCTAAGACTCGGTCCTTAATTATTGTCCTTAAATGTCACTAATATTATATGGGTGAAAAATTTGTTATTACTAACCCTTAGGACTTTGCGCGTGTGTAAAAGGACTTTGGGGATCTAAAATAAAACAAAAATAATCCTAATAAAATTGAAGTTACTACAAGGACATAAAGGAAGGGTTTGCACAAACCACATCAAGGGGGCCCCTAAAGGTTTTCTAAGTTTAGAATACTCACAGTCGCCGGGGGCTACGACCCGGTGGTTCTGCCCGTAGCACCTCTATCCGGTTGGATCGAGGCGACTGATGTCATTAACTCCTTGTCCTTTTGTTCCCTCGACCAGTACCGTTCCTCACAGTTTATGTCAATAAAGAAAAGAAAATAGGGAGGAGACGGGCTGGGATTTCTTGTGCGTGCGGGGTAGAGTGACGGTGAAGGAGAGGGAGTTTTTTTTTTTTGGTGCTCTGTGTATGGAGAGGAGAAGGGATCGTGGGCTGCGAACTGCTGAGAGAGAGAGGGCTTCGTGTGAGGATTAGAGGGATTTTGTCTTCGCGAACTGAGAGGAGGAAGATTGAGCGGGGGGTTGCGAACTGAAGGAGACGGGCGGGATCTTTACTTCATGCAAATGGATAGAGAGATGGATTGAGCGAATCCAAGAGGAGACGGACTGAGAGGGTTCGGGATTTTAGGGAGAGATCATGGGGAGTTTTTTTTTTTTTTTTGATTTCATGAACTGCCGAGAGGGAGAGATCGTGGGGGAGGCAGTTCTTGTGAATGAGGGAGAGGGCGACGGGTTTGCGAACTGCAGGGAAATCGTGGGTCTTGGGTTGGACCAGCCCTAACTACATCACTTAAATCAAATCAAAGGCCACGATTGATTCATACTTTAAAGAAAATCTGAGGGTTAAATTTGAATCAAAATTAGAAAATTAAAAGATGAATTAAAACATTTCGAGTTTGATCAAATTAAACATAGTTGTCGCTAAATTAAATATAAAATTTAGAATTTTATTTTGATTTTACTATAAAGATTTTAAATGGCTTGAATTGATATCCAATTCTCTGAGAAAATTTATAATGTTGGTCGAACTCGTCAAATTTAGAATACAGTTGAATCAAACTTAATTGGGCTAGACGACGTGTCAAATCGGGCAAATTGAGGCCATTGAAATCGAACTCGGCTCGAGTTAAATTGATTTGATTTCACTTTGATTGGTGTAGCAAATTTTGATTTTGATTCGAGTTGAGTGATAGGTTTGAGTCGATGCTACGTCAGTGGTCGTCCACCTAAGAGAAATCCTATGAGTGTGACATCTACACTAGGCTACGAAAATCTAGGTGCTAGAATTGATTCCGGGGAAATTGACCTCGAATAATGAGGTCAACAGGGACCCTTTAATTAAGTTAATTAAAAAATTCTAGTAAATATTCTAGCTTGTAAAATTCATTAGAAATTGTAGAAAATTCCAAATCAGTCAAACTCAGTGGCTAATGACTCTAATTAAAATCTACAATTTTTTTTAAATGTCAAACCCCCAAAATATGTCAAAATTAAAAAGTTAACATTTTGGTCAACTCCAGGTCAAAACGGGTCAGAACTTCTAAAAATCATAACTTTTGATAGAAAACTCCAAATCAGGTGTACAACCTATTTAACAACTCATAATTAGGTCTATTATTTATTAAAAATATGAAATCTTTAATTTTCCCTCTAATTTGCAAAATCAAATTTTGACCCCTTAATTAGTATATCCAGATAACCTCCATAATCTATTAACTCTCTTAAACTTCCAAAATTTTCTTAATAGGCTAATAAAATTCTTAATTAATCCTTTAAAATCAGTAAACAACTCCCCTTAATATTAATCTATTCCTCTTAATTTCAACAAACTTAAAGTAACTTAAACAACCCCAATTACTAGTGGGGTAACCTAGGCCTACGAGGCTATTAGCTTAGCCCCAAGGAAGGTGAAATAAACTTCACGGCCTCGGTGTAAAACAAAGGTAGTAATCAATTAACTTTTAAAATATATTTAATTAAAATCCATAATCTATTAATACTCAAACTTTAATCTAAATTCCCCCATCCTTAATCAATCCTGAACTTTAGACAACTCTAATTAACCACCCAGTTTAGGATCCACCTCAGCCACACGACCTTTGACACACACTTTAGATAGTTTGCTAGAAAAACCAACTCTAGATCTAGGTTAGGTCGGTGTTTACTTTATTGTTGTGTGCCGGATTTTTTGTGGTTTTTACTGCATGTTGTGAATGAAATTATTTTACTGTGTCTGTTTACTTTTTCTGCACTCTGTGGATGGATTGATGTGTTTGGAGACTAGATTACCCCTAGGATAGGTACGATCTGGATGTTCACATAGTTTTCTGCAGGTGGCCACGCTCATGTAGGGCAATAAAAGGGGGCTAAGTTAATAAAAAAAATCAATTATTATAAATGCTTGCACAGGTGCTTCAGCAGCTAAAGCCCCCAAATAAAAAGAGCATGGCCAGTGTGTTTACTTACTTTCTGCACATATATAACTTCTTGGAAATAAATATTTTGATTCATTAACTACTTAGGATAACCCTTCAGGAGAGTCTAGAATTTTTTTATTTTCATATAAATGTAATTTATGCAAGTATCAAGTGTTGTAAAAGTGAAGTTTTGAATTGGGATACATAGATCCAAAGCTTGGACTCCAAAGAGAAAAGGATACCCCTTAGGGGAGTAGCCCTTTTTCTATTTGGAGATCCAAATTTGGATCACTTCTTTCCTACCCAAAGAGAAAAAAGTGGCCTTCCCCTCAAGGGAAGTGCCCTCTTATCCATTTGGGTAGCCTACTATGAAGAATCCAAGGAGCCCGAAGGAGATGAACCCGAAGGAGAACAAGATTGAAGACTTGAAGATAAAGAGTATCCCATTCAAAACAACTTGCGTCTCTACTAGGTTTAGAATCCGGGTTGTTGTCAGTGGTGCCCAGCCACTTTACTTTCTTCAAATTCTGGTTTGTAATAAGCAAGGAAACTTTGCCTATGGATATTTATTAATTAATTCATTTATATTTGATGTGTTGAATTGATTGCCTTTAGGATTGCATGTTTTTCTTACTTTTTTGGCATTTGTGTGCCGCTTTTATTTTTGCCTAGACTTGTGAGGCTTGTGAGGGTGTGATAAATTTTATATTTATAACTTTAAAGTTTAAAAGTTTAGTCAGTCTAAATAACATAGAAATATAATGAATCTAGGGAATTAGTCGGGGATCGACCCCGGGGTCGCATGCATATTTCTGCATTACTCTTTCCTTGCTTTAGACCCTTCCCCGCCTGCGGGTAGAGTCCGGATAGTCTGACCTATGAGGACGAGGTGCCGGACCTGGGGAAGCCCAGTTTTTTAAAAAATTATTTTTTAAGCCTGCTTTTAAAATTTCAAGCATACTTGATTTGAAGTTGTCAACTAGCATGCATTGCATTAGGAACAAACTAAAATAGTTAAAATTTTAATTGCATTAGTCCTTAGCATTTTGCACCTAATATAAGTCAAAGGAGCCAATTAGGGAAATCTCTAGATGTCGGCCCCAACTCTCCTAAACCTTTAAGTAAAACATCCCTACCACTCTTTCATAAAAGATCAGACTCATATATTTTAAATCGATTAGGTGGTTAGCTAGCTCTCAAATCCAGGCCGGGGTAAGTCCAGATTATGTACTGCATTAGTTAGGTTCGGACGACTGTGGTCCAGTGTCCAAATTAGATTTAGGATCCAGGGCAGATCTTTGATTATAAGACCCCAAACTTCAGGAATTTAATCCCAAATTTCTAATAAAATGCTCAACTCTAATTAAAGCTTTATTTCATTCCTAAAACATAAAGCCCAATACTTAGATTAAGTTGGGACACTTCCAGATGGTTCTGGAATCTCAGTGTCCCCTACCTCTCTTCCTTTAACTTTGTTAATAACTGCTCAATCTTGATCCATTCCCTTTTGATTTTCCAAAAATCATTCATTTTTTATATCACTCTTAGAAAATCTAACAAAATTCTATCACTATTTTAATCTAGAGTTTTCGTAGGGAACTCCGTCTTCCTACGATATAATTAACTACGTGGGCTTGCGTTCGTAGGAGATTTGGAACCACACACGCACCTGATTTTAAAATTGATTTTTCAAAATTACATTAGACTTCCTTGGGAAAAATAAAAAATGATCGTCATTAGTACATTAGAAGGATTATCATTGAATGATGTTATCTCCGTTTGGGGAGATACACCCTTCTCTGATAAGGCTTTGGATGTGAACTCGACGATCGTACTTCTTGAATATTATAATTGGATATTTAGTTGAACTTCACTTTGTTCCCTCGGGGCCATACTAAGTTCTCTTTAGAATCCGGTCATGATATTCAAGATGAGTTTCATAATTCTAAGTCTGAACACCGTTATGAAATTTTATTTTCATCCTTCGGGGTGATATACCTTTTCTAACGGGGTGATTCGACTTTAGAATTAGAATTCGATCTTAATTTTAAAATTCTCAAAGAAAACTAATATTTTAAAAACCTGTTTTTAAAGTTCCACCAACAATTGATTAATTTAATTTTGTGTAATATGAGTTTCATAATCTTTTTAGGTATTTTACTCTTGAAAGCTGCTTTTAATTTTGCTTAGAAGCGTTTAGGCTCTTTAAGGACTAGAATTTTTCTACTTGTAATTTATATAGAAAATGTAGGCCATCATAGAAACATAAATAAATTTAAGAAGTAAGCTCAGGCTCGCCAAGGGTCTCATGCAGACATATTAAATTCTTCTCTTTATTGTTAGACGCATCCCCACCTACGAGTTATGGCCAACCACCTAGCATATTAGAGTGCAGTTCTGTCTAAAGGATGTTGTGCAATCTATGGGGAAAAATATATTTTTTAAGACTAATTTTAAAATTGCTTCATATCATTTATGCATACAAGATCAATCGGTATGCATTATATTAGAAATCAACTAAAGAATTAATAATTTAATTGCATTTCAGGCATAATAACCATATATAGGTAAAAAGGTCAATTAGGATATTCTCTAGATATCGGCCTTAAATTTATAGTAAACTTAAAAAAAGTCTCTACCCATCTTTCATAAAAGATTGGATACATAGATTTAAAGCACCTATGTGGTTAGCTTGCTCTCCAATCTAGGATGGGATTAGTCAAGATTTGCATATCATTAGCTAGGTTCGGGCCACTATGGTTTAATGCACATATTAGACTTAGTATCTTGGGCGGACCCAAAATCATAAAACCCTAACTTCAGGAATATAATCCTAGTATTCTAGTAAAATGATAATTTGAATTAAATTTTCTCTAAAGCAAGCTATAAAGCCAAATACATAGGATATATGGGGTGTTTCTAAAATATTTTAGAAACCAAAAACACCTCCTACCTTTCATCCTTTGGCATCCAAAATATGTGTTCAAAATTTGATCCAATCATAGTAGAAATTCTAACCTCACTCTTTTGATATCACTAGAAAATTCAAAAATAAAATTTCTACCATTATTTTAATTGAGAGTGTTGGTAGGAAGCTTAAACTTTCTAGAGTGTGATTAACTATGAAGGTTTGCCTTCGTAGGATATTTAAAGACCTTAGATTAATTAAAAAGTCAATTAATTCTCTTTGAAAAAATACAAGAAAATCAACGATGATTGTTATCAACATATTTGAGTAATTAATAAGAAATGGTACTTTCCTCCCTTAGGAATATATATTATTTGTTGTTATGACATAGATATGAAATTAATAATAACATATCTAGATTATTAGCTAAATATTTGATCGAACATTATTTTGACCCTTCGGGGTTATATGTAGTTCCTTTCATGAATTTGACTATGATATTTTAGATCAAATTTACACTTTTGAATCTAAACCCAGTAGAAAATTTTATTTCTACCTCCCAGGGTGGTACGTCATTTTTAATGATATATTTGATTTCGGAATTATAATTTAAAAGTCAACATTCCAATTTTTCCAAAAAAAATTAAAATTTCAATTGCTTTGCATCCTTCCAAAGCAGAGCCTTAAAAATAGCATGGGGGAAAAGATAAGCACACTCATTTTCATTGAAATCATGGAAGAATGTAAATACAAGAGAATTATATCATTAGGAATGATCTATGTATCTCCTTTACATTCCTACTTCCTTAACATATAGAGTTACTCAAATAAACATTGACTAAACACTCTAATGATTTTATTTAGCACTTCTTAAGTCTCCCATAGAATTGACCCTAAGAGAGATATCAAGAAGCACTCTAAAAAGTACTAAAATTAGATAAGTGACTAAACTCTCTTATAAATATAATACAATGAATATTTACAGAAGAATATAAATTAGGCAACTAGCACAACGATGCTTGAAATATATGTGCAGCAACACCCATAAAATGAACAAACTTAGTGCACTGGTATTTTCGCACTACCATGGCACTTACTAATATGGATCAGTTACTTAGTGAATAGTTGCATTGCTTCATTGGCATATCATGTCCTTCGGAAGATATAACTGCTACATCACGACGTTGTTGACTTTCCAATGTTGTGATGCCTGATTAGCTGACCATTTTGATAATGCATCGCTATCACAAACAGAGAAGTTTACACTGCCATGTCAATATTGTGGCACTCTGATTGTATCCTTGATGGCGCAGCGGCATTGTTTCATCTGACACCACGGTGTTGGATGATACTTAAAATTTTGTGTCATTTTTATATTTTTTATGCACAGCACAATTAAAACAGCACATTTTTACGGAAAGTATAACACATAAAATAATATTTTATTTATAATTCTCAAAAAGTGAGTAAAACAATGTGGTACATAAAAAATAAAATTGGTAAACCAGTAAATTATAGATCAATAAATCAATAAATTTTATTGAAGGTCAAATCAATAAATATTAAATTATTCTTCCAAAATCACCAGTAGTAGTAGTAAAGAAATCATATAAATTAAGAAACTAGAAACATCTATGAAAACTATTAGAATATTGTTGACTAATAAAAATAATTAACAAAATAATGAAAATAAATATGCAAAAGATGTGTCTTGCATTGTTGCATCCACAAATTAATTAATTTCACTTCGACGAGATATATTTTTATCATTGGCTAGGTCTACATGTCCATGAATTTGCTACTACCTACAACTACAACATATCAGAAGAATGTTTGGATTCAATAAAAACAGCAATCTTTCTGTTCAAACAGACTTGGAGTGGAGATATGTATAGGGCAACCAGCCCATACATATAGAGATGGAAAACAGAATGAAATATTAAATCTATCTATAACATCATATTTTGTTAAAATAAGTCAAGTGGAATTTGGATTTTCGCATAGCTAAATTTATAATTTATAGAGCAATAGAAGAGACACATATATAGGAACATAAAACCAGACAAGTTTTAAATAAAATGAATAAGCTGTAAGTTGAAAGTTTCTAAGAGCTTGATTTGATTGAGGTTGGCAATGAATGCAGTGATATCTCAGGATGGAACAATTATTACGTCGTCCGACCGGATGCAGAGATATCTCAGAATTTCTTGGCAAGCAGTGAAAGACTTAAGTGTTGACCTGTATAAATTTATGTGGGTTGCATGCGAGGTCGACCGGAATTTTCAGTGGCTTCCTCGTTACCAAAAAGAAATATTTTTTTTAGACCTGTAATGATTACTTTTGACCAATTCTACCCTCTCATATTAAACTGTGACAGTACCTGTCTACAACTATCAATTTGTCAAACTTGAATATAAAACTTATGTTCTTTTTCAATAAGAAAATATTCCTCTTTACTAAAAATTAAATTTTCTAATATCAGAGTATTCTATTCAAATATCAGATTTTTTTAATGCAGATTTTTCTTCAAGGTAGATTTTAAATTGCAAATTTCTCTTAAAAAAGTGCAAATTTTAAAAAAATGGATTTTTAAATTCATATTTTTAGAATGCATATTTTTTTAAAATGCAGATTTAAAAAAAAAAAAAACATATTTCAAATCAGATTTTTATAAGTCAAAAGTATATGCTATTGCATTAATTCTAATTTTGATGAAATCTTTTAAACATTAAGCAAACAAGAATTAAAAGATGACCTCGCACCGTCGACTTTAAGTCCGGTCGAGATGATTACAAATTCAAGACCTCGCACCAACGACTTTAAGTCCAATCGAGATTGTTACAAATTCAACACCTAGCGTCGTTGACTTTAAGTCCGATCGATATAGTTTCAAATTCAAGACCTTGCACTGTAGACTTTAAGTCCGGTCGAGATGGTTTCACCTTCAAGACCTCGGACCAACGACTTTAAGTCCGATCTGGATGGTTTCAAATTCAAGTCCTCGAGCCGTCAACCTTAGGTCTGGCCGGGAAGAAAATATTGGCAGTTGCCGCCCTGACCTCCCCATGAGAGGAGGGGACGCTAGGAGGTTACCAAAATTTCGTCAAAAATTTTGGATTTATGTGGATTTAAATAAAACTGATCTCTAAGAAAAAATTGAAATTAAAGAGCATTTAATTTACCGGTTGAATTAATTGATGAACTATAATATTGATTAGTTAATTAAGTAACATGATAATTAAATAAAAAAGCCATTTGAAATAAATGCAAATCAATTATTTAGCTCAATTCGGAGAAGGTGATGCGATCGGAGGAAGGAATCGGATCATCATCACCTAACCCAATAGAAAAGAGAACTGGAGAACTTGAAAATTTTAGTAAAGAAAGGGACAGTTCCCAAATCACTAAGGCAACTGATTTGAAGTTTTCTAACCATCCATTAGACATACCAATGAACAATAGTTCTCTTGAAACTGATGTTGCAGCTCTCAGTTTGGGTCATGCCATCAATTTGCAATTATCCATGGTTACTATTAGTGAGCTTTAGGCTTCGTTTGGGACGGCTTTCTTGTTGCTTCTTAAAGCCGCTTTCTAGTACAAAAATTTTAATGAATGAACTAGAAAGTTGTTTTAAGAAGCAACAAGAAAGCCGTCCCAAACGAAACCTTAAGCTGAAAACATGAAAGATACCTGTAAAGTTTCCATGATAAACAAAAGTTAAATAAAGAGTGTTTCTCAAGTAATTGATAAGCCAAAACTTGGGGTGGATTTTAACACTCCCTTTTATCTGTATAAGAAACTTGAGCATATGAGAGCTACAAATGCTTCAGAATATGGTTGCTCCACTGGTCCAATAGAAAACAATGAATCAATGAGAATACAGAATGAGATAAAACAGAATGGCTTTGTACTCTTCAAAGAAATTGCTGTGATCCCCAAGCAAAGGGGTCTTCAGCCTAGAAGGAGAAAAAGTGAAGGGACCAAGAGAAAGACTGTCAAGGTGAAGGGAGAAGTGGCACAACACATCTCTCATATTGTATCAAGTCTTGGATATTTAAGTCTATTTAAAAAAAAAAGATCAAAGGAGCAAAAGGAAAAAATTAAAGAAAGCTTTTGTATCTTGTGGTGATAAACAAATTCAATTATTACCACAAATAGAGAAGGTGTGCTTTGAAATCCCACAACAATAAGCATAAAGGAAATTCAAATCTATTCATGAATGAAAGCATTGAGTAGCGTAGGAAGAATCAAAGCATTCAGAAAACAATAAGGCTAGCCAAGCAAACTACACAAGCTGCCTGAGCTTATCTTCAACAGAACTGAAGACAATAACAAAGCATATTTTACGTAATAAAATTCGGTTTGCTTTAGCATATTACACACTGCGGTATTCGCTCTTGTATGCGTAGGATTGAGCGAAGCAGACAAAAAGGACCAGCGCAATAGCACCAAGTCCTGCAAGGAGCCAGTAGAAATAATCAAGATGAGCTTGATTCAAATTGTCTGAGAACCAGCTCTCCCCTTCTCTTTTAGTGATTTCATCAATCACTGAGACAAGCAAACCACTAATGAAGTTTCCTGTGCCCAATATACTGAGATAGAAAGCAAGACCTAGACTCCTCAATGCATCAGGAACCTGATCATAGAAAAACTCCTGCATGCCAACCATTCCAAACGCACCCATGATGCCAAATAGAATGTACTGAGGAAGCAGCCACAATACGCTCATTGGCACTGTTGCATTCGGCTGATCGATCAAGCCATGTTTTCTTGCAGTTTCAATTCTCTTCTTCTCCACCAGAGCTGCGACGACCATCATAATCACCGAAACAAACAATCCAATGCCAATTCTTTTAAGCTGTGTGATGCCAGAGGAAAGCCCAGAAATATTTCTGGCTATGGGAACAAGCACACGGTCATAGACAGGAATGAAGGTGACAATGACGATGCTTATAATGCTTTGTAGAGTGGCCGATGGAATTTGGAAGCTCTGTCCGATACGCCTGTCCATTGTGCCACCTTGCTTGTTGAAAAAGGTCGAATTCTGAGAGAAGGTTATGGCATATGCTAAACAGGTTGCCCATATGGGAAACAATCGAAGCATCCGCTTAGCTTCTTCAATCCGTTCATCACAAAGCAAATTAACACTATGAACAAGCCTAATTGTAAGAATTTTAAATGTTAATCAATGCTAAATTTTGAAATACCAGTTACAATGCAGTATAGAAGCATATGAAAGCTTTCTTCCTGCTTTATAAAAATTTTTTGAATTAGAATTTTTTGTACTGCAAAGCTATTTTACAAAGCATTAAGAAAACTGTCACAAATGAAACTTTAATTTCAAAAATAATGAATTAATTGAACAAAATTATGTAAAGTCTGAATTCTAGAACAAATAATCTTCATGTTGAAGCCCTTTTCTAATGTTTTATGATCAAGTCTTTTTGGTCTACCTCTACTTTTTTTAGTCTAAGTCAAATCTAATACATCTACTTTCCTAACAGGTTATTAGGTCATCGAAAGGCCGAAGTTTTATGCGACCAAACCATCTAAGGCGGCTCTCTCTAATCTTATCTGCCACTAGAGCTACTCCGACCTTTTAATGTATATGCTTATTTTGTATTTTTTCTCTAAGAGTAAGCCACTTATCCACCTGAGCATCCTTATCTATGCAACACTTAACTTAATGTTATGCTTATCAATTAATGGCCATCATTATGCACCATAAAACATTACAGGTCTCCACTCCACCTTATAGAATTTAACCTAAAAGCTGAGGGGTACTTTTCAATCACACAACAGGCTTGATGCATTCCTTTACTTCAACCATCCAACTTGAATTCTGCTACTATATCCCCATTTATTTCACCATCACTCTGAAATATTGAAGTGAGATATCTAAAATGTGTACTCGTATTAATGACTTGATTGTCTAAAGTCACAATCCCACCACTAGATCTATTACTACTAAAATTGCACTCTATATATTCAATTTTAGATCTACTCACACAAAAATCTTTAGACTCTAAGGTTGACCTCCATAATTCAAGTTTATCTTCAACTCTCCCTAATCTTATCAACAAGAAAAATATCATCAGCAAAAAGCATACACCATGACACATCCTCTTGCAAATGTCTAGCAAGAGCATCTATGACTAAAGCAAAAAATATGGGTTTAAGACTAATCCTTGATGTAATTAATCTGAAATAGGAAAATACTGAGTCAAACCACCTTGTGTTTAAACACAAGTAATAGCTTCGGCATACATATCCTTAATGACTTGAATATAAGAATTATAAACCCCTTTTATTTCTAGAACTCTCCAAAACACTTCTTTTGAAACTTTATCATATGCTTTGTCTAAATCAATAAATATCATATGTAGACCCTCATTATTCTCCCTATACCTCTCCATAAGACCTCTCAATAAATGTATTGCTTCCATAGTAGACTTACCCGACAAGAATGCAAATTAATTTTCTTGTATTCAATTATTTAATATTTAATTACTTTTAAATAATTTTTAACTATTTATCTGATACGGGTAAAAGAATCGGACCCGAACCCAGCCTGCTAGCAACTCAAATGACCCGAACCTGACACGATAACCTGGTTTCATTTTAAAAAATAATAATTTTTTTTAAATAATAGATTTCAGATTAATTAATAAAAATAAGACAATCAAACTAAAAAATATAATTTAAACATATCATTTTGAGTCAAAACTGGTTAGTGTGTCAACCCAAACCTACTCATTTAATAAACGGTTTGAAATTCAGAACCCAAACACTACCTATTTATTAAACGGGTCAACTTGAACTCGGATTTTCTGGATCGGGTTCGAGTCCGGTCATTTTTTTACATCCCTAATTTTAGATTATCAAATGATTTGGTTGTTTTTAATTTTGTGTTTTAGTTTAAATTTTAGAAATGATCTAGTCCTATTTTTGTTTCATTTAGAGTTCATATTTGATTCATGTTCATTGCATTAATTGATTAAATTTAACATGATTAGCTTAGACTTTAGCTTAATTTGATGACACAATGAATATGTGTTTAGTTTAAATTTTCATTTCCAGTTTGCATTTCATGTAGGCTATTTTCATTTCCAGTTTGCATTTCATGTAGGTTTATTGTATTAATAAGTCCAATTCAATGTAGTTAACCTAGATTTTCATTTGATGTGATTGTAACATATTTGTAAGTTCCAATTAAATTTTTATTTGCAAATCAAGTGTTAGTTTATGCTCGTTTGCAGTTATTTTATTTTTGCACTAAGTAATATGTTAGACAACAATTACTGAAATGATTATTCACAAAATTGATTCACACTTTTATTTTGTATTTTTTTAAAAGTATTCACAAAATTTATTCTTTTCCATTTTTGTTGCAAAATTAATACAATTAATAAACTTAAAATATTAAATTGATTACTTGCGCACCAACCAACTGTAAATGCCAAAAATCTAACAAAAATAAATGGAGATAATAGGACCTTATACAGTTATCTCCAACACTTACATAATGTTTAACATAGATTGCTAGAATGAGAAAAAACAAGTCTAACAGATTCCAAACCCTGTAAACCGTAAATCACTGATTAGAACCATTCTAAAATTTTAATTATGCAAGCTGAGATCCAATATTTAAAAGCTGAAAGTTAGAAACGGAACTCTTACTTTGTGTCTTGATCAGATTGACAGCCAGAGTGCTGTTCTTGGTCGTTGGCTTCTACTTCAGATGCCGAACGATCAGCAGAGGATTGCCTGCTCATGAACATATCAGCAAGCCCTTTACCAATCCTAATAAATGGGCTCGTATCCTCTAAGGGATAGCAGCGATAAGTCCTGCTTCCCAACAAGAAAACTAGAAGAGCAGCGCCCATAACAGCACAAGGGATTCCGAATCCAAAGCTCCAGCCAATGTTGTCCTGGACGTAGCTCAATGCAATGAAGGAGGCAATCATGCCACCATTTATCCCAAAGCACAACCAATTGAAGAATGAACTTCTCGCAATGCGCTCTTGGTTATCACTCACGTCGAATTGGTCGGCGCCAAACGCCTGAAGGCAAGGCTTGTGGCCTCCTCCGCCAATGGCTACGAGATAGAGGGATAAGAAGAACAAAACAACTTGGAGAACTGCTGGAGAACAGGAAGTGGAATTCAAGGTAAGGTTTTGGTCCCCTGAGCAGGGGATTGAAAGCACGGCATTGAGAGTGAGAAACCCTAGACCCTGCACAACGATGAAAACTAGTTGAGTTGGGTAGTGAATAGAGAGGAAATAAAAGGAGTTTTTCCCGATTACCAGGACGTAGAGAAGAGAAGCGAGGACGATGGTGCGGTAGCGGCCGAGGAACGAATCGGCAACAAAAGCGCCAAGGAAGGGAAGAAGCATGGAGACGCCGGACCAGTTATTAACAGAGGCGGCGGCGGCAGCCGTGGAGAAGTTGAGGGGGCCGGTGAGGTACGTTACGAGGTTGAACGAGATGCCGTAATACGCCATTCCCTCAGCGATTTCAAACCCTGACTCCATTAAGAGAGGTATTCAAGGAGGTGATGAGGGAAGAGGCGGTGGATAGAGGGAATCTTACCTATGATAAAGAAGGCTGAGGTCCAGCCACCAGAAGATGATCGGGAGATGGGTTGACCGCGGTAATCTACTACTCCTACCATGAAGGAGGATGGCCGGAGAAGGGGGCTCTTCTCCATTCTCTCTCTCTCTCTCTCTCTCTCTCTCTCTCTACTGGTGAATCGCGAGTTCCTCTGGGATAGTTGGGAAGAACTTGACAGGTGTTGGAGTGGAAAAGGCAGTAGTGTGCCGTTTATTTTTAAAAAAATTGAATTTCACCGTTCAAATAACATTTAAATTGTTCTTCATCCTTAAAAAAAAAAAACACTTGTTGTCATTTTCAAATAATTACGAGTGGTTTAATTTATTTTAAATCTAAAAAAATATTTTCTTAGTAAAATAATATTTACAAATTTTATAAATAACTTGCTGGAGCATCTTCAATTGAAGGATAAAATCATCCATAGTTGAATGAAAAATAATAATAAAGTCTATTAAATAAATAAGTTGACATATAAGAGCAAGTACTAAAAGAACAACCTTATATTTCAACAACTAATAGAATTGATGATCAATATCTCAAGAAACCCTTAGCTCCAAATAAGTCCTTCAAGGACTTAGGTTGATTGGTTGAAAAATATATGCAGAATACAATGTAATCTAAAAATTATAATAAGATAAATCATTATTATATCTCATCATATAATTTACTTAAATATCATATTTCTTATTATGTTGAACCTGGCCTTTACCTATCAATAAGAGGCAAGAAACCCATCCTAAGACATAATGAATCATTTGCTCCAATTTTAGGTTTTGTATAAGAATAATTTAAACTAGAGTTTTTTTTTTTTATTAACTAGATAACTTTTAAGCTTGGTAGGCTATTAAGAGGACCATCGAGGCATATTTAAAATATAAAAAATGATTATTAAAATAAAGTTCTATTTTTTTAATTCTTGATTTTGTTGATTGGGTGTGTATTTATTGAGCACTTTGTAAGCCTTAAAAGCTACTTATGGAGATAAGTCTCATACTATAGTTGTGAGTCATAGAGCTTCGTTTTGGGTGATTTATATCATTTGCTTGCTTTTAATTTGTTTAGTTATGGGTTTATGTGCATAATTGAAATTTTTTCAAGTGTGAAACGTATTAGGTTCTTCTTCATAGTATGAAATTTTATCATGGGTATAATTTGGAAAAAAATTTCTCTTTTTTGTGAAAATTAAGATTTTGGATACTGTAAAATTATTATTTAAATAGAATGATTAAAAGATATTTATGTTTAATTAGTTTTTTTTTTACTTGATATCTTGTGGATTGTAAGTTTTGTTATTTTGTTATTGTGCACTACGTCATGAGTTACATTAGTAAGTAGGAAAATATTTCGTTGGGAGTAGGGAAAAAAATGAGTTACATAAGTAAACCCTAGACTAATAATTGTTCTACATCATTTTTAATTGGTTGTTCATAGAGTAACACTCCCTCGCTCTCTGCTAGGGTTCCCGCATAGGCAATTTCGGCGCTCCTCTGCCAACTGGGGCGCGCACTCCTCGGTGCTCCATGGAAGTTTTTTCTTCCATTGTTTTCTTTTTATGTTGTGTTTTTTTGTTTCATTTTGTTTTCGTTTCGGCGCTTCCGGGAAAAGGTTGAGTGATCCTAGTTTTTTGGATGGATCATTCAAATCTTAGTCTTTTCTCAATGCTCTTGCTGGTAGCTCTTCTGATGGTCATTTACCTGACCTCAAAACTTCTTCGTTTTGTGGTTTACCATTGCTGTTGATTTCGGAGGAAGAAATCAATGCCCTTGCGTTTCATTTTTAATTTTTATTAATTGGTTTTTTCCCTTCTAAGAGGCATTCAATGGAATATATTCGTAGGTTTTTCTTCTCCCTTAAGCTTAAGGGTGAGGTTTTTGTGACTTTGCTTGATCAGACGCATGCCTTGATCAAGTTGAGCAATGACCTTGTTTATTGTAGGATTTTATGTCACCATTCCTACTTAGTTCAAAATTGTTATATGAAGTTGACCAAATGGCCTCATCTGGTTGATGTTGGTGTTGATTCGTCTGTTATCCCTATCTAGGTCTCCTTCCCCAATCTCCGACCTCATTTGTTCTCACCTCATATCCTTATTGGTTTGGTTTGGTTTTTGGTCGCCCTCTGAAGGTTGATTCGACTACTTCCCTCGGTTCTATTCTGTTTGTAGCTTATGTGCTTGTTGAGCTTGACATCACGAAATCATATCCTGATAAAGTCTGGTTTGGTCTTGAGAACCTAGGCTATATTCAACATGTGTCGATGGAAGCTTTCCCTGCCTTTTGTGCTTCGTTGTTTAGGGCATTTGAGTAGTAACTGTCGGCCTCTTTAGGTTTCCCCGCCAAATATTGTGCCTGTAGTCTCTAAACCCTTGAATGTGAATGTTAGTTGTGAGGGTGATAGGGTGGAAAATTTGGTTTCTTGTGATGCCATTGATGGAGCTCTAATTTTTTGTCCCGCTGATAATACTGTTACTAATTATATTGATGAAGTAATTATTATTTTTTATGATTTGTTTAAGGATTCGAAATTGAATTTTGCTGTTGGTGAGGCTATTCGGCCTGATGATGAGTTAGGTTGTATGGTGATGCCTAAAGTGGATGATGTCTCTATGGTTTATGCTGATGCTCTGGTTATTCTGGATAACCCGTCGTTTGTTCTGGATGGAGTTATGGCTCCTATGGGCTACTCTAACTTGAATATTTCCACTTCAGTTGGGGAAGATGTGGAGCCCTCTGCGCTTGTTTGTGAGTCGTTGAACACTATTAACTGTTGTGTGAACTTGATAGTTAGTCCTACTAGTGAGAAGGATGAGGAGGTGTTGGGTGATGATCTTATTTCCTTATGTTTTGAGGAGGCTTGGGTTTCTGTGGGCCTTCTTTTGCCTGAGCTCCACAACTCTCCTTTTTGTTATTCTCGAACCTTTAGTTGATGTTCCAATTTATGTCATTTCCAATGCTAGTTTGGTTGTTCACCTAGCGAAGAATAATGTTCAGAGCCAATGCGATTGATTAGAGGAGGACATTTTTTTGCCTGATGGGAAGATATTCATGAGTTAGATTTGGTTGCAAATAGTGGATTCTCCAAAAATAATATTAAGCGTAGCAAAAGAAAACCTAGAAATAAATGATTTTTCTTTTTGGCGTCTTTCTTTTTTACTTTGCTGGCTTATCTTGATTTTGGCTCTTTGGCGGCACGTTTTTGGATTAGGACAATGATGAAGCAGGTTTTCTACAAGCCCCTTGGATGTTCATGGCTTGGTTGGCAACCTAGGTGGTTCTGTGGTCTTTTGGCTATTTTCTTTTTCCCTCCTTGGATGGTCCCAAGCTTGGCAACCAGGGGCGGTCTAAGTCCTATTAGTTGGGGAACCTCGAATTTGATTTCGTTTAGACTGGTTGGTCTGATTGTTTATTGTACGTTTTTGCTGTAATTTTCATATATGTTGCCATTAATTGGTCTTGTAGTGTATTTTTCTTACTCGTTAATGTATACATTTTTTCTTAAAAAAAAAATTGGATGTGAAATTTTCCTTATAGTTTTGTTTAATCGAATGGAAGATTGCGAATTTCTAGAAGAGATTTTTTGGTGCATGTTGTAGGGTTAATGTTATAGTTTTTTCACCACTATTTTACAGGAGTTTACACATACTATAAAATTTTTATATATTTATATATCTAATGCATAAATCGTTAAATTTATTTATGTAACACTCAAATCATTAAACCATATCAAAATTATCACTAAGGGCATCTCCAACCGAAAACTTCATTTTTCACGGCAAAGTAACGCAAAACTCCAAAATGGCGCGGTGATGCTCCAATCGAACGCCATTTTAGGTGTTTTTGAGAAGGTAACGATCGCCCTTCCCTTCGCGCGTTTTTCCGGTTGAGAGAAAAAAATGGCGTGAGTGAACAGTGCGACGCCAATATTGGCGTCGCACTGTTCATCTGCCATCAAATGCCGTAAAAAATGGCGATCGGTTGGAGCAAAACAAGAACGGCAAACAAGTGTTTGCCGTTCGGTTGGAGATGCCCTAAGATTAAGTTATTTAAAGTAAATCACACATTTATTTATATACTCTAATGTGATTTAGACTTTAAGTATATAAGTAAATACAAATGTTTAGATGCAATATATAAAAAACATAAGTTTATGGTATATACATAAAGACCCTAAGTTTTATTTTAAATAAGAGAACAACTTAAAAAAGAAAATTAGGGAATATTAATTGGTCTTCAATAGCACATGATCACATATTAGTTATTACCCTAAACACAACTATGTAAAAAAAAAAATTAATAGAAATAAAACATTAGATTAACTTAACACTACAATACTTAAATATAACTAAAAGACCTTCAAAAGAACAGTTCACCAACATATGTGGGGCATAAATGGGGTTTCATTTGAGATGACTTTTTTACTGCTTCTTAAAATAATTTTTTTGTTTAAAAATTAAAATTTTTGTATCAAAATTTTATTTTAAGAAACAGTAAGAAAGCAGTCCTAAACGAATGATTCTTATTATTTCTTAGGCTTTGTTTAGGATGACTTTTTTACTGTTTCTTAAAGTAGCTTTTTAGTACAAAAATTAAATTTTTTATACTAAAAAGTTTCTTTAAAAAGACGTAAGAAAGCTGCCCCAAATAAAATCTTAAAATTACTTTAAAAAATCGTCCCAAATATAATCTTAATAGGTTGAAGTGAAAGCCACCGGCAACTTTACATCGTTATTAATTCCATCACAGCACCATTGCAATATGGGTCCTATTTGGCATTAAATATGTTTGTCACGTTAGCTATTGAATTACATCCCCTGTACTGCAAAACGGTTTCAATCTTGAAGACATGTTCTGGGTAATATTTCCTTAAGAAATAAATTGATGAAATTGTATCATTTTTTAATTCCTTTGAAAAAGAAGAAATAGTAGTGCTCAAAGAATACAGTAGATCAGTATTATTTTCATTTTTATTAGGGTGCGTAAAAATGGGTCGATGTGTCAAATTTGAGTCCGACTCGAAATTGATCCAACCAGTTAACAGAATTGACTCCTTTAATAAATAAGTCAAAAATGCGAACCCAACTCAACTTATTTTGAATTAAAAAAAAAATTTATAATTTATTATCTATAAATTTAATTTTTTTTTAGAAAAATAAAAGAATTATACCCAAAATTAAGAAAAAAAATATTAAACATGTCAAATCTACGAGTCAATTCAAATTAAAATTATTTGATAAATGAGTCAAAATTTTTAATTTTTAGTTCGGACCTGAGCCGGATCTATGGATTGAATTATTTATTCGGACCCTAATTTTTTATTGATTTTCCTTGCAAGCGATGTGGCTGAAGCATTGTGGTATGCTCACTTGTCTGATGTGTCTCATCCAACTTTATTTGTACTAACCAAGAGAAGAACAAAGCCGCTAGTGGTGAAATCTTTCTTTCCTTGTCATTTTCTTCTACAGTATTCAGCTTTCAAAGTAAATTTTTTTCAACTAGTTTATATTTTTTCAAGCTGCAACTGCAAACAGAAGTACGAAGTAAATATCATTCTTAGTGTTAGAAATTTTTACCATTTTATTTCTTAGCTTGAGCTCAAACACAAATTGGCAACCGAGTGTCCGAGTTAAAGCTCAAGTAAGCTACTGTTAGATTCAGCTCAATTTATTTTCAGCCCTATTACATGAGTATTTTTGTACTAAAAAGTTATTTTAGAAGCAGCAAGAAAGTTGTCCCAAACGAAGCATTTGTTTCTATATTAATGAGAGTTTAAGGCTTTGTTGGGGATAACTTTATTACCGCTTTCTAAAGCATCTTTTTAATACAAAAAATCTTGTTTCAAGAAATGCTTGTACTAAAAAGCCGAAGTCTTAGGCTTCATTTGAGATGACTTTCTTATCGTTTTCTAAAACAGGTTTTTAGTACAAATATTTCTTGAACTAAAAAATTATCTTAGAAATGATTAATGTTTCGTTTGGGTCTGCTTTATTACTACTTTCTAAAACTGTTTTCTAGTAGCATAAAATTTTTTATGAAAATCTGCTTTAAAAAATAATAAGAAAGCCGTCTCAAATGAAGTTTAAGGCTTCGTTTGGGGCGGCTTTCTCATTGCTTCCTAAAGTAGCTATTTAATATAAATTTTTTAATATTTCTATTACAAAGCTACTTTAAGAGGCAATAAAAAAGTCATTCCAAATGAAACTTAAATCAAAAGAAATTGAGGAGTCTTGAGCTTGAAAATTTGGAAAGTCTTAGTTCAGTTACGTTCTCATTATTTATAGGCATGGACGAATGCAAAGATAAAAAAAAAAGAGAAGGTGATACTGTAGTCGCTTAACTATGTGACGTTACGTTTTAAAAAAATGGTAGCTATGTGTCGTTATCAACTTATTATTTGCCTTCTTTCAATTATGCAGGTTCAGAAAATGATATATTTAATTATATTTCTATGAATTAATAAAGTTTAACTTGGTTGTTACAATGCCACATGTCAGCCTTATTTGATTGGCTTTATGTTCATAATTTTTTTCTTATTTAATTTGTTTCTTTATTTATTTTATTTTATTCTTTCATGTTTTTTTTTTAATTGGGGATGTGTTAGGGCATTGAAACCATTGTATCCAAATTCATCCTTTCTAGTTCCAGTGTCCAACTTCAACTCTCATAATTCGTCATTCTTGCCCAAAAAAAAACTCATATCTAAGCTTTCACCCCCTACTTTTAGCGCCAATGTCATATTGTGTGAACCATCCAAATATGTTCTTTGATCTTGATTGGATAGATTCCATTGTTAGGTCTATTGAATCTACACTCAGATCTTGACTCAAATCTCGACACTTACTCAAGATCTAACACCCCATTCATTATATATGTTGTTTGCCATATCTCATAGTCCAAGCCCAAGTCTTGCATATCTTATCCTTCCTCCAGTGCCATCACCCTCTCTTGATCCTTAATCGTCACTCACTGATCCTCATCAAATCCTCCACGTCGTATTCTAATTCTCACTCTTATATCACCTAATTTCACTAGATTTTGCCATCCGTGCCAAATCACCCCTTCCAAATCCTTCATGGATGAGCACTTTCCATTATCCACAAATCTCTGAACTACTATGATGCATCTACCGATAGTTATTTTGGTCAACCTTAATGTTTAAATGAGTGTATAATGTTAGGGATGCTAATTATAGTGTGCAGTTTATTACTGAGTTTGTGAGTTATTATGCATCATGATAGTTCATATGTAATTATTGCTTATTTGTCAGTTACCAGGCATTTAATGAGTCATTAAGAGTATTGTAATTCTATAAAAGCTCCTTTAAGAAAGTATTAGGGAAAGAATTAAATGAAATAAGATAATCCTTCCTCCATATGATCTTATATATTCTTCTTCCAACCTAATTTTAGAAATTTTGACTTTTAACTCTTAACTAATCTGGATGGGGGCATTTTTTGTTAGGTTAGCAAAAGCTAAAATATGAAAATGTTAACAAATATTCCTCTCCCAGTTGTCATAAGAAGTTGAATGTGGGTGGAAAATCTAACTTTATATGCTTCATATTGCTCAGAATTGAAGAAATATTCCCATTGGTTTGTCTCATAGGGAAATATTCCCAAAAGTTTCATTCGAACAAAAATATCACATGCTATACTCATATTCCACTGTATAAGAGTGAAGTTTCCCAGCCCTTTCTACTTTAACATTCTTCATTTACTATCTTTTTTCATTTTATTTTGATCCTAATTTCTTCATTCTAGAGGGACCACCTACTGAAGTTTGAGATTTCTTAGTTTATTGACAATTGAAGCATAGATGAGTACTATTTTACAGAGTTTATATGGTATAACACATATAAGGTCATTTTGACAGAGATCTCATACAGAGCTATTTAAAATATCAAAGAGTATGTTTTGATGCTTGTTAAACCATCCACACAAATTATGCTTGGACCTTATTCAAATTGTCATCGAATATAGTTTAAGATATCTTAGACTATATTGTTATATATTTATTTTAATTTTATTTGAATGTCATCTGATGAATAAGGTATGATTATGTCTTAACTAGATAGGCATTTTAATTCGGATTAATAAGGCATAATCTTGTCTTCAAATATAGTTCTATTATGTATTAAACATAACATGGTTTGATCAAGTTCAAATGTGCTTGAATGTAATTTAATTAATTATTATCTATGTTTGAAGAATAATGACATTATATACTTATAGGTAAATCAAGCATCAACATTCTTATAATATATGAAAGAGAATAAGAAGAAGACATGCAAACTAGTAGGATTTTTATTTGAAAATGGAGCGAAGAATTGAAGATATTAAGAAATAATATTTTTAATGATCCCTTTGATCTTATATACAAAGTGAAAGATGTCAATAAGGCAAAGAAAATGCTCTCAACTATATCAGTCGGAGGTTGATCGGAGAATAAATTCGTTATTCTATAATTTAGAAGCCTTGTTTAGTGTTGATCTTTGTAGTCCAGAAACTCTGCCATTATATGCTTTCTCACAAGATTATGTCGATATCAAAGATCGATTCATTGAAGCTCTTGATAGCAAGGCCAGCGTTTACAGGTCGCCTAGCAAGGTGGGAAGTAATACTACTGTAGTTTGATATCACATATATGCAATAGAAGGCGGTAAAGGGACAAGCTTTGACATATTTCCTCTTCGCACATCCAATCCCAGCTGACTCTCCACTCAAAGATGATTTTCCCGATGATAGGTCGTGGAGAACAAAAAATAATTTTGGAAGATGTATTTAGATGGGGCATCATCGATAAAACCTGCCTAATCTCCAAATCTTGGTAGGTTTGAAGCCAGTATTGGTCTTATTTTCATAGAGCCTGAGGGATTTATAATAAGGTTTTCATTCAGTTCAAATGAACATCAGACCAATAATGAAACTGAATACGAAGCTCTAATAGTGGGAATAGAAATTACGATCAGTGTCAGAATCCAAAATCTTCAAATCTTCGGTGATCACAGGTTGTGATAAATCAAGCTCTAGGCATTTACAAAATTTATAAACTAGAATTAGCTCACTACCACTAATGAACTCTCGAGCTTCTAAAATGAGTTCCAAATGTTATAATAGCTTAAGTTCCCCGAGGATAGAACACCAAAGTAGATTATCTGGACAAATTATCCAAGGAGCTGGCAAATAAACTAGTAGATGCTCGAAGTCATGGTTGCATTGCTTAGATATTGAAATAGAAAAAGATTGGAGGCGACCTTTCATCAATTATTTTAAAAAAAGTGAACTCCAAATAGATAAATCTGTAGCTATGAAAATTTAAAAGAGAGCATTGCAATACACATTTGTTAATGGCACGTTGTATCAACGAGCTTTTGATCAAATGTGGTAATAATACTTAGGGACTAAGGAAGTAATAGAGTGGTAGCAAAAATTCATGAAGGACTTTATGTCACACATCAGTCGAGTCCCAAGATGGCTGCTAAAATCAAGAGAACGTGTTATTATTGGTCAATAATAGTAAGGGATTATATTGACCATGTTAAACGGTGCCACGAGTATTAGATCCAGGGTGATGTTATACATCAATACTCAAATCCACTGCACCCAATAATAACATCATGGACATTCGATTATTATAGCTTAGATATAATTGGGTTGATATATCCACCAAAATTAGCTAGACATTAATTTATAGTGATGACAAATGATTGCATTTCTAAGTGGCGGAAGCAACTCCATTCAAAGAAGTCACGTCCGAGCACATGATAAATTTCTTCACCCATAATATTATCTATAGGTTTGATATGCCACACCACATAATCTAGAACAATGGTATGGCTTTCAAAAGCATAAAAATGTATAAGTTTATTGATCGGCATAAAATTGATTGGCGATATTCACCAATATACAATCCAAAGCAAATGACTTTGCAGAAGCCTTCAACAAGACGTTGGTGAACTGTTGAAGAAGATTATCACCATGAATAAAATAGAATTGCATACAAAGATGATAGAGGCACTATGGGTGTATCGTACAACTAACAAAATGCCAACTAAAGCCACTCCTTATTCATTAGTGTTCGGAGTTGAAGCAGTATTGCTACTAGAGATCAAAATATTATCACTTTGGGCAGCTATCCAATATATCAAAGCATGCTTATATTTATATTTTAAAATTCTCTTATGTAGCAATAATACATTTTAAAATCCCCCATAAGACTAGGGACATTTTAAATATTTATTAGGGTTGACATCGCACCGTGTGCTAAAATCTTTAAATAAATATGTAAATCTCGAAATACAAAGCTTATCCAAATCTTCCTGTAAGATATGGAGCATTTTAAATATTTATTTGAATTGACATCATACTATGTGTTAAGATCTTCAAATAAATATTTAAAATTTTAAAATTTTAAAATTCCAAGTTTATTCTATTTTAAATTGTACCTACAACACAAGGGGCATTTTAAATATTTATTTGGGTCAGCATCATATTGCATGCCAAGATCCCCGAATAAATATTTAAAATTATTAATACGAATATTATTTCATGAAGAAGGATACAACGACATCTTTTTCAAAGTATATGAAGGTAAAATCTTTCAAAAGTTTGGGCCACCGCCTTCTCCAATGTACTGAGATTTAAAAATCAAGAAAGAGACTTTATAACTAAGCACTCCAATAAATCGAGCCGAAATAGTTTGAAGTCTTTTAATAGCTTGAAGCTTAATGTTTAAATGGGTGTAAGAGGACAGATCTAACAAGCCCAAATATGACATAATTACTGATAGTGCCATAAGAAAGGTAGTAGAAATAGAACCCCCATTTCGTTAACCCGTTAGAAAGGATTGTAATAAACATGAAGGTTATTTTGACTCGATAAGTTCAAGTGATCATAGTCTACCAAATTATTCTAATTAATTGGAGAATCAAAGTTCTAGTGGAAAGAATAAGTTGTGAATAATTACTAAATGATCAGAGACTCTAAATCTTTAACCATAAAGGATGACTTCATATCTACCAACTTCAGTTGATTCAGTATGAAGAAGCACATTTACCATAACTTAAGTCTGAAACTTAAATGGGTGTAAAAGGTTGGGTCCAACACGCCCAAATATGACTGGATTGCTACAACTCTATCTACTCAACATATCATAAGAAATGTTATAGTAGAGGAACCCCCATTTTAGCAACAAGAGGATGAAGAGCTATTAAATCTTAGCTCACCTAATTTGATGAACTCAAGTGACTCAGATTGACGTCTTCTCAACAGATTATGGATTAAGATACTACTTATATATAGTACAACTGACTAAATTCAAAACTTGCAAATCCTTCAATAAATCCATAAAGCATCAAGCGAGGACTAAAAAAAAATTTCTTCAATAAGTTCGCAAAAGCACTAAGCAAAGGACTGATGAAATTATCCCAAAGTTTATTTAAAGCCTATGCCTAAACCATAAGGATTATATCATCAATAAGTCTGTTACGCACAAAGCTCTAGACCGATGACTTCTTGCCATTGACTTAATATAAACCAAAAACGATTTAGGTCACCTGCATCTACTCCTTCAACAAGCTCATCAAAGCAAGAAGCATGGGGAAGAAAGTTCATAAATCTCCTGAAAAGTCGATAATGACAAATAAGGCAATTCTTCACCAATGTCCACCGCACAAAGCACAGGGTAGAGGGGACTAAAATATTAATAATTAAGCCAAAGCTATAAAAAGAGTATTCTAAATGACACCTCAAATATCCCTAAAAACCCAATGCTTTTTAAATATTTATTCGGGTCGACATCACGTCGCATTTTGAAATTCATAAATAAATATTTAAAATTTTACCAAGATACAACTAGAGGAGGGAAGAATGAAAGATCCTCCATAAAATGAATGTTTGTTTCAACATAAAGTAAACTCTAGACAAGATATAATCTATACTGGTGGCAGCAAAATCCCACCAGCTAATGAATCTGTAAAGTTCTAGAAAAATTTGAGCAATATCAATAATCATACAACATAAATATCACATTCATACATGATTAAGATAGAAAGATGTTAAGCAGTTGCAAAAAAATGCTATGAACTAAGGTGACAGTGCTAGCAAAAGAAGAGCACAAGGTGACAATGCTATCTACCATCATAGACCTACAAAATCTGTGAAGGTGAAGAGATAGACTCTTGGAGTTCTACAAAAAAAAAATTGTGTGACATCTAGAGAAAATATCAAGAGATCTACAAGGTCAATCAGCATGCAACAAACGTGTTTCATTCTAGACATATACCACATTTGTTGGAGGGCATTTGTTGACCTCTATAATAAGATAACACAAGAAAAAAATATAAAGAAAGGAGGATCAAATCATTAGTTGTACCAAATATCTGCTCAAATCGACAGCACATCCCTCTGTAGTGGAACCGAACTATGACATCCATCTCGATCCCATGTTCACTCTGCTCCCAATCGTCGTTAAAATAGGAATGAAGAGTGCTTTGTTTGTTTTCTTTGACACCTCGTTCGTCTCCTTCCATAGTTTAGACTCCAAATCTCTCGCAAGTTGAACCTTCTTCAACCCGACCTTCTTCCCCATTTGCAAGCTCCCATCATAACTTCCTACTTCTAATTCTTCATCCATAACCTACAACCGACCTCACCTTCCTCCATGCAGAAGCAGAAACCACCTCTTGACACAACTAATGCCAATATAACCTATCCGATTTTTACATGTAGTCAGCTGAAATCACCCAGTCAGAGATCACACAAACTAAAGCCGACTCCAAATTGTGGTCGACATCCATACCTAGCCCATGTAGCTGAACCCAAGTCACAAAACTCATCCCGCCTCTTCCCCTCTACCCAACGCTAAACCCCATCCTAAATCCAATCAAAGCCCTACCTAGCTGAAGCCCGAGACTCGCCAACTCCACCTGCTCTGATGACTCTTCCTCCTATCAGATCAGAAGAAACAACTGGGAGCTTGCTCCCTGTAAAGGTAACTATCTCTCGTTTGTGTGCTTCTTCGACCTAGTCACTTGAAATAGAGAGTTTAATTTAAGAGAGTTAAACTCTCTATTAATAGGATTTATCATATATCCTATTCAAAACCAACTTAAATCCTGCTCATATCATGTATAATCGTGTGTCCAAATAGCCTAATTGTAATTAATTACTAATTAATTATAATTAGTTTTAACGAATTTTAATTAATTAGTAATAATTAAAAAATTAATTATTATTAATTATAATTAAGTATGATTAATTTTAATTAATCATTAAATATTAATTATTATTAATTCTAATTAATTATTATTAGTTTTAATTAATTATTAAAATTAATTATAATTAATAAAAAAAGAAAGAAGAGAAAAATTCTTCTCTTACCTCAATATACATGCCAACACCATCGATAACCCCATAAAGGTATAAATTTTCTAAACTCAGATTCCCGCTCTCGGAGTTCACAGTACACTGAAAAACTATATATACACACTTTTGTTAGCATGGTGGGAAGGGAACTAATAATCAAAATCAATATTTTCAGCATTCATTGCTCACCAGAAAATTGTCTGTACACGCTTTTCTTAGTGCGGTGGGATGAGAATACGATGCGATGCCTACGACGAGGTGTGATACTTATAATTGCCCATATGCAGGGAAACAATTGCATTTTCAAATAGGAGCCTTTGAAGACCCATAGACGTCTTTCTTAGTGTGGTGGGGGATGAAGATTACGACTGTGGTGTCAAAGGATAGCTACTATACACGCTTTTCTTTGTGTGATGGGAAGGCCTAGTTTTTTGTAGTTTTTCCTAAATAGAGGAGACGTGGGAGGCTACTGAAATTTCTTTTGAAGATGCAAGGGACTTAGGCTTGAGCTTGGATCCAAATAAAATCTAAGTGATTAATAAAGAGTTGAACCCAAGTAAAATGAAAATGAACTGAAATCAAATTGGAATCAATTTTGGACCATAAGGGACCTGGACATACAATTGAACTTGAGTAAAGACTTTGACTTTGACTTGTTCTGAACATGAAAGAAAAATGCAAAGGATCATAAAGAACTTGAACATGAATATAATTTCAACCCAAATGAATTGCAAATGACTTGAACTCAAACTAAATTTAAATTCAAACTTGTCACGAATGATCAAAAGGAACTAGGACTTTAATCAATTTTGAATGCAAGAAGTTTAAATTCGACATTGGAAAAATGAAGGTGAACTTAAACATGAACTAGAAATTGAGCATTGAATGGACAAAATGGGAATATCAGGACTAAATGATAACTAATTGTTCATATGCATCCAAATGAATGTTAGCAATCAAATAAAGGACTTATGATTATTCAATTCTCAGTGCACACAAATGGAGGATGATGAGATTATAATGACTTATAATATTCAAGTCAGTAGACAAATCTAAAAGGAGATACTTGTATCAACCATGCAAGCTATGAGTTACTTCTAAAGACAATAAGAAATTGATATTATTCGCCATGATTCACACACAAGAAGTAGATTGGCATAGTGAGTGAACATTAAGGAATGTAATAGCATCCCTATCACTAGCAACGATTCAACCCCAAGAGAATATATCAATAAAAGGGTCTCAAATGCACTCGGATAAATATCATTCACACAAGCAAGTGTACTAACCTCAATTACAAGCAAACACATTAAGCAATAAATGATATATGATGTGTACAATGAACTATTCATAAATAATAACAAGGGTTATGCAATTGGTGATTTAAAATGATTAAAATGACTACAAGGATGCACAATGAAGATAAATATTCATTGATAGATTAACTACAGGCGAGAATCAAGGATGTGTCATGCATATAATGGTTCATATAATGGGAATAACATGTAACAGACAATATATATGTATGTCATATACATAGATCATACAAATGCCGATAAATGCAGTAGTTCTTAACCAATGATGAGCGTGGATATGTAATGAAAACAATGATGACACCTTGCAGTTAATGTCAACCATGTCATGAGATTAATGTATTAATTGCTTAAGGCAATGACAACTAACATTGATAAGATATATAGCAAATGTGAGTCTCCTACAAGTAGAAGGGTTTTATAGGCGATATCTGATGATGAATTCAAACACACAAAACACAACAAGCGGCGAGTGCAAATGCCTACTAACAATAGTAGAATAATTGTTGTGTATATAATAGTATACTTACTAATAACAATCAGTGGTGGACAATGAATGTAAAAAAAATCCCTATATCCTACGACTGCTAATCAACAATATGCAGTAGATGTTATGGTACTCTTTACAGTCGAGAAGAATGCAATGGGAAGAAACGTATCGGTCATCTACAAAAAATAATAGATTATAAGTAGCATGTTCAAATACTCAAGAGTCACCGTAAGAAGCCCCTCATGTATGCAAAGTGTTATCTACAAAAAAAAATACAAAAGACATGTAGTAAACACAAGCTCCTACAAATCATTATAGATGATCTGTCAAATGTCTAAATGCCCCTACACATGCACTATAATATGTATGCACAAAGGTACACAGAAAGGTGTGTCTAATTAAATACCCACATGGGCCCCGACGAGCGTGTTGTAGGAACACACGTGACGTCTATGGATGTTGTACGAGTTAGTAAATTTGAACTCGATCCTCCTAAGAAGGCAAGTAAGAGTCGATAAGGTTTAACAAATAATTATAAAATGCCCCCCCCCCCCCCCCCCCCCCCCCCAAATACCCGTATGGGCCCCAGCAAATGTGTTATGACTACATATGTGACGTCTAGGGATATTATGCGGGTATATAAATAAACCACAGTTTGAGCCCAATCCTTTGATATGGATAGATATGCGTCTACACGACTTGAACTATTAAACAGATATACAGTTAAGGTATTGATCGGAATATCTATTTTATGCATTCATATAAGGCCTTCATTAAATAAAATCATACAGTTGACAAATCAATCCCCTATCAGCAAATTGATAGGGTCGATAAGTTTTAGTCAATGAAAATTCATGTACACCCTGATGATGACTGTGTTGAACGTAGACCTCATCGGAGGGGTTAATTCCAAATATTCAAATGCCACTTAAACACCCATGAAAGCTCGAACTTCCAAAAATATCAAACACAATACCTAAAATTGAAATAAACAATAAAAACACTTAAAGGAAAAATCCATCCATCCTTCACAACAATTTGTCGGGAGGACAAATTGAAATTTACTTCATCTTACATAGAGCTAATGCCTAATCAAAAACATTATCTGGATCCATTCTCAAATAATCTCCTTCTAATAAGGACGTGGTACCTATTCTCTAACCGGCCATTTTGCTTTCAAATGGTACTTCAAGTAAATGGTTATGACTAGGGGCCCTCTGAACCGTGTAGTTTTGCTGCCAAATGGACCACTAAATTATGGTTAGGGCTAGAGCCAATACGTTCCTTAGTGGCATAAAATCCTTGAGATATGAATTAATTGGATATGATCGATAGGGTACAAAGCCCTCTGTTAGCTAAGGTGGATTCAAATTTATCCCCTTAGGTAAATACTCATCCCAGGTCTACAAGGCACCCTTGGACGAAAAAACCAATGGCTTCTGATAAGGATCCTTGTGTCAGGTTGGGTCTATTACCTTTTATGACTAAGTAGACCAGGGATCACGATGGCCCGGGATGACAAAACCATGAGATCTTAATTGGGTCCATCATTCATTCCCCCTCCATCCTCTCTAAGTGTAAGATGGTGAAATTCCCAATTTTAAATATCACATTTCCAAATACCTAAACCCATGATGCTACTATGTGTTATATCAACATACCTATACATATCTAATTAATGAATAGCCTTAATTGAAAGTTTTCTCTCATTATTAGGAGGGATAATTAACTATAGGGGCTTGTGCTTATAGGAAACAAGAACTCGAATCATAAAGTCCTCACAAAATGAGGGTGAAATCTCTGGATAATGACTTATCTACAAACCCATATGCCTTCCCAAAATTTACTCCAAAACTTAATTCCATTACAACTCCCCCAAAAAAGCAACGGTGGAGGCTCGGGACAAATTTTCGAAGCCCATAATAAGAAAAAGTTTAATTTTAAATTTGAGGAGATGAACTATTTTGGTGAAGCATCATCAATTTCTCCAACTAAGCTACTAACGACTAATGATCTTGATTATTCTTTGATGATATTTTCTTATTCATTAAATATTAAGCTCCCATATGTGTGACCACTACTATTTAAAAGATTTTAGCTATAGTTCCTTATGTCAATAAGGCTAATGTAAAATCTTAAACTAGCTTAGATAATAATATATATATTTCACGAGAAAAATTTAGTGATATTTTGTATGTAGGTGATTGTGATTCAATAGATATTTTAAAATATAAGCATCCATTAGTGATATCAAACCTAGTCAATGAGAATGTTGTTAGAATTTTTAACACCTAATGCAAAAATGCACTTCAATAGATGCAACATTATAGTTGGTAAAGATGTTACTTTATGAAAAATTTAAGAACATTAGGAAAACTCCTGAGTAAGGCTTAAATCAATATCGTCTACCCAATAGCCAATTTGAAAAAAAAAAAGAAGATATGTACATTTAAAAAGAATTTTATGTTATTTTCTATAAATGTACATTGGCATTAGCTCTAGATCGAAGTATCAATTATTAACATCATGTATACTCCCATATACCTTCATAAGTGCCCAACATGTAGTTAGTTGATTGCGATGAAGGAACTCACGCCCAATGGAGCCCACAAGTGAACTCGCCTGGCGATCATCAACAGGTACTCACTTGTGACGTATATAGAACATGCCTAAATAATCAACATGCACTACTTGTCCAAACCTACTAAACGAGGTCATACCTCATAGGTGGAAATCAAGGCTCCTTAATGAGTAAGCAACTTGGCTCCTGCAACATAAGAACACAACCTCCATAGTTACTTGCCTTTTTCCAAAGTGGGTATCTTCACTCATAATGTGATGCCCCAAAATCTTAATTGAAATGATTATATATTTTCTATCTTCTTAAGACCAAAGCTATAAATTATCCATTAATTTAGTAATTACATTGAAAGTCACTACAAATCATATGCATCAAAACATATTTTAATATTCATTTTTCAAAATATAATAATAACTAGGAGAACATTCAATATGTTGATCTATCTTTATGCTTTTTACTATAAAAGAATAAAAGAAAATTCATAATAAAATAAAACTTGAAAATACTGATCAACCTCACTCTATAGGATCTTAACCCTTTCCTTCTTGAAATTAAAACCACACTATGAGCTTACAAATCCAAGAAGACTACCAAAACTACCAATGCTTTTAATGTAAGGTATCTAAAACTAATATGCATGCTTATCTCAATCTTTATAAAATCAGTAATCATCAGTATATACAAAAAACAATCTATGAAATCACTATAAGAACTAACATGATCAGTAAATCGATAGCATCTCATTAAGTACAGGAATATGTCAACATATAAGAAAATAAAAAATAATCTATGAAATATTGTCAGGTGTCATACAATAAAGCTTACATTGATTATTTATCAATTATATTTATGCCAATGAATTTATTTTCTATTTATATTAATTATTACGCCAAATATCAAAGTGTTATATTAGTATAGTGTATCAATATAGTATATTAGTCTTAATATTGGTTCTATCAGTTCTATATCAAATCTTTTTATTAATAAATTCATATGCTATTAAGTAAATGCATGTAAACATGAATATAATTATAGATAGCAAGGCAGGACATCTAACTAATTACATGTTATTTTCCTATAACTTGTATTGGTATCAAGTGTCAGGTGTTAGGTGGTGATCTTATAAGAGTCATCACTCCAACCTATCGGGTTATATTATCCCTTTTGATTCCCTAACTTGTATCAGAATTACACCATAACACATAATTTAAAGGAAAGCTTGTTAGTCCACCCTTCTGTATATGACATCTTGCTCCAGCTATCCTAAATTATTTTACAAGTAGCCATCTTCTCTTACTTTCAATAAAATGACACATTCATCTTAAATCAATCATATCATTTTAAATGTAAATTTAATATCATATATTAAATGTAATTAATAAGTGAAATGTAGGAAATACTATATACTACTAATTTACTTTAGAAAATCATAACTATAACTTTACCGTTTGAAATTCAATAATATTACAGTCAAACTACTCATAAGAAATATGTCTACCACATATAGAAAGTTACTCAAAGAAATTTCAATAAATCAGGAGAAAATATAATTTAATCAATTTTGAGGAGATTAAATTTGTCAACCCCAAAATCACTATAAATAAATGTAGGCTTAATGTTACCGACCATGATGAGAAGAAATCTCATAATAGAACCAACAAATAAAAATGACCAAATTACTTCCTCTCACTCGTCTCTCTCTCTTCCTCCCCTCTTCCTCTAATCTTCTCTTCCTTCCTTATCGAACAAGCCAAGAAATAGGTAGGGGGAGGAAAGGCCAAGTGGAGAAATTTATATTAAAAAATATTATTCATTGCCATGCACTGCAACAGTCTAAATCTACTGCCACAAAGTTGCATGCTACTTTCAAAGTTATTATAGAATAGAGATCTCAGCACCATAAAAATGCTTTCCCAATGTTTCCTAGAATTTCTGTGCCTGTAAGAACAACACCGCAATGCTCCACCATAGATTTTGAAAATTTTCTTTTAAAATTATATTCATAAATTTAAGTTATTACAATCTGCACACCATAAAAAAATATCACCCTCAATATTTTTACAGTTGGTATAAATGCAATAAATACTAAAGTATAATTAATATAAAATAAAACCAAACCAATTCTAAGCAATCAATTCATTAAATAAATTAATATGATTTCAAAACAAATTGATTGGAGATTAATTCTATAATCAATAAAATTCAAACAACTAATAATCATTTTAAAAAAAAATTCATTCAAACAATCATTAGTTAAATCAATCAATGACACACTAATGTATGTCATTCAATTATATATAATTCAACATATTATGTAATACTAATCACTCAAAATTAAATGCATAGGATTGCGAATTTTACTAGTGGATCATCTAGGTGTATTCTTATCTTCCTATTGAATTAGACTATAAACTCTAGGTCATAGTGGTGCTAATACTAACATAACAGAATGTGTAGGTTCTCTCTAACTTTCCCTAGCTGTTCTTTCATTTATCATGTTCACAAATCGTTCATTGTATTCTCTAAGACCAACGGTCCTTTATCTATAGCCTTGCCTAGATTGCTTCGCTCTATACACTAGTCTTCGTTCTTCACATCTTTTCAGGAAATGCATAATTCTATGCCCATATTGTCCACACCTGAAACACTATCTTATCAATAGAAAACATTAATTGGATATATTCTTCAATAAAAACACTCTGGATTACTAACAACATATATTATGTATCATGTTTGATAATCACTAATTCTAAAATTCTTCTTTTCACTAACACTCCCCCAACTCATCTCTTCACCTGCTCTCTTGCTAACCATATCTTACTTAATTGAAGAATTGCAAGATTGTTTTCTACCACCCTTGCTTTCTTCACAAGCTCCAAAAACTCTTTAATCTTGAAAGGCAATAATGGATATCCAAACTCATCTCAAAGTTTGCATAGAAATTAATAATATTTTGCTTTAGCAATACTATTTAATTGAGAGGAATACATGGTTAATACTATAAACTCAGCTTCATATTACATAACTATTCTATCCCCTTGCTTCAATCTTATAAAAATCTCCAATATTTGATATTTTACTAATGGGGATACAAATTAATCTCTGAATGTACTAATGAACTCTTCCCACTTGATTGGGGGTTCAACTTGCCTAAGAATTTCTCCCTTTATTGTTCAACCAACCATCTTTAAGTTTCATCTTCAATCAAAAAGTAGTATCAGTGGTAATCTTTTGTCCTTCCGGCACTACATGCTATCAAATATTTTTTTTGATTCTTAGCTAGTAATCTTCTGTTATATAGGGTTATAGAACTCCCTTAAATAATGGTAGCTTCAATTTATAAAACATTTAAAGGTGCCAATCTTCATCATTGTCCCTAATTCTTGATTGCTTACTTTGAATAGCACTCACTATTTAAGGAACCATACTAGTAAGTGGTAGGTAACATGCTATCAAAAGGTTGTAAAGCTACTGTTATACTTTGTTCATTCTACACATTCAGATCAGTAGGGTCTATTCATCCATTAATATGATTCTCTTCCCTACTCAATCAAATATATAAACTTAATACACACACATATGTAATGAATCAATCAAATGTGAAGAATAAACTCTATAGTACCGGCTTCTACCTCCCACTCATAATCAATCATATAGCTTTAGTATAATTCAATTCTTCTAATAACCATTTCTCTGATACCAAATTTATGACACCCAAAAAATTTAATTGGAAGAATTGTATCTTTTTTATTTTCTTAATTATGATGAGAGCTATTAATTATTCATTAATTTAATAATTTAAGTGAACACTAAAATTACATGCATCAAAATGTGATTTATAATGGCCAAGAGATCATTTAATACATTAATCTATCTTTTAGCTCCTTATTAAGGAAGAATAAAAAATACAAAAGAAAATAAAAACTAAAAATAGTGATCAAGCTCACTTTGTAGGATCCTAGCCCTTTCCAAGACCTGATATCAAAACCGCATAATAAGCTTATAAAGCCCAGCAGGCAACCAAAACTACCAATTCTTTTAATGCAAGGTCTCTGGAATTAATATGTGTGCTCATCTCTATCTTTATTAAACTAGTAATCATCAGTATATCATTATAATAATCAATATAATAAGTAGACCAAAAGTATCTCATTAAGCATAGGAATGTATCAACATATAATGAATTTAATAAAAGTCTATAAAATAATGTTGCGTATCGTACAGTAAAATATATGTTGATTATCTATCAATTATATTCATGCCAATGATTTTATTATCTTCTTTAATAAATCATTATATATTATATCAGTTTGTCATATTAGTATGTCATATCAGTATGTTGTATCAATATGTTATATCAGTGATAATAGTGTGGTTCTATCAGTTTCATATCAATTAAATCATATACTCCTAAGTAAATGCATGTACTATATAAAATCATTATAAGAATAAATATAATAAGTAGACCAAAAGTATCTCATTAAGCATAGGAATGTATCAACATATAATGAATTTAATAAAAGTCTATAAAATAATGTTGTGTATCATACAATAAAATATATGTTGATTATCTATCAATTATATTCATGCCAATGATTTTATTATCTTCTTAAATAAATCATTATATATTATATCAGTGTGTCATATTAGTATGTCATATCAGTATGTTGTATCAATATGTTATATCAGTGGTAATAGTGGTTCTATTAGTTTCATATCAATTCTATATATCAATTAAATCATATACTCCTAAGTAAATGCAAGAAAATATGAATATAATTATGAATAGCAAGATAAGACATCAAGTTAGTTACATGGTGTTTTTCTATGTATTGTATAAGTATCATGTGCCAGGTGTTAGGTGATTATCTTGTAAGAGTTGTTACTCCTACCCACCGACATATCTTGTCCCCTTATAACTACCTATCTTATTTATGTATTACCCTATAAACCATAATTTAAAGGAAAGCCTATCAATCAACTCTAATGTATAAGATATCTTCCTCTAATCATCTTTAATTATTTATAACTATCCAACCTTTCTTAATTTCAAGAAAATGCCACATTTATATTAGATTAGTCATATCATTTTCAATATAAATTCAATATAATGTATGAAATGCAATTAGCTAATGAAATATAGAAAAATTTATACATTATTCATTTAATTCAAAAAATCATAACTATCAGTTTACATTGTGAAAATCAATAATATCACGGTCAAAATGCTAAATATAATCATATATATCATATATAAGAAGTTACATGATGAAATTTTAATAAATTGAAAGAAAACATATTTTTAATAATTTTGGGGAGATTTAATTTGCCAAACCTGAAATCACTAAAAATAAAGGTAGAATTTGGGTTACTTACCATGATTGGAAGAAATCTTAGAATATAACTAGAAGAAAAAAAAATGACTCGAATGTCTTCCTCTCTGTTCTATCTTCTCCTCCCCTCTTCCCCTCATCCTCTCTTCCTTTCCTTATCCAACAAGCCAAGCCATAAGAAGGGGGAGGAATGGATGAGTGGAGAAATTTATTTTAAAAATTATTATTTAGTGACCAATACCACAACATTCAAAATCTGGTGCCGCAACACTGCGTGCCTCTCCAAGAGTTATTGTACAATACACAACTCAGCATGGCAATGACGCTTTTTTGATGATTCATAGAGTCGTTGGCTCACAAGAACAATGCCATAGTGGTTTAGCCCGTATTTTTTAAAATTATATTTTAAAATTATTTTCACAATTTCAGGTTATTACATATACATGCCAAGCTTGAATATAAGATAATGCCTACTCATGGGGATTTCAACTCATCTTATCATTATTATCCAACTTAGATCTCTCCATTCATAAAACAACGACTCACATGCCTCTTTCTTTTAAAGCAATATGAGGCCCTCAATAGAGGTTGTTGGTAACCCCTTCAAGGTTGCCATTCACAGGCATGCTCATCTCAGCACTCTATGATGGACTCGCTCGAACATACTCACTTGAACCTACTTGACACTATTAAACTCACCCCAAAAGTAAATCATTAAAGGTCATTCAGTGTTGCCCCCTCCAGCTAGTCATAAGGTGACGCATATCTAGAATAGTTTGTAATGAGAGTCATATAAGTATATATATATATATATATATATCTTTCACCCCACTACCTTTCTTACTTTGTTACTTGACCAGGAAGAAATTGAATTATGAGAAGAAGAGAAAGGAGAGAAAAAGGTCTTTAGATCATATTTTCCCACCATTCCTGTTACAAATTCTATTCAATTCATTATATGTAACTATCTTTTTACTTCTATTTTTAATTATTTTTATTTCTATGAATTTATCTGTCCTAAGTCTGCCAAAGATACATTATATCATGATTTTATATGCTTTCATCTTATAAATTTTGATATATTATAGATTTGATCATTCTAAATAATATAATATAATTTTATTGCATGTTCACCGGTTAAATATATCTATAAGAATTTTTGAGTAAAATGAGTAGGGAAAAAGACAGATTGAAAATGGGTTGAAAAAGTGTTATATTATAACTTGACATGATAAAACTACAAGGTAATATGTACTGAAATGATTGATATGGTTAAGTTATGCAAAAATATTTGTTACTAGTGTAAATTTGATATGATATATGGATGTGATGTATTGATTAATATCATATATATGATATGGTAACCTCATGTGATATCCTTAAGATTAATTGGGAGTTATAAGCAGTCGGGGAGACTGATTCATATAGTTTAAGGGGAGTATAAGAATTATACTAATTGGGAGTCATAAGGGGAAACTGATTATGAGTCATAAGTGTAAGAGTAAGATGCCATAATGATATCCTCACATGAATATCTGATAGAATATTGATTCACTTGTATAATTGATTACATGTGATACCCACAAACTCAAGGTACCCTCATCTTAATATTAGATACTAATATTGATACTAAAATTATTATTGATATTGCATATTGATATTGATACTGATTACTGATATGGATAATGATGTTGACACTAAATACTAATTTTTGATATTGATATTAAATATTGATACTGATTCTATTAGTGGTATAGTTTATTACAAATAATAAATACTATTATTGATACTATGACTGTAACTATATGAATCAGTCTCCAAAGGAATTGATGTGAGCTAAATGGATGATAAGATTGGATGGAATTGATTGAGTGATAATGATTGATTAGAGTTTATGATGGAAAAATGAAATAAAACTAATTGAGATATGATATGTTATAGACTGATTATTGATACAGATAACTAGTATATATACATTACTACATATATTTCTTTATATGATTTACAACATACTATTCTCTTTTACATTGTATTAATTTCAGTTGTAAGATTTTGATTAATTACTACGCTATATGCTCATTACATAGTTTTATATATTTTTAGAAAAATATAAGGATCCTATGATATGAGGCTTCGAACAACATGCATAATTATTTTCATTATTTATTAAAAATTGGTTATTTCTAATTAAATGGATAAAATAAAAGATAGATGCAAATCTTCTAATATGGATTCCGAGGTGTAACAAAATGGTATCAGAGCAATGGTCATTGAAATAATTGAAATATAACTAGAGCTTATGAGTCTAACAGAGAGTGTATGAGTGGAATAGAAATGAGATTTTGTTTTACATGCATGAATAGTGGTTGCAAGCATGATTTTCTATGCATTTCATCTTAATAATTTATTTAATTGTTCAGGCATAAGAAAATGAATCCACGGATATGATCTTGTGTTCTTTTATCCTTCCCTGAGTTATGTTTTTTGACACAATTTTTTTGTAGTGATTTGATGTGATTTTTATTATTAGTTGATTTAAGCTTAACATTTTGTTTTGAGCATGTTTTTTCTCTCTCACTCACATACAATAATGATATGGAAATATCGAGGATGATATTTTTTAAAGGTGGAGAGATTATAATAACATAAAAATGTGAAATAAATTTATATTAAAAAATATGAAAATTCTAAAGTAGAGCAATGTGCTACTAAGCCACTAATAGTATTTTTATATATATTTATTATAAATATATGTGTCTCACCCCACCGCCTTCCTCACTTGGTTGCTTAGCTAGAAAGAAATTGAATGAAGAGAAGAATAGAAAGGAGAGAGAAAGGCCTTTGGGTCATATTTACTCAGCATTTTTGTTATAATTTTTATTTAATTTATTATAAGTAACTATCTTCTTACTTTTATATTCGATGATTTTGATTTGTACGGGTTTATCTCTCCTAAATCTGCCAAAAATATATTATATCATGATTTTATAAGATTTCATTTTATAACTTTTGATATGTATAGATTTAATCATTCTGAACAATATATCATAATATTATTATATTTTTATCAATTAAATATGTGTATAAGAATTTTTGGGTAAGGTGAGATGGGAAAAGACATGGGTTGAAAAGTGTTATATTGTGAATATTATATGATTGCAAGGTAATATGTACTGAAATGATTAATATGATTGAGTTATGTAAGAATGTTTACTATTAATTTAAATCTGATATGATATTTAAATATGATATAATGATTAATATTATATATATGATTAGGTATCTTCATGACTGATAGGAGTCAGTGGATGGGTGTCATAAGGAGTTATATATTGATTATGAGATATAAGAAGTCAAAGCAACTAATTCACATGATTCAAGGGGAGTTATAATTGAGTATACTTATTGGGTATCATGAGGGGTGACTGATTGAGACTCATAAGAGCCGTAACAAGACCCTCATATGAATATCTAATAGAACACTGATTCACTGGTATAATTGATTACACATAATACCCATAAACTCAAGATACCCTCATATTAATGTAAGATACTAATATTGATATCGAAATTGTTATTGATATTGATTATTGATATTGATACTAATTACTGATATGAATACTTATATTGACACTAATTACTAATTTTTGATATTGATATTGATTATTGATACAGTTCTGTTACTAATACTAAATATTATTATTGATGTTGTGATTATAACTAACAAATTTATATGAGCTGAATGGATGATAAAATTGTATGGAATTGAATGAGTGATAAAGATTGATTGACTAATTAATTGATTAAAGTTTATGATTGAAGAATGAAATAGAACTGACGAAGATATGATATGTTATATGCTGATTATTGATATAGATAATCGACATAGATATATTAATGCATATATTTCTTTATATGATTTACAACATACTGTTTATCCTTACCTTGCATTAATTTCAGGTGTAATATTTAGAATATATATTGGGTTATATGCTTATTACATAATTTTACATATTTTCAGGAAAATATAATGATCATAGATATAAGGCTCCGGGCAACTTGCATAATTCTTTCTGTTGTTCAAAAGAAATTGGTAAACTGTAGTTAAATGGCTAAAATTTAGGACAAATATAATTCTTTTAATACAGATCTTGGGGCGTGACACATGTAGCATTTGTATCCTTATAAATAAAGGGTGCAAATGAGTATTTCAGTTCTTGATCTTTTTTTTATTTAAAGGCCATAATCGACTTATAAGATCAAGTGTCCCCTTCCTTCACAACTATTTTATTACATGAATCAATTATAATTCATAAACTTTTGTTGCTACATGGTTTGTGTAGTAATGTATAATTTGTTATTTTCATGTGGTATGGTTATATTCTGTTAGTTATACTATGATCCCTCTATGTTGTATGTACCTTGTTTGAACCCTAATCAATCATTATTCGACCCATGTTAAGTTTAATTCATTATGTTATATTTGTTGTGATCGGTCTATGAATTTAATGTGTCATGTCATACAATGAATAAATCTCATTCAAATTTATTATTCAATCATTTAATAATTTTTTTTTAATAATTTTTTATTAAAAAATTATTAAAATGGGTGTTATTGCCACTCGTCACCTGTCACCAGCTGGTCACCATCGCCATCCACCGCCTATTATTGCCACTCGTCACTTGTCACCACCGCAAGCCGTTGCCGCCACTCGCCCCCGATCACTATTGTCGGTTGCCCTCCATCACAGTTGGTTGCCTCCACTAGCTATTAGCCGCCACCACCACCAACCATGGATGACCTCCACCACCACCGGCTGCCGCCACCTAACCGCCATCCACCACTATAACCATATGTTGCCGGCCACCATCACCGCCATCAACCATCACCCTATTTGAATTTTATACCACCTTCACATTTCAAACAAAAAAAATATTCACATGCATTTATTTTATACTAATCCAAACAACTTTAAAATATTTATTTTACACTATATTTTTTTTATACTGCATTATTTTTTAGCTAATCAAATAGCCTTCTATTTGATTTTTTTATCGGAACGATCATATTTTCAAGTATTTTGTTCCGAACGAGCATATTTTCAAGAATTTTTTTTCCTCCTATTTCTAAAGCAAGCATGAGGGGAAAAAACGCAATTTCAGCCTTTCTTATGGGCAAATAAGCTATTGGTTTATTCCAATAGGATAGGAATTTCTTTGGTTGGAATTAGGGCTATCTGTAATCTCTTCAGCATCCACAAGCCAAGGGCCAAATCAAATCAACAAGTTCGGAGTATTTTGTTTAGATGATTCAAACTCTTGCTGAAGTTAACTGAGATTCTTCAACCCTTGCTTAAGTTGGCAGAGATTCTTCAAGTCCTTACCAAGGTGACTTTTATTTCTTATTTAATTCCAAGCAATTGTTTTAAACAGGAGGATTAGCAGATAATCCGATTTTAGCTAGCGGAACTAGTTGGTTTTTGGTTTTGTAAAGGCCGAAAATTGCAGTTTTTGTCTTTTTTATTATTTTTTTTGTTTGATTGGAGCTTGGGCGTTATTGATTTTAAGGGCTTATTTGGTGGCTTGAATTTCGAAAAATGAAGAAGTTTGTTTAATGCATCATTTGGTTGTATGTAATTAGTTAATAACATTGATTCAAACTCCACAAACATCCTCAAAACTCTATGTGAAGTGAGGGTTTAAATTTCTCGCTCAAATGAGACAAAGAAAATCCTCATTTTCTGCAAGTTCTCTATCAACATTTTACAAGCAACCAAAATGCGAACTAAATTCAGCTTCAGTTATGTGGAGGAAGTGCTTTGTTGGCACTCTTTATGTGGAGCATTAAGCATCATATTTTTGTAATTCGTTAGATGCCCAATTTGTTTTTATAAGGCCCTAGTCAAGAAATTTTTTATTATCCAATATTTAATTTTTTCTTGATACCAATTTAATGATGGGGAGAAATTCTGCTACGATTTACTGACCAAAATTTTTATTTGAATGGACTTTAGAGACCTTGGGTATGCTGTGAGATTTGTGCAATATATAGGTAATTAGTATTATAGAAATATCAAAGTAGATCTACGGGCTTTGAGCCGAATGGACCGGCGGCTGAACCGTGGGGCTCCACTAGGGTGGGCAGTGGGCAAGAAGAGAGAGAGGAAAGTTCTAATTATAATTGGGTGATAATTAATTAAGGAATGAAATCTAATTTGAATTTAAATTTGAGAGAGAATTATTTAGGGAAAATCCATGGGAGATAATATTTAGGGAAAATCCAGGGGAATTGTTTATGAAAGTTTCTAATTATAATTGGGAGAAATTAATTAGGAAAAGAAAATTATTTAAGGCTAGGGGGTTGATTTGAGAGGAAATTAGGGGAAGCCTATTTAAGGCTAACTATTGGGTGATTTTAGATTATGCTTGATTTTGCTGGAATTAGTTTTACTTAGGTTGAGTGCGCTCTAGCCGACGGCTAGGGATTTGGGAGACCCGAATATTCCTCTCTAATTGAATATCCAAATGTATTTTTTTTCTTCTTAATTCTTTCAATAAAAAAAAAGTTTTTGTGTTCTTCTTCTTATATTTCTTGTATCATTCTCTGGTTTTGCTGAAATTGGCATCTACTTCCTATCAAATTGACATCAGAGCCTAGATCCGTGTACCTATGGTAGGAAGAAAGATAGAAATATTGGAAAGGGAGATCAGACTCAAATTTCTGTCGTCCACGAGAAAATCAGTGAAAATTTTGCCATCAGAGAGGAGATAAGGCAGGAGCTGCTCGAGGGCCAAACCAAACCGAAAATATCGGAGGTGAGAGTATCATTGAACTGGAAAGGAAATCGAGGAAACCATAATATAGGGATAATGAGGGAGAATTAGGAGGTGAAAATTTTGGGGGAAGAAGAGGTGATGCCACCTTTGGAACCACGTACAAGGAGGTGAATGGGTGAAGGAGTGAGATTTTTGGTGGAGCTTTAGAGTTTGGAAGGAGAAGAAGATGAGGAGAAGATAAAAGCACCAGACAAGATTCAACCACTCCCACAGCTGTATCGAGAGATGTTACAGTTTGTTCAAGGGTTGCCTCCTCTGCGAGAACGCTAGCATGCTATCATTTTGAAGGAATTAGTCTAACATATCATTGTTCGTCTGTATCGTTCTCTCCAACTTCAGAATGATGAGATCGAGAGATTTATTTGGGAGATGCTGGTGGAAGAGATCATTTGACTAGTGACAATTCATTTTTCAGTTCAATGCTATTAGTCCAGTGCTTTAGCAGCAGTTTTCTTCATTCTACCTTGAGGACAAGGTAAGACTTTGGGAGGGGAGTATTGATGGGCCGACCGATTTAATTGGAAAGGAATTAGGAAGTTTCCTAATTAAGAGGAAGTTATTTAGGAAGGTTCTTAATCAAAGGGGAATTATTTAGAAAAGTTTTAATTACAATTGTGAGGGAATTATTTAGGGCAAGAGATCAAGTTTGAATTCAAAATTTAAGAGGGAATTATTTAAGGAAAGAGAGGAGGAATCAAGAAGGAATTGTTTAGGAAAATTTTAGTTATAATTGGGAGGGAATTATTTTGGGCAAATGATCTAATTTGAATTCAAGATCTAAGAGAGAATTATTTAGGGAAAGTGAGCTGATTTAGGAGGGAAATATGGGAGCCTCTTTAAGGCTAACTATGTTGTTATTTTGGGTGAGGTGATTTGTGTTTGCTATAGTCTTTTTTGAGAGGGCTCTAGCCGGCAGCTAGGGATTTAGGAGAGCCGGATCTTCCTCTCCATTGGAAGATCCAATTGTATCTTACTTTTTCTTTCATATATCTTTCAATAAAAAGTTCCTATGAGTTCTTTCTTCCTAGTTTTCTCAAAATTTTCATCCACTTCCTATTAGAGCCCCATCTTAATAATTTTTTATTAAGATATCCTGACGCCTATGTTGCACGAATACAGCTATTTATGAGGCATGCTGTATCGGACACGTGTCGAATATAGATACGCCTCCGATACGGCACGGATACGGCTTTGTCGTGTCTAATTAAAATATTATTTAAATTTGATTGGACACGCACGCGTATCACTTGGTACTCTGTACTGCTTAGTACTCGGTACTGCTCAGTGCTGCTCGGTACCGAGCGATACTAGTACTCAGTACTACTCGGTACTCGGTACCTCTCGGTACTTGTTGGTACTGCTCGGTACTGAGTGATACTAGAACTCAGTACTGCTCGATACTCGGTACCGCTCGGTACTGCTCGGTACTACTTGGTACCGCTCGGTACTACTTGGTACCGCTCGGTACAGAGTGATACTAGAACTCAGTACTGCTCGGTACCAGAACTCGGTACCAAAACTCGGTACTGCTCGGTACAGAGGGGTACCGAATGGTACCAAGCAGTGCCGAGAAGGTAGAGAAAACCTTAAAGCAACTATTACAATAAAGGAACTGCCCCCTTGGACCCCCGGCATAGGCGCAACATATCTATAGTTTTTATTAAAAACGTTAATGTTTCAAGTTCATGTGGATTAATTATGTCAATCCTTTGTACTTTTAATTAAAAACTTCATCTGCTGGACAATTTATGTTTATGTTTTTGTTGGTGTACTAGACATTTAAATATTTAATGCTTACTTTTATTTTGATATTATAAGATACAATGCTACAAATGATGTTGCTTTCATTTTTTTTTGTCATTTCAAATATTATGTTTTGATTAATTTGTTATTTTTTATGTATGATTTATATATTATAATGCCGTATCTGCGTCATATCTGTATCTTGTATGTTTTAGAATTGTCGTGTCCCATATCCGTGTCGCCGTATCCGTATTGGTGCAACATAGCTTGACATAAATTTTTATCTTTAATGATATTTAAGATTGTTCGGGCTCACACTCTTTGATGTGCTATCCTAAGAGATGCAACTATTTATGCTTGTGTCTATTTCAATTCTATGATATGAACTATTTGAAAAAAATGTAGTTTCCTATGAATTTATTTTAGAAGGGTGCATTGATAATTGAGATGAGCGCTAACAAGATAGAGATTAGTGGATGTATTGCTATATTTCTGCATTGCCTAATTAACTTGGAATTGAATATAAATTTCTTAAGACTATTTTTTTTTTTTTATAAGTTTCACACTCTTTGCCTCAACACTATTAACTATTAAGTTAATGGTCAATATGTAAATGAAAGGTAATTATCTTGTAAAGGGTAAGATGTTGTGTTAATGAAACTGGTTGTATGCCGACGTTGTTGGTCATGAGGTAATTCTCAATAGTCATCTTCATCTTCATTGTCATTTGTGAGAGGATGCATGTTGGTTTACATGCGCCGATGTGGGAAAGGGCGTAAATTGAGCTTTTTATTAGGCAATTTTAAAACTATTTTTACCGCAGTAATATCATGAAGCTTAAAGGGAAAATATGTATCAACATAAGCAATAAATAAGAAGTGCAGCCTCATACGAACATGTAACCATTTTTATGTTATTTTTGTCGTACCCTATGTCCACATTTAGGTGTTCTCTACATGTAGAATTTTATGCGCAATCTGCAGTAAAATAAAATCATTACACCTCGACAGGAAGAGAAGCTTTTACACGAATCTTCTCCCCGACAATATTTCCTTT
>NW_021318618.1:3325520-3369708 GCF_001605985.2 Dendrobium catenatum | reverse complement strand
AGGAAAAATTCTAAACCCATGATAAATTCGTAAGAATAGTTGAACATAATAGTCACATTTATAATGGTAAATTATAACTGAAGTGGAGAAGCCCAATTACTGGAAGAGTGTTGCGAGGATAATATAATGAGCGTCTTTAGAAACGTAATTAGTGGGCGGCACAGTAAAAAAACTGAGTGAGAACGCAAACAATAAGGAAAATTGTTTGGGATATTTGAGTATTATCGATTTTGATCAACTAACTACCCAATTCTAAATGAGGGGTGATATAATTGATCCAATTGGACCAAAGACTGGTAATTGTCTGTCTTTAACACGACCTACACTTCAGACTTGTAGCTTGGATGAAGTGCGAATCGAATAGTAATACTGTTCTAAGTTTGATATCTAATTTGCCTCTCTAAAATATGTAGTTTTTCGCTCTTATTATCTTTTAAGGTTTCCTTATATATTATTGCATGAATCTAATTTAAAGGATAATAAGGATAGGAGATCCGATGCTTTTTTTAGAATCTCATTGATTGGTTCTCTTTTGCATTTTGTTTGAATAGGATGCTGGTAAATTCATTGCCATTTTCTTCTAACTGTCAAACTGCCTTATGTGCTCTCCCATCTGTAAGTCACTTCTTAGAAGTTATTTCTTCAGTTTAAAAGTATGTACTATCCGGAAATGGCAATGTTCCTTTTACTATAAAAAGGTGTTTATTATTGTATTATTCACTTGTTGAATGTTATGAGCACATTGCTATGAAAGGTGATTCTTATTTAATAGTTAGATTTTACCTCTTCTTTCCTTGTAATGCTTGTTCAACATAAGTTCAGGTTCTCTTCATATTTCAACCAAAATTTGGTGATCGATCAAATATAACATTTAGCATTTATAGTCTTCTATGTCCTGATGAATTACATTTGGAAGTATAAAGTTGAGTTGGTTCTTTAATTGAATTTTTGCACTTTGCCTTTCAGGCTATTGTTTCAACTTCAACAAATTTGATTCTAGTTCAATGGAATCCATCATACAGAATTACATCGCAGATCAAATTTCCCTCAAAGGAAAGATGTCTTTGCTCTGAGTTATCAGTTAGAACATACAAACTACTAGCAACTAATCAAGCACAGACCACCATAGAAGAAGATAAGGATAGTAATCTGTGGGAAGAAAGTAAACAATCACTCTATGCGTTCAATTTCACCACAGAAGAAGCCGATCGGATACTCAAGAAAGCTTTTGGCTGGATTCATTCACCTTATTGGGGCGAAGAACGAAGAAAAGAAACTCCTAAATTAGATTCAATAAAAGAGATGTTGGATTACTTGAAGAGTTTAAGCCTTTCTGATGATGATCTCCACAAGATACTGAAGAAGTTTCCTGAGGTGCTGGGCTGTTGTCTTAATGAAGAGTTGAAGGTCAATGTTCAGACATTAGAAAGGGAATGGGGAATCAAAGGAAAAACACTTAGAAATCTTCTTCTTCGCAATCCTAAGGTGTTAGGATATAATGTGGACTGCAAAGGTGATTGCATGGCTAAATGTACTAGATGTTGGGTTCGGTTTTAGTAAATTTATCTGCAGATTGTGTAGAAGATATTAGTTCTTACATCAAAAGGTCTCAGATTAGCTGGTCAGTAAAGCAGATTTTATTCATAATGTAAGTTCATATTATAGAAAGGTTCTATATTATCGTTTCTTTTGTATGAGTATAACTTAAAAGAGTGGAAATTCATGTTAGTTTTGAGTAAATATGATGCAAATCTGGAAGTCCATATTCATCAGAAATACAACTAGTGATAATATTATTTTATTTTTCGCTATTTCTTTTATTTTTCTATTTTATTTTGATAATTCATATAATAGATGGTTCTCTTGAGGAGTTGTCTTCTCTAAAATCTGTGTTGGTTTATATGATTTTCATGTTGGTTTGAGTTTTGAATGGCCGGTTTAAAAATGAATTTTCTCTGAAGCATCCAACTGGAAGAGTTTCTATGGGATTGGACGCCTCATCTCTTGAGATGTTTTTGTTGGGATTCTGTTATTTTCTGCTGGTCTTCTTTCTCCTGCTTATTTTGTTTGTGGCCAAAATGTTTCTTCTGCTCGGCTCAATTCCCTGGACTTGGATATTACTGTCAGACAAAGTTCTCTTGTTCCTTTCAGAGAAGTTTGCTTTTTTCTGGTGTTTCTCTGATGGTGGTTTCTTTCATCTATTTGGAGCTATTGTTTGTTTAGATGTTTTCTCTTTGGGAGGTGTTCAGATGAGGGATATACTCAGTTGTTTTCATGTATGGCCATGAATCCAATTAACTTTAGAAATCTTTCTGCTTCCTTCGACACTTTGGCAGTTTCTTTTTTGTAGGGAAATGATGAATGTCATTGCACCCATATGGCCTTTCATTCTCTTGGACGATCTACGGGCAATCAGGTGATGCTTTTCAATCATTATTGATAAAATTCTATATTATGTTTAATTAAAATTTTGCTCATTCTGAATCTTGTTTTTGAAGCTTTTGCCTTTATTCTTCATTTTCTTTTTGAGTCTAGCACGTTTTGTTTGCAGCTCAATTTTTCTTTGGATCACTAGATGTTGAGTAGCAAGTTTATCGTACTTTTCATGTAATTTTTTTTTCTTAATCAATGATTTTGGGCTCTTCCCTAATTAAAAAAAAAAAATTGCAGTATATAGCAAAACCAATCAATGATTTAAGGTAGCCCAATCAAACCATATATCTTATCAAAGTCTCCAAAATTTATAATAACCAAAAAGATACAACTTGTAAATACATCACCACAATGCACTGCAGGCAACCCTGAGCAAACTCAAAACTTGCAAGAATCTACTGAACTGGTAACATACAATGGTTAGTCATCATTCCTCTTTATTTTTGTGTGAACGGCCAGAAAGTGGCAATTCCCCTTTCTATGCAACTTTTCATTCATTTCTCATATGTTATAAATAAAGAGCAACAACAATGAAAAAATATAATCTTTAATCCATGTAGTACTTACTCTTCGTTAGAGTTCCTTTCCAATATTTTGTAAGCAAAACATCAAATAAGAATTTTTGCCCATCATATAGATCTTTTTTAATCATCTGCATAGCAAAGGGAAACCCAAAAAATATGTGTATGAAATTTTTTTTATTATAACAAACTAAGCATAATCTCTTAATAATAATGTCGTAATGAATGTGATTGTCTATAGTTTTGAGGCCAGCAATACAAGTCATTTAAGTTTAGAGTGAGAATATAATAGAATTACCTTAAACCAATGAGATTTGAATAGAGTATTAGGTAAATCATCAAAAAAAGCTTTTTTGGCTTTATTAAAGGTAAACTAATCTTTTCCATTTCATATAAGGTTATTCACTACTCCATTATAGAAAGCCCTCAAGCAAAGAAATCATCAAGTTGACGAGAGTTTAAGATGAATTTTAGATAAAACACAGGCCATTCAATAATATTTCATTAAATGTAGCATCAATGGTAGAATAAAAAAATGGTGAATGTTACACCTAAAAATTTTTCTTAGAGAATTCCCATTTAATCAAAGATCATAGAAGAGAAAAATAGAGCTTTCATCATCATTAAAAAAAAAAGTAAATTCAATGTGCATATGAGGGTCAGTTGATCTCAATTTCTCCCACAAGTGAGCACCCTACCAATAATTGTAGAGCCAAGAGAGAAAGATTGGACCTAGAGGAGAGTTACAGAGAAATCATAGCAAAAAGAAGAAGTAGAATGGTATATGTAAAGCTATTAATTATTTTTTTTTTGCATCTCACACTATATGGAACAATATACAGATTATATAGAATGTAGCCAATTGTTATGTTATAGCCACAATAATGCTTGACTGACGATGATTGTTATTGGGTTATGCTCGAATGGCTGAGATTACACAGTAGTGAGGATGGTAACTCCATTCATCTTTTCATCATTTGGGTAGTTACTACTTACTACCTTCCTATAAGCTAAGTAAATCAAAACAAATGGTTAACTTCTCTCTGATCTTGCAAAGCATTCAATGGATATCGACTTCATAAGAAGCCAGCTGGTTGGTCATGTGAGTGGTTGTGTTGAACTTTGATCTCCTTAGAGTGAATGTATTGGTGAATGAAGTGAAAATTAATTTCAATGTATTTTTTAGCTTGAAATATGGGACTATTGGTGACAGACATGATGGATATGTTTCAATAGTGAATGAATGTTGGCTCAGTGAGAGCGATAAAAGTTCTAAATGAGGCGTCATAGCCAAATAATATTGGTAGTTGCCCATGTTAGAGTGTGATACTAGGTCTGATTGGAGGATCTTGCCACTCTGGGTTGCTTCTTTTTAGTCCAAGAAATTAGAGTGTTTCTTAGGTAGGAACTAAAACCTAAGATGGATTTGCAGTATATAGAATCAGTTGACTGCATCTATATAGCTATGAAGACTCGATGGATCTCTTTATATAGGTAAGCCAAACTCAATGGTACCATTTACTTAACTTAGAAGTCACTTAAGTTCTTGATTATGATACTCATAGGGTTCATCCATATGCTGACAGAGTTAATTGATAATGTAGGCTACTTCTGGGCAACTAATTGTCAACTATAGGAGCGCGTGAGTGAGCTTCCAAAATTTTTTTGGTCCAAAGGGCTAAGTCAGTGTTGTAGGCTTCTATCATGTTTGCAACTGAGGATGGAAATGGAGATGCAATATGTCTAGTTTACTTCCTGTAAAAAATCTATTGCATATTGAGATTGACATAGAAATTACCCTTGGTATTTTCGGATGACTTGAATACCCGAAAAGTAGGAGGAGATCGAGCCGAGATTTTTCATGTTGAAGCACTATTCTAGGTCATGAAACAATTTTTGTGTGGTAGTTGGGTCATTTCAAATCACGAAGACATCATCAACATAAATTAAAAAAAAAATTATACCATTTTGCTTGTATAGTAAGAGAGAAGGATTTGCTTGATTGAAGTGGAAACTGTAGTGGATAAAATATATGGGGGAATGTCCCTATGCATTGAAGTGAAGTAGTTTAGAGGTTTAAAAAGTGAATGGTAGATAAAGTAAATGAAATACAATGAGCCTTAGCTTCATTACATGCTTTGCAAAAAGAAAATTAAGACGGAATACATAACATTTTGTTGCGTGTAGAAAAGGTTGCAATGATAGAGGATGTGGATGTTCGAGTTATTGATGCTGAAGATTAGAGTGTTGTGTGCAAAAGCCAAAGCAACTAGGGATGATGAAGCTCTTCCTTTACAAAGCGGATGGAGACCTCTCCGAAACATACCTTGAAGGAGGATGATATTTTTCGCTAGATTATTTATGTGAAAATTTAACGCCATCAAAAGAAAAAGAGTAAATGTTACGGAGATAAGATTGTGAGAGATTTTTGGGACGTGAAAGAGTTTAGACAAATAAAGCTTATTGATAGGAGTTGGTAGCAAATCTTGGTCAGAATGGGGAAGTGGTAGAGAGGTACCGTTGCCAACAAGGATGTTGCATGGTCCAATGCAGTGAGTTGCTTGCTACAGATGCTCAACATTAGATGTTAAGTGAGCAGTGGAACTTGAATCAAGGTACTATTTAGAGTTATTGGGTTGCAATGTTGTGACCAATGCCCATTGGGATGGCATAGGAGTGGCTGGTGTGAAGGTTGGGTTCAGTTTATGTCATCATTTAAAAGGTCTTATTTAGCACAGACTTGGCAAAATATGGTGTTAAGCATGATTTTCCTTGCTCATTTGAGTAATATAGAAATCCTTTGCTTCATCATACCCCCTTATGCCATATGAGAAAGAAGACCTTCAATATCTGTTTGTGGTAAGGTCCACGGTGTAATCTGCTGTGCACACTCTTTTGTATTATCAATTGCAGAATGAATCTCTTCACTTCATAAGAGAGAGAAGAAGTCATTTAGGCTTATGGGATGAAGAGTGGTGTGGACAGCATTCTTTAAGGCATGATATGAAATGAGTAGGTTGTTGAGGATATGAAACATGATGTCATCATCATCATCTAGGAATGCTTCAGGTACAACAATGTTGTCAACTAGAGCTTGACATCAGATATGTATTTTATCATGGTCCTATTGTTGTTTGCAAAGTGATGAAGCTAATTCTTGAGTTGTATCACATGTGACCAATTGTTTGAGGATTGGGCAAAATTGGAAGAGTTGTTATAGAGTAGATGGTGTTTGAGAGATTACGATCTATAAGTTTTCATGTGTTATACAAAGGATTGGATAGGGATTGGCCAACTGCATGAGTGAGAAATCTCCTTGGGCACTTGTTTGACCCATGGAGAAAACCATTAAAACCATCTGGGACAGTTTTTTATTTGGAGATATACATAGAGGGTAATTATCATTTGAGAGCTATATGTTAACTTTTTCTTCAAGATTTTCCATCAGAAATGTTAAGAAGACATATAAAATAGCTCCTGATGTTAAGAGTTGTCGTATCTTCATGGATGAAAGAAGTAGGGGTTGCCCATTTTGATGAGACTATGCAGCGGGCTGTAGTAGAGAATGCTTTGATACCATGTAAAAACTAAGAGAGAGATAATGATTTAACCTTTGTTGAATTTTCTAATGAAGGTTTCCCAGTACAAATCAAATTGAAAGAAGTTTTACTTCTAAAGAATATATTAATGATGAATGCCTTCAAAGAATCCTAATGTTTAAAAGATCATTTATCTAGTTAATTAAACGTGCATAATTCATCATAATTGATCTCTAAGCCATTTAGATTAATTTTATTTAAAAAATAATATTTGTTCTTATAGAATTATATCATATTTGCGTGAATTGTCTATTTTTTATTTACTGTATCATCTCATCTTTTAAGAATTAGTTATAAGTCTTCATTAGTATCCCTTAAGATAGATATTAGTATTTTAATATTTTCATTACTTATATCATATTAGCCATTTTTATAATCTAACATACTGAAATGAATATATTCATCAAAAATCGACTATTAATTATAAAAATTATAATTTTATTAATGCAAATATAAATTCATATTAGACAATAAAGTAATGGTATGTTGAAACCTTTAAAACTTTACTAGATGGTACTTCAAAAAATTAAATAATTAGAATACAAGATCATATAAAATCATTAAACCAATTGAAAATTATAGGTCAACAAGCTCTCTTTCTTTCTCATATCTCCTCTAATCTCTCTTTTGCCACATATTAATAAATTGATATCAAATTACACAAATTGCAATGTGATATCTTGACCAGTTAGGTACTACTAATTATATCAAAGTTGTTAAACATGTACAGTAATGATTTACCATCATTTATACTTGCACTATGTTCCTTTAATTGAGGCACCCTGCATTCATGCAAGTGAACATTTCTTATTTGAAGTTAAAAAAAAATTTTGTGAACTTAACCTGTAACTAAGATTATAAAAAATCTCAAGCAACTCATTATGAGTAACCTCTCAAACAATTTAGTTAAGTATAACAAAGTGTCACCCATAAACTCTTTCATAATTTAAACAACCATCACTATCATCAGTCATCACTAATGGTGAAATTAGAGGATCGCCTTTCACTTCTAATTAATAAGGCTTTAGCAACGCTTTTTTCAACTATTGCGGCAATTAAAGCGCTACTAAATTTTTTGCAACAAATTTCCAACAGCAACAAATCAAGTATATTTAAATTGGTTGGAAAAGACTTTGGCAATGGTTTTCACTTGTAGTAGTTAAAACCACTGTTATAGGTTAGAATTGCAACGGTTAAAAACGCTACAATTATGTAATATAGTAGCGGTTTTAACCGCTTCTTTGTTATAGTATAATAGCGGTTAAAACCATTATTCATCTTTATCATTGTAAAAATTCAAAATCATTGCAGAAATTCAAAACTTTGATTTGGCATGATTTAAATTGCAAACTTGCATAATTGTTTGGTTGTGATTTCTTCTTGATTTATTTAATCTATTGTTATTTCCCAATAATTAGTTTAATAACCTTGCAGTAAGTAGGACCAATCTAATTTAATGATTATGAGAAGACCATCAAATTAAACTATTTTAACAATTTGCAAACCGTCGCTATCAACTGCTGTGAAAAAGGCATTTTTTATAGTTTTTGCTCTCTTATAGGATTCATTTGAGACGACTTTCTTATTGCTTCTTAAAACAATTTTTTAGTATAAAAATTAAAATTTTTGTACATAAAACCTGCTTTAAGAAGTTAAAAGAAAGTCATTCCAAACAAAGCCTTGAACTTTCATATCTTTAAGCCTATGAAAATTGGTTTTAAATGAGCTTTCTTATCCATTGATGATTGGATGCAACTAAAGAACATATTAAATAAACAGCAACAGATACAGCAGCATGAAAAGCCTGATGCGGAGAACATCAGCGTCCAGAGAGACTTGCACGCAATTAGGCACACATTAATTGCCCGCGCCTGGCTTTGTCCATTACTGCTACTCTATAAGAAGAAGGCCATTAGGCATTTCTATCTAAACCTTTGCTCTTTCAGCTTCTCTCACTGTCTCTACAACTTTCCAATGGCCAGAGCAAGGTTAATGATCATGGTAGTTTTCTTGCTTCTGCTGCTTGAGGTGAGATATATAATTGCTCCATTTAAGCAATCGTTCTCTTCATAAAAATAAAAAACTCGCAAAATTTCAGCACTATTTTGATAGACCTTTCTTAAAGGTCTACATCAGATTATTCAGTATGTTATATACATAGTAGATGAATTATAATTATTTTTTCTCTTGCATTAATGCTTGTTTTCTGATGTCAATGGCTGCAGATGGAAATGTTTACAGGATCATTGACGACAGGAGTGGAGGCAATAGGTAAGCTCATGTAGAACGGTAATGAAGAATTTTTAAATTATGAGTTAGTGGATCTCAGTCTATTGAATTATAATTATTACATATCAAAGATTCAAATGAACTATTATATATATATATAATTTATTTAATCATAAAATAAAAATAATAATAAAACAATAAGAGCAGTATATGGAAGGAACTTTTATTACGTTCGGTTCAAGGACGTAGAGGAACGTCCGGTCGGAGGCAATTTCCCGTCCAAAAACTAGGTATTTGCTCGGTACAACTAGGTATTATTTGATAATAATGAAGAATACCGTTCTCTGAAGACCAATACCGAGTTATACCAGCTGTACCGAGAAATACCGAGTTGTACCGAGTTTTCTGAGAAAAACTACGGTAAACTTTGGTATAAGCTCTGGTATTGTGCTCGGGTAAAGCCGCATAAACTTCGGTATTGGTTTCAATTGATAGTATTCTTCGTGTATTGTTTGGTATGCTCGGTACAAACTCGTTTTTGGCAGGGAATTTGCCTCCGACCGGATGTTCTCTACGTCCGTCGGGAGACGTAATATTGTTCTATATGGAAGAGTAGCAAAAATAAAATAAATACTTTTTTTGTATATTGATCTGTTTAATTCATAGTTAATCTGTTGATGTTTTGCTGATGATACAGATTGCCCATCAAACTGTGCGAGGCGATGCAGCAAAGCAAGACATAATGTGTGCAATAGAGCCTGCCTTGCGTGTGCCACCATTGTAATTGTGTGCCACCTGGAACTTCTGGCAATAAGGAAGTATGCCCCTGCTATGCTAACTTGAAGAACCGTAAGGGCCGCCCTAAGTGCCCTTGATTAGTTGCTTCAACTATATGAGCCACTATTCATACAATAATATTATATATATATATATATATATATAAAGGTTTCATGTAATGAGTATTTGATATATTTTATGCGTTGTCAATTAGTAATGCAATAGCTCATTTTTCTCATTTAGGACCTGGCAAGGATGATGCATGTGTGTGTATAAAAACAATTTAGTAAGGGGGAAAAATTATTTATCTAATATGTTAAATATTTAAATTTTTATATTTATTTGTATAACAAATAAATCTGTCATTAAAAAAATATTATTAATATTAAATTTTTAACTAAGTATATATTTTTCATGAATATATTTTTATGTGATTTATATATTGATTTAGTATATAAGTACATATAAATGTATAGATGTAAAATATGTAAATTTATAAAAATTTTATGGTAGATTTGTAATTCCCCAAATAAATAAAATTTCACTGGTATATAACTAATCTAAGGAATGTTTAATAATGTTTTAAAAAAGTAGTTTTAAATACTGTTTTTTGGCTAGCTCCATTATGGTTTTATTTAAGCATACCTTAATTTCTATTTTTTTATGGAGACCAATGGGACAAATGAGAAAATTGATTTTGAGTCTATAATCTAGCTCGCTAAGTTACTTCAATTCTGCTCTAAAGACAGGGAAATTTTATTTCTGTATGCACAAAAAGTATCCACTATCCATTAGGATATCATCTTTATTATTATTATTATTATTATTATGGAAAACTTAATGTTTATTTCATTGGAAGCATGGCACCAAGCATTGGCTTTAGAGTAGCTTTTTTGTTTTGTTTTTATTAGTTGTTTTACTTTGTTTTGATAGTTCTGCAATTAAGAATGTCAATTATGATGGTTGAGAGAGTGATCTATTATATTTCATTGCTTTAAGTTTAATTACTTCATATGATTTGGCATGATTTCAATCTTTATTCAATAATTTAGATTAATTTTTATAATGATAGTTTTATTTGGAAAAATATGACATTCGTTATGATAGAGATATCAGTATATGACACGACATGAAAATCCAACCCAAATGTAGAACTGTTATGAAAATTTTGTATTCAAGTCGACCCATTTAATACACGGGTTGGGTGAAGGTTTGATTTCTTGAGTCATTTCATTATCAGACTGGGTTTGGGTCATCCCGCCAAATTGAAAATGGCCTAGATTTGACTCGTAAATTGTGAATTGAAAATTTTTATATGTATATAAAAATGTTATATAATAATTAAAGTTCATATTAATGAAATTTTGATGGTAATATAACAAAAAAAAATCAAATAAATATGTTTGACTCTTCAAATGACGCATCATGCGTCAATTTTCGCCCTGTTTAGCGTATTTTTGCGTATAGGGGTCAATAGAAGTGAGAACTTTGTTAGCATAAGTGAGAACTCTGTCAACAGTTTTGGTTCTCTGGCTTTCGCTTGGGGCTCGTCGTCTCATTTTGCTCTGCATGTTACTCAGGGAAGTGTTTTAATCCTTTGTCTCTAGTGCTTTTTCTTTGTTAGTTGGCCTGGGCTGACTAGTTTTCTTCTTCTCCTTGGCTTTTAAATTTATCATTGTATTCTTTAAGAGCTTCAACTAATAGCTCTACTGAGATGATCGAACCAGGTTTTTTAGCAGGTAAAAATCATTCTCAATTTTTTAAGGAAGTTTTATCGGATTCCTCAGTTGCTTTCCCCGAGCTTAAACCTACAAATCATTGTGTCATTATGGATTGATTGCTCTTTGGATCTCCAAGGAAGAGGTTAAATCCCTTGCTGCTCCTTTTGAGTTTGCATTGGTTGGGAAGTTTGCACTTCGGTATCCTAAGTTGGATACCATCCATAATTTTTTTTCAATGTTAAGCTTTGTGGTGAGATCTCAGTTATCTTGTTCGATCCTCATCACATACTATCAAACTGTCAAAGGAATTGGATTATAGCCGTGTTTTTTCTCATAAAACTTACTATATTAGTAAATGTTTGATGAAACTTATTATATGGCCTCCTCTCTTTGACATTTTTGAGGAATTTCCCTTCATCCCCATTTGGATTTCTTTTTCGAATTTACGAGCTCATTTTTTTCTCATCGAATTTTATATGATTTGGGTTCCTTATTTGGTCATCCGCTTCAAACGGACAATGCCATGGCTAATGTGACTAGACAATTTGTTGCTTGTATTCTTGCGGAAATGGATATCTCAAAAAAATATCGTAATTTTATGTGGCTTGGCCCTAATAAATATGTTATATTTAGAAGGTTGTGATGGAAGATCTCCCATCCTTCTGTGATCACTACAAATCGCTAGATCACAGTAAGAATGAGTGCTATATACTTTACTCTTACTTGAGGAAAAAATCTATTATTAACTCCATACCTTCGGGGATTGATCCTAATGGGATTGCCTTTATAGCACCTTTTTCAAGGGTTCATGATTTAAATAATGTCTCTCTTATTGAGCAAAATATTGGTGTTAAAGAGTTTGCGGAGAATATTCCTATTGTTTTTTATGGCAACATTGATCTTCATGGGAAAGAGGTTACTAATGCTCCTTCACCTATTTCTAATTATTGTCTTGCTATAAGGGTTACTGATAATGAAGTTGTTCCTATTTTGGTTCCAATGATTTCTTCTTCTAAACTTCAATTACCTGATAATGACCCTTTGGGTCAAATTGAGGGGGCAAGCCCTATTTCTCATTGGATGTCAAATTTGGAAGAAGGTGAAATTAATTCCTCTAAGGCTTTTCATCCCAATCACTCATTTAAAGATTTAAAATTCAATACTTCACATGAACTTCTAAGAGAAAATACAAAAAAAAAATATGACATTTTATCTTATGATACAAGAGTCACTAGATCAAAAGTTGCTAAAAATATTATTTTTTTTATGATTAACTTTACCATTTGGAATATGGCAAAATAGTTACATGTTCTCATTTAAGAAATCTTTGTGTGATCAATACAATTTCTCTTTTAGCTCTGCTTGAGACTGTGGTTGATGCTTCTAAGCTTTTATTATGTCAAAGGTAATTGGGTTTTGACTTCTTTTATGTTAATAATAATGATAAATTTTGATTATTTAGGAATGAGTCTATTAATTTTTCTATTATTGGAGATTTTAGCAAGCTTTTGCATTGTAAGTTGTCTATTTATAATGTCATTGTTATAGGTTTAATAGTGTATGCTAGTTATTCTAAAGCTGATAGGCTTCCTTTATGGAAGAAGTTGCATGATTTGGTTAATTCCTAATATGACTTTTGATTTATTGGTGATGAATTTAACATCATTTCAATATCTCTGAAAGACAAGGAGATGCCCCTCCTAATTTGGTCATTATAGATGATTTTAATAATATGATTGTTGCATCCAGGAGTATTCACGGTGATAGATAAATATAAAATTTAACGTCTTAGCATTGTACAAAAATCCGGCACATAATTAGATAAGAGAGATGGTGCATCATTTATGAGACACCAAAATTTTTATGTGGAAACCCGTGAATATGGGGAAAAACAACAGGGCCTAGCCCTGTTTGAATGAATCCACTATTATTGCAGTTGATTACAAATGAGGCCCTTCATTGGGGGAAGGCCTTAGCTTGATGTACATCTTATTGAGTACATTACATAATGTGAATACAAGGAATCACTATTAACGTGTTCGTTTGGTCGGAAGGATCGTAGTTGATGGGCGACGTAAGTCAGAATGATCATAGTCGGCGGGCGATGGAGGTCGGAAGGACTGTAGTCGGTGGGCGAAGTAAGTCAGAAAGACCATAGTAGGCAGGTGACAGAGGTCAGAAGGACTATAGTAGGTGGGCGACGTAAGTTAGAAGGACCGTAGTTGGTGGGTGATAGATGCCGGAAGGATTGTAGTTGGTGGGCGACGTAAGTCAGAAGGACCGTAGTCAGCGGGCGACAGAGGTTAAAAAGATGGCATCAGCTAGAAATCCAGCAATGGATAGAAATCTAGCATCAGATAGATGTCCGGCAAAAGTACGACAACAGGCAGAAGTCTGACGTTTGATAGAAACTTGGCAACGAGTGGAGGCCTGGCGTCAGGTAGAAATTTGACCTCAGTTGGTAGCCAAGGAGAACTCCAGCATTAGATGGTATTCAGGCAGAACTCTGATGTCACTTGGAGTTTGGGTGAAACTCCAACGTCACTTGGAGGTTGGGCGGAATTCGGTGTCACTTGGAGGCCAAGCGGAATTCCGGCGTCACTTGAGTTCGGGCAGAATTTTGGTGTCTCTTGGAGGTCGGGCAAAATTCTAGCGTCACTTGGAGTTCGGACAGAGTTCCAGCATCATTGGAAAGTAGGGCAAAATTCTGGCATCACTTGAAAGTTGGGCGGAATTCCGGAATCCTGTGGAAGTCGTGCAGAATCCCGGCGGTGGTCGAGGATGAGTTTTTTCCCTCCTGGTCTTCTCTTCTTCTTCTTGCTTCGGTCCCCTCTCAAGAGAAATGAGGGGTCTATTCATAGATTTCTGGAGTGGCATGGCCCATAAAGAGGTGGAGGATCAAGGGAGGGAGAATATGGAGTGGTTCGGATGGACGGACGATATTGAATATTTTGATCGTGGACCATTTATCAGACATTTGAAGGTCTTAATGATATTGGAATTCAGCAATCTTGGGCTCGTTAGATTCATATCTTTGAGCCGCTCGATTTGACTATAAGCATGTCATGTTTGAAACCCTTTTGGTAATCCAAATTGTGGTTTAAACCTTCCAACAGCACTTCAGTTCCTTGATTTAGACTCATTTAGGCTCGGATTGAGTCGAATTTAGTGTCGTTGGGTTTGTATTTCCAAGAGGTTCAGTTTGACCATAAGTTTGCTGAAATTAGAGTTTAGATGATCACAAATTTAATTTTTGAATTTTCCAGCTTGATTTTTGCCTTGAGATTCGTGCCCGATCAAGATAATTTTTTGATGATATATCAGTTTCCCCCTATTTTCGGACGTCAAAGCTCAAGGAGTTTGAAAATATGTGTCGACATTTCACATTGACCGAATCGCAAAAAATTGTGTTCCAAAAAATATAAACTTGCTCAAATTTGAACATAGAGGCCCTATTGAGCTCTGAAAGTGTCAAAATTGAGTAAGGAATGTCAAAAAATATATCCAGGGACCCAAAAAATGTTCAATTTTGACCGTCCGAGCACAAAAATCGGGCCTGAACAAGTCTAGGCGGTCGAACCGAGAGGCCGGCCGCCACCCGCCGTCGCTGCTGGTGGCGAGACGCACACCGCACGCCAATCAGCTTGTCCCGTGCAGTTTGTGATTTTTAATTTTTTTGGTGGGACCCACATGAATTTCTTAATAAAAAAATCCCAAGAAAATTCCATAAAATTTCGAAAAAATTTAGAAAAATTGAGAAATTTTTACAAATTTCCAAAAAAATCTAGAATATTATTTTCTTCCCAAAAAATGCTATAAATACCCCCTAGGGCTAGGGAAAAACTTGAATATTCTTCTTTTCTCCTTCTGGCTTTCTTACATTGGAGGCGTTCCGCTATTTTTCGTAGGTGACTTTCCCTACTTAAATCGGTGCCACTCCTCTTGTATAGAAGTTATAATTTTCTCTTCTTTCTCTCCTTCTAGCTTTCTTACAGTGAAGGCATTCCACTATTTTTCTTATGTGACTTTCCTTACTTAATTTAGTGCTCCTCCTCTTATGTAGAAGTTAGACTTTTTGCAATCTTTTATTTTCTTTCTCTTTCCGCGTTCTAACTTTCTAACAGGGGAGGCATTCCACTGTTTTTCGTAAGTGACTTTACCTACATAAAATCAGTGCCCCACTCCTTATATAGAAGTTAGAATTTTTGGATTCATTTCTTTTCTTTCTTCTCTCGTGTTCTAACTTTCTTATAGTTGAGGCATTTCCCTATTTTTTATAGGAGGCATCCCCTACTAAAATTCAGAGCCCCTCTCTATATGTAGAAGTTAGAATTTTTGGAGTCATTCCTTTTCTTCTTCTCTAGTCTTCTTCTTATATTAGAGGCATTCCACTATCGGAGATAGGCAGGATTCCCCTATCAAGCTTTAGTGCCCCTTTCTTATGTTGAAGGAGATGTTTTCCTTCTTATTCTTCTCTTACATTCTTCTTTTTACATTAGAGGCATTCCATTTTCGGAGATGGGCGACATTCCCCTATTAAACTTCAGTGTCCCTCTCTTGTGTAGAAGAAGTCGAGATGAGAGGTATCTTCTTAATAGATAACCCGTGATAGAAGAAGATCAATTGTTACTTGTATGGGAGGGTGATTTGAGAAGATCTGGCGGTAATAGTGTTTGGGAGGAGAACCAGAAGAGATGAGTAGATGGAGAGAATTTCGACGTCGCTTGAGTGAAAGTTTATTGGCGATGGACGATCGAGCCAAAGTTCGTTGGCAGTCAACGGCCGAGTCTATAGCTAAAAGAGAGAATTGGAGGGTGCACTGCAAGTAGCAGTCGAGCGACAATCTGATGATGGCTGAAGTAAAGGACCATCGGTAAATATTAGAAAAAGGATCGATGATCATGGATGTTCAGTGGCATTTTGCTAAGGCAATATGCATTCATACGGAAGTGTGCCGACATTAGATATCCCTAATTTTAAGGAGCTAAAGAAGTATGCTATGTTAGTCATCTGGCAACACATGCAGAGTATTAAATGAATTGAGGCCTGATGAAAATCAAATTGTAATCTTTCTTTAAATAAAAAGTTGTAGGAAATGCATTTATGTGCAGTAGAGAAGAAGTCACTTAAATCTACTAAGGATAGTTGACTGTTTTGAAGTTGCTTGTTGCTTGATAATTATAAATTGAACGATTGATGCCAATATACTTTTTAATTTTAACTTCTAGTGAGAATAATGTACACATTATATATATATATAACTCCATTAATATTTTATAAGAAGTTGAGAACTTATCCTTCGGAGCAAGCTAAAATGTGATTGCATCTTTGAGTCGTATTTTTATATTGCCCCCATATTTTTGGAGCCACTATTAGACTGCTAAGGTCTTTATATGAGTGATAGTTTTATCAACTACTTGATTTTATCGAATCTTTATAGAGAGATTACTGTTCACATAGAGCACTGCTCAATGATGTTGATCTCTATAGAATAGGTCAAGAAAATCCACCAAGGATGTAAGACCTTATCCGAGATTATAAGTCATAGCCTTTGCTTGATGATATTAACCTGTATGAAAGAGGTAGAGAATCCACCAAGGATGTAAGACCTATTCGAGATTGTATGTCAGAGCCCTACTCGATGAGGTTAACCTATATGGAGGAGGTCAAGAGAATTCACCAAGAATGTAAGACCTATTCGAGGTTGTATGTCAGAGCCATGCTCGATGACGTTAACCTACATGGAAGAGGTCAAGAGAATCCACCAAGGATGTGATATCTATCTGAGGTTGTTTGTTAGAGATCTACTCGATAACATTAACCTATATGGAAGATATTGAGAGAATCCACCAAAGATGTGAGACCTATTCGAGATTGTATATCAAAGCACTGCTTGATGGCGTTAACTTATATAGAAGAGGTCGAGAGAATCCATTAAGGATGTAAGAATTATCCAAGGTTGTATGTCAGAGCGCCGCTCGATGATGTTAACATATATAGAAGAGGCCGAGAGAATCCACAAAGGTTGTAAGACCTATCGAGGTTGTATGTCAGAGCCTTTCTCAATGATGTTAACATGTATGGAAAAGGTCGAGAGAATTCACCAAGGATGTAAGACCTATCCAAGGTTGTATGTTAGAGTTTTTGCTTGATGAAGTTAACCTGTGCGGAAGAGGTCGGGAGAATCCATCAATGATGTAAGACCTATCAGAGGTTTTACGTCAGATCCATTGCTCAATTACGTTAACCTATATGGAAGAGGTCGAATCGAATCCTCATGGGATTAATTTTGCCTTTATTGGGAGGGGACGAATGTCACGTGTATCCTGAATCAAAGGTAGAAAATTATCTATATTTAGACCGTTACTGTCTTTTTTAGGTCAAGATTAAGACCTTGCCCAAGGAGTATAAGTCCAGTAATGGACTATATAAATATTATAATTGATTAGAAATATCCTTGTATTTTGCTAGAATTTTTTTGAAATGTTATCTAGATGTTTGAGGATCTTTTTGACTATGGTTGGAGTCAAAGTTGCCTGCCAGTCTACATCCAATTCTTATGAAATTGATGCAGTAATGACTGATGTCAGGAAGTTGATATGAATGACCTTCTGAGGTTGGAGATAATTTTTCCCCCAGTTGGGAATCAAGTTCTCATAACGGCGCCAAACTGTTGTGTCTAGGAGTATTAGCGGTAGTAGAGAAATATAATATTTAATGTCTTAGTGTTGTATGAAAATCTAGCATGCAATGAGATAAGAGAGGGTGTAGCATTTATGAGACACCAAAAATTTTACGTTGAAAACCGCTGAATAGGGGGAAAAATAATAGGGCCAAGCCCAGTTTGAACGAATCCACTATTATTGTAGTTCATTACAAATGAGGCCCTTTCTTGGGGAAAGGCCTTAGCTTATGTGCATCTTACTGAGTACATTACATAATGTGAATACAAAGAATCACTATTGACGTGTTCATTTGGTCAGAAGAACCATAGTTGATGGGCGACGTAAATCAGAAGGACTATAGTTGACGGGCGACGGATGTCGGAAGGATTATAATCGGTGGGCAATGTAAGTCGGAAGGACCGTAGTCGGGGGGTAACGGAGGTCAGAAGGAATGCAGTCGATGGGCGACGCAAGTCAAAAGGACCATAGTCGGCGGGTGATAGAGGTCAGAAGGGCTGTAGTCGATGGGCGATGTAAGTCAGAAGGATCGTAGTCAGCGGGCAATAGAGGTCAGAAAGATGGCTTCATGTAGAAATCCAGCAATGGATAGAAATCCAACATCAGGTAGATGTCCGATGAAAGTACAACAATAGGTAGAAGTCCAGTGTCGCATAGAAACATGGAGACGAGCGGAGGTCCGACGTCGGGTAAAAATCTGATGTTGGTTGGCGGCCAAGGAGAACTCTAGAATTAGATGGTATTCGAGTAGAAATTTGATGTCACTTGGAGTTCGGGTGAAACTTCAACATTCCTTGGAGGTCGGACAGAATTCCAGCATCACTTGGAGGCCAAGCGGAATTCCGGCATCACTTGGAGTTTGGGCGGAATTTCGATGTCACTTGGAGTTCGGGCGGAATTCCAGCGTCACTTAAAGTTTGGGCAGAGTTCCAATGTCATTGAAAAGATAGGCGGATTTTTGGTGTTACCTGAAAGTCGGGCAGAATTCTTGCATCCTGTGGAAGTCGGGTAGAATCCCGGCGGTGGTCGAGGAGGAGTTTATTCCCTTGTACTCTTCTCTTCTTCTTCTTGCTTGGGTCCCCTCTCAAGAGAAATGAGGGGTCTATTTATAGATTTTTGGAGTGGCATGGTTCGTAAATAGGTGGAGGATCAAGGGCGAATGTGGAGTGGTTCGGATGGACAACCGAAATTGAATCCTTTGATTGTGGACCATTTATCAGACATTTGAAGATCTTAATGATATCAGAATTTGGTGATCTTGGGCTCGTTGGATTCATCTCGTCGAGCCGCTCGATTCAACTATAAGCATGTTATGTTTGGAAACCATTTGTTAATCCAAATTGTGGTTTGAATCTTCCAATAGCTCTTTGAGTCCTTGATTTGGACTCATTTGGGATCGGATTGAGTCGAATTTGGTGTCATTGGGTTTGTATTTTTGAGACATTCAATTTGACTATAAGTTTTTTTAAATCGGAGTTTAGATGATCCCAGATTTAATTTTTGAAGTTTTCAGCTTGATTTTTTCCTCCAGATTCGTGCCCTATCAAGATAATTTTTTGATGATATATCACTGATTATTGAATGTGGTTTAAATGATAATGGCTTCACTAGACCTATGTTTACTTGGTCTAATTATAGACTTTTGAAAAGATTATATTGGATCGTTTTTAATAATGAATGATTATCGCTTTTCCCTTATACTTTTGTGGAACTTCTGATCAATAGGAATGCTTCTGATCATGTTCCTCTTCTTTCTAGTATCAAGCAAGTTAATTTTAATGATTATATTCTTTTTTTTTTTTTCAAAACATGTGGCTCCAATTTCATGATTTCTATATTTTTGTTAAGAATAATTGGATGGCGCCTTAACACTATTTTGAGGGTACTAATGCAATTGTTGTTTTTTTTTTTTTTGCTTTTAAAATCAAGCATCTTAAACAGTTCCTTAGATTTTGTAATAAAAAATATGTTTGGTAATATTTTTTAAAATATATTAAAAGTTGAGAAGGAAGTCATTCAATTTGAGAATAATTATGCCTCCAACAATTGTGATGAAAATAGGAATATTTTAATTAATGCTAAAAATAATCTTATTAATCTTCAATATGAAGAAGTGGTTATTTCCAAACACCTTTTGAGGGTGAGAGAAATAAAAATATTTTGATGCTTTAACTAACAAAAGGAAGTCGAGATCCTTTTTAAATAAAATTAAGTTGAAGTCTAGTGAATTAGACTGAAGGTCAAAATGTTATTTTTGATTATGTTATCTCACATTTTAAATCATTTCTTGGTAGTTCTAAAACTGTTGGGGATATTTATAATCCCAAATTTATACCTTCTCTTTTTTCTAATGAGAATAATTGTAACTTCTCTGAAGCTCCTAATGAAATTGAAGTGCATAACATTCTTATGGATATAAATAAGAGTTCAGTTATTGGTCCTGGTTGTTTTACCACTTCCTTCTATCAAAATTGTTGGTATATTATTAAAGATGATTTATGTAAAGCTATTTAACCTTTTTTTTAATGGCTTTAGTATTCCTAAGTTTTTTGCTGGCACTTCTTTAGCCCTTATACCTAAATGTGATAATCCTAAAAATTGAAATGATTTTAAACCTATTAGCCTTACACTACTTTCAATGAAATTATTTCTAAACTTTTGACTTCTAGATTGGCTCTTATTCTCTCCAAAATTATTTCTTTAAATTAGATTGATTTTGTGAAGGTAGAAATACTATAATAAAGTTTTACTTTCCCAAGAATTAATTCATGATATCCACAAATAAAGTTAATAGTCATAATATAATTGTTAGGTTATATTTTAATATTTGCTTGAGAAGTGCGCAAATCAATTGCATTTGTATTTTTTTTTTGGAAATTTTTAAATATAGATTTTTTTAATTTTCAATTATAAAGTCAAACACATTATTATGAACGATATATCACCTCGAAATATGAAAATATCACTCTCTAATGGGTTTAGATTATAGAATTGTAAATTTTATCATGACTATCATAGTTAAATTTAAGAAAGAATAACATATGACCCCAAAGAGTCAAACATTGTTTGGTCAAATATTTAGTTATGATAATCTGGATGTGTAATCATTAATTTTATAGTTAAAGTCATAATAATAAATTATATTTCTTTTTTAGGAAAGAAAATATCATTTTCTATTAACTATTTGAGTATGATGATAATGATCATCTTTAATTTTAATTTTCCAAAAAAAATTCTCACATCCTATTTAAGAGCTAAGTAGGATGGGGCTTATTTTATTTGGGGTTTTAAATCTCCCACGAAGGCAAGCATTTGTAATTAATTATATCATAGGAAGTTTTAGGCCTGCTATGAATACTCTTGATTAAAATAATGATAAAATTTTATCTTAATTTTCTGAGAGTGATACAAAGGTGATGATGTTGGAATTTCAAAAGGGATTGGATCAATTTTGAGTACTAATTTTGAAGGCCAAATTATGATAAGTAGGAGGCATTTTGGGATTCTGAAATAATCTAAATATGCCTCAAACTATTCTATGTTATGATTTAAATTTTGGATGAGAGAAAATTTTAATTCAAGTAGATATTTTATTAAAAATTTGAGATTAAATTTTTGATGGTTGGACTTATGATTTTAGATCCGCCCTGAAACCTAGGTTTAAGTTGGACACTAAACGATAATAACCTGAACCTAACTAATGAAATATAAATCTAGACTTACCTCGGTTTAGATTGGAGAGTCATTTAAGCCGCCCAGGTGTGTTAAAATCATGTATCCTGTCATTATGAAAGATGGTGAGGTTTGTGATTTATGTTTTGTAGAATTTGAGGCCAAAATCTAGAGAAGGCCCAAATTGACACCTTTACTTATGTAGGGTGTAGAGTGATCATGTTCGATGCAATTAAAATTTTATTAATTTTTAGTTTGTTTTTATTACAATGCATATTAATTGACCTTATATATAAAAATAATATGACAAACTTTAAAAATTAGACTTAAAAATAATTTTTTTTTTGTAAAGTTGCATAACATCCCCTAGATAGAGCTACACCATAATAGATTAAGTTGTTGCCTTGGCTCACAGGCGGGGAGATGTCTAATAAGGAGAGACGGACAATATGAATGCATGAAAACCCCCGGCTTGCTTGGGCTTACTTCTTAGAAGAACTTATCTTTTTATGCGAGCTTGATATTTTTTGTTTAATTACAAGTAGAAGAATTTTTTGTTGCCCTTAAGGACCTAATCGCATTCTAGGCTAAAATAAATTTGACGTGCAAGAAATAAACCTAGAAAAGAAGGCAATTTCTAAAGAATAATTAATTTAAATAAATATCATAACATAATATCAAATGAATGTAAAAGAGGTCATGTGGAAATATTACTTAATTACAACTTAGGGTCTGCATAAATTAATAGTAGTTAGGCACTACTGACAGCATTCTGGATTCTAATCATATAGAACAACACAAGTGTTAAAATGATATATTTTTGTCTTCACTCCTTATGTTATTTTCTTCAAGCTCCTTGTATTTGTTAAGTCCAAATATCCAAATGAAAAAATTTCCTCCTTAAAGGGGTGTCTTTTTTTTTCTCTTTGGATTTCTAATCATCCTAATTTGCATTTTCAAATGGAAGGAACTCCTCCCTAAAGGTCTGATTCCTTCCTATTTAAATTCCAAATTGGATGCTAAAATATTCCATTTTAAGCGAATTTACAAACTCATTTAAAATTTACACCTATAAAAAATTAAACGACTTTAATATAACCTGCACATTATTCTAAGAAGTTCATATATAAAATCATCATAATATCATAGGTATTTATAAAAATTTCATAGCCCATATTTGGGCTAATTAACACATTCACTTGGACATACTTTTCATGTTAAGGGGGCTTGGAAAGTTTAGTGCCACCAGAAAATTTTGTTAATCACATATATTTTATTTTCCCCTTTATATAGCATTGGAAAAGTGTGGTCACCTGCAAAACCATCCAGATCATTCCTAGCCTAGGATAAATATAGTTCCATTCATATGTCACATCACATGTATCATGATAAAGGAAAGATATCACATCATATACAACACAAACCATATCAAATTATATCAACCAACATGCAAGAAAAGTTGCATAAAATCCACATAAAATTCACATCACATAAAAATCAAGTATAAAGGAATAATAACCTAGCCTAAAAGTAGATTTCGCTGTCCTAACAATCCATCTATAGTGTGTGCGTCAGGTTGTGTGGTTTGGATGTGTTATAAGTGGGTTATTGTTTGAAGTTTTCTAATGTTTTTTTTTTTTTTTTTTTGGTTTGTTGAAGGTTTAAGGGATATTTAGTTCAAGTTCAAGTTATGATGTTTTAGTTTTCATTTTTAAGTGAGTTTTAGGTGTTAAAGTTGATTGATTATTAGTATTCTAAAGTCATAAATTTTTATTTGGTGTTTTAGTCCTTAAACCTCAAATTTTAATACACTTGTGCTCTCCAAAATGAAATCTACATAAGGTATGGATGCTTCCATTAATTAGTGGTTTATAGTTTATTTTTTAAGTTGAATAATAATTTTCTTTATTCACATCAGTGGCGTGAGATTTATTTCACCCTTTTTGAGGCTAACTTAATAGTTTCATAAGCTCGGGTTACCTTGCAGTTATCTTTGGGTTTAGATTTAATTTAGTTTATTGATTAATTATCTGGATTCATGATTATCTTATTAATGCTTTATTAAGATTATGATTTATGATTTGCATTCATCAAATTCATTCATGGCGTTATCATAATGAGCACGAGCACCTAGAACCTCATTAAGACACTTAGCCCGGTAGCCCAAGGTAGTCAATCCTAAAAACTTCATTGATAGAATATTGGTTATTCATTTTAATGTTATAATCTGAATTATTCAATTAGATTGGTGATTTAATAAAATTTTGATTATTTATTAATTTTTGGTATTTAATTAATTATTTTGATATAATAAATAAAGGAGACTATTTTTTAACTTTTTTGATTTACATCAAATTATGGAATTTTTATATTATTAATAAATATTAGGCCCTAAGATGAGTAAAATGATATTACATTTGTTGTAGTTAAAATTGTACCTTCATTAGTTCATAATCCCTTGTATTAGCTCTTTCTCATTTTACACTTTATAGTTTTTGTATAAGGTTGAATTTCAAATCGTAAGCTTTCACTAATATCAATTTTTGAATATAATCATCTTATTATTTTGATATTTTTATTTCTTTTTTCTTTTTAAGAACTATTTGTTATTCTTTTCCTTCTTTTCTTTTATGGAGTACATAATTAATTATTTTGAATGTCAACTTCTCCTTTATGAATCTCAAATAATCTTAATAATTTTAATGTATGGACTTGATTAGATTACTAATTCCATTTTATGGTTAGCTATGATTTCAAATTTTAATTTACTCACATCTAATTTTTAATACTAATTATTAATCTTACAATTTTTAAAAACTAAATTTATAAAGGTATAGCTTATAAATTCAAATTAGGATAACAGCTCAAATGGTTGAATGAGTTAAATATTAGTTTTTTCAACCTATGAAGTATAAACAGAGTTCATTCAAACTAAGATATAGGGTTTATTATTATCTTAATTTTTCATAATTTATAATTATTATTTTTGTTACATCTTAGATTTTAAAATTATGTTTTTATATCATGTGAGTTTTTCATGATACCAAAATATTATTATATTGATTACTGTTTCTCCCAACATATATTGAATATATCTTGTTTGTGTTATTTGTATGTACTAATATTTCAGAGAAATCATACTCCAAGCTATCGAAGACTTCAAGACATATTAAATTAGGGTTTCTTGTAATTGGAGTCTATATTTAATTTGAGAGAGTATGATTGTAGTTGGGTAACCGTACACACATACACTTGGGGAGTGAGTCAAAACTTATATTTATAAAACTAAACATATTGTACAATTCTATAATCGTACGGGATGATTTGACATGAATGTTCTTCTGGAATGAAGTTAATCGAATCATACCTTTGAAATTTTGTTTTGTGTCGTACTATATAAAGTTGGATTCGTACATATAACGTCCAGAGTATTAAATGGATACATACCAATTCATCCCGAATGAACTCACCAAATTTTGAACTGATTGTATTGTATAAATTAGAGTTTGTATAGACGATATACATAGTATAAAATGGGTGTATACTAGTTTGTCCCCTACGAACAGGTAAATTTTTTGAACTATACAAAATTATTTTCATACAAACGACGTCTAGAGTACGAGATGAGCTCATATATGTTTATACTAAATAAAATATGATTTTATTTAATTAATTCATATTATACGATATAGGGTTTGTATAGACGACAACTAGAGTGTGAAATGGGTTCGTACATGAATGTATCAGATGAAACTGTTCAGTTTTGAACTGTTCGTACTGTATGATGTCAGTTTGTACATACGACTGATAAAGTATGAAAATAGGTTCATATATGATCGTACATAACTTTTTGAATTGTTCGTACGTATGAAGTGCGATTGTATTATACGATCCAAGTACGTCTAACTTGAAAATTTTAATTTTCTAAACAATTTTTCTTATCTTTCATGTATAAGAGTCCTAAAAATTGACTATACTACTTTTCATCTACAAATTTCCTCTTTAGAGTGATAAAGAGAGTTTTTTGGAAGTGAGGATTGAGAGATCTTGCAAGTGAAAATTGTGAAGGGTTCACAAGGTTGTTTAAAGATGAAGATCTTTTTATATGTTCTCCAAATCTCTGCCCTACTTATTTGAAGACTCCTAAGAGAAGATCTTTGTAGAAGGTCCGGTACTCTTCCATCACCAAGAGGGTGTGAAAGGATGTTGGTACTCTGTCATCATCAGGAGGGTGAGAAAGGATGTCCGTACTTTGCCATCATCAGAAGGGAGAGAAAGGACATCAGTACTTTTCCATCACCAGGATGGTAAAAAAGGATATCGGTACTCTTCCATCACTAGGAGGGTGAGAAAGGACATTAGTACTCTGCCATCACCAGGAGGGTGAGAAAGGATGACAGTACCTGCCACACCGGAGTTTGGTGGAAGAGAGATTATTATAAGGTCTTCTCCGCTTTATTGTAGGAGCAAAAGTATAGTTACTTTAGTATAGTGCAATACCTGAAGAGGGAGTCTTCAGGGAGTGGATGTAGGTCTAGTTAGACCGAACCACTATACTAAAGTGACTCTCCTTTTACTCTAGTTGGACTGAACTTTTAAGTGATATCATAGCCTACTTTCAAAAATTAAGATTTAGATAACTTTTTGAAAATGATCATATCTTTCAAAAACTATAACACATTTGAAGGATATTCGATCACATGACCAACATTATTTGATAACATTCCTTTCAACTTTTGGAAAACATGAATGATTACTTTTCTTCAATCTCTTAATTATCGCATGTAGATTTTAGTACATAAAGGTTACACTAGTCCCACTAGACTTGTTGATGGCATAAGGATTGAAATACCTTTTAATGATTGGACAGTAGAAAAAAAAAAAAACTAGTTCAGTTAAATGCTAAATATTTAAATAGTTCTTTCTATGCATTGAAATCAAAGGATTATATGCATGTTTCAACCTGTAAAATTAGAAAAGAGACATGGGATAGATATTGTATCACATATGAAGGAACTAATGAAGTGAAACAGTTAAGATTGAATATTTTATTACATGATTACAAACTTTTTTACGTGAAATCGAATGAATAAATCACTGACATGTATACTCGCTTTACACAAATAGTCTCTTCATTGCATGCTTTAGGTAGGGAACTATTGAATTCTAAGAAAGTCAATAAAATTCTTCATTTTTTGCCTATTTCCCATGATGCAAAGATTACTACAATAACTCAGTCAAAAGACTTAACTATTTATTCCATTAATAATCTTTTTAGATGACTAATTTCTTACGAGTAAGTAGTAACTCAAAGATATATTGATGCAGGTGACAAGTGGAAAGAGAAAAATATTGCATTGAAAGTGGATGACTTAGAGAGTGATCAATTACAGCTTGAAGATGAAGATGATATGGCACTCAGGATGAGGTAATTCAAAAGTTTCCTAAAAAGAAAGCAACGAAGATGTCAATAGTGGAATAAGGATAAGTTACATAAAAAATGTAAAAGCTTATAATGATGTAATTTATTATGAATACGGGTAGCCTGGACATATCAAATATGATTCCACGAATCTCAAAGTTAATCTTAGTAAGGAGAAGGTTGAGGAGAAAACCAATGTTAAGAAGGGTACAAAGAGATCATAGAGAGCATTCTAGGCAGACTAAACTTCAAATTCCTCAGAAATAGATGCAAGAGAGGAAGTCACAAACTTGTGCTTAATGGAAAACAAGCTTGATCAATCAAATCAAGAGGAGGTATGTGATTTATCTTATGATGAGTTGTTTGAAGTTTTTAAAAAAAATCCATAATACATATAGGAAACTTAAAAAAAATGCATGCTAAACTGAATATAGAGTATTCAAATTTATAAATTCTTAGGAATGATCATAAATTAATTAACAGCAACCACATGAAATTATTGAATAAATTTGATGATTTAAACAAGAAATATGAACTATTGAAAACATCTTATACTGATCTTGAAAATGAATGTAAGATGTATATAGATGAAACAAATCAAAGGGAAAATAATTTAAGAGTTAATGCTATTTTAGAATGTGCAAACACATATCTTAAAGATAAATTGGAAGCTCTTGAGGAAAACATGATACTTCCAACACTTGAACAATTTTCAAATCCTGATTAGAAACATAAAATTTCAAAACCTATGAAAAGACAATATAACACATATAGATTGGTAAAACCTTTTCCTATAGTTAAATGTTTTTCTTATGGAATAATTGGGCATATCTCCTACACTTACACAATTCATACTAAAACTCATTTAGTGTGTAGACCTAAAATGCATAAAACACGGTATATCAAACATGCATCTAGATTATTATTGCCAAGAGATGAACCTAAACTTATTTGGGTTTTCAAGTCTAATATTTGATCATTTTGTAGAAACTCTCTCATACAAGTCCTTGTGAGAGCATTTTGTACATAGATAATGGATGTTCGAAGTATATGAGTGGAGATTTAACACAATTCAGATCACTGGAAGCCAGGAATGGAGGTAAGGTAATACTAGGAGATAATACCACTAGGAAAGTTATAGGTACAAGTATGATTGGCAATAAGAATAAATTTTTATTGAAAATATATTATTGGTAGAAGACTTAAAGCATAACTTGTTAAGTATTAGTCAATTTTGTGATAAAGGTTATTGTGTTAAATTTTTTCCCACACGCTGCATTATAAGCCAAAATGGAATTGATAGGTTGCATGGAAATATGATAAATAATGTTTACATGCTTGATTTACATTTTATTAAATCTTCTAGTATTTTTTGTCTCAAAATAATTATTGATGAATCATGGTTATGACATAGAAGACTTTGCCATGCAAGCATAAAAAATCTTATGAAGATTACACATAAAGATTTGGTTAGAGGGATACCCAAACTAGACTTCACTAAGGATCACCTGTGTAATGCATGTCAATTAGAAAAATAGGTGAATTCCTCATTTCATTCTATTAAGGATCTTAGAACTAGCAAACAACTAAAAATCATTCACATGGATTTTTTTGGACCGATTAGCACTATAAGTCTTAGAGGCAAAGTTTTTGGGTTTATAATCGTTGATGATTTTTTGAGATTCACTGAATTAAGTTCTTATTTTATAAGAGTGAATCATTTGATGGATTTAGAAATTTCTCTACTTAGATTCAAAGGAAACTAGGGTTAGAAATTTTATCAATTCAAAGTGATCATGGAGGAGAGTTTGAAAATGATAAATTTAAAGATTTTTATAGAGAGCGAGGAATTGATAATAATTTTTTATCACCTATGAATTCTCAATAGAATGGAGTTGTTGAAAGAAAGAATAAAACTTTAATAGAAGCCACTAGATCCATCTTGGAAGAATACTCATTTCCAAAATATTTTTGGGCTAAAGTGGTTAGTACAGTTTGTTATGCTCTGAATAAGGTGACCATTAGATCCAAGTTAAACAAAACACCCTATGACTTCTTAAGGATAGAATGCCTAATCTTTCACATTTGTATGTTTTTAGATGTAAGGTGTTCATTTATAATAATGGAAAAACTCATTTAGAAAAATTTGATCTTAAATCTGATGAAGAACTTTTTCTAGGACATTCTAGTGTTGGTAAATCATATAGGGTTTTTAATAAGAGAACTTTAGTAGTTGAGGAGATCACACATATAGTTTTTAATGAATCTGACATTTTAGAAGAGCCAAGATTGGAAGAAGATCATATTGAAGATATCTCCCAAGGAATTGAAAAGATAAATTTGGAAGAAAATGTTAGAATAGAAAACCCTTTTCCTAGAGAATGGAAATTTTCTAAGAATCACCCTAATGAATTAATTTTAAGTGAACCTAGTGAGGATGTTAGAACTTGGCATGGACTTAGCAAAGAAGAAAATAATTCTACCTTTATATCAATGATTAAATCCACCAATATAAATCAAGCACTTTTGGATTAATTTTAGATTTTGGCCATGTAGGAAGAATTGAATCAATTTATTAGAAATGATGTTTGGGAATTGATTGAAAGGTCTAAGGATCAAAGTGTTGTTGGAACTAAGTAGATGTTCGAAAATAAATGAATGATTCAGGTATTGTAGCTAGAATTAAGGCAGGATTGGTGGCCAAAGGGTATAATCAAATAGAAGAGATTAATTTTGAAGAAACTTTTGCCGATATAGCAGACTTGAAGCGATAAGGGTTTTACTAGAATTTGTCTATTTTAAAGATTTTAAATTGTATCAAATGGATATTAAGAGTGTCTTTATTAATGGGGTGATATAAAAAGATGTTTATGTTAAGAAACTTCCAGGTTTTGAAAATTTATAATTCTCAAATCATTTGTATAAATTAAAAAAGGCAATATATGGACTAAAATAGACACCTAGGACTTAGTATGAGAGGTTAACCATTTTTTTATTAGAGAGATCATTTATTAAAGGAAGTGTGGACACCACTCTCTTCTTAAAATGGATAGGAGATTACATACTCATTATTTAAATATATATTGATGATATCTTGTTTGGATCTACCGATAAAACTCTTTATGATGATTTTTTAAAAATAATGAGTAGTGAATTTGAAATGAGTTTGATGGAAAATTTGAGTTACTTTCTTGGTTTTAGCATAAAATAAAATAATAAAGGAACATTTCTTAGCTAGTTAAAATATATTAAGGACATTATAAAGAAATATGAATGGATAATGCTAAACCAGTGAGTACACCAACAAGGACCCTAAGTGTTGATCAAAAGAAATTTAAAGGAATAATTGGATCATTACTTTACTTGATAGCTAGCATACCAGTATTTATTTGTGTGCTAGATTTCAAGCTGATCCAAAGGAATTACATCTAACTGCTGTAAAGAGAATTTTGAAAATCTTTTAGGAACTCAAAACTTAGATATTTGGTATCTTAAGCACAACCCTTTTTTTTTGAAATCATTGAATATTATGATTCAGATTTTAGAGGATGTAGGATTGATCAAAAAATTATATTTGGAACTTATCAATTCATAGGAAACTCTTTAGTTTCTTGGTCTAGTAAAAAAATAAAATTTAGTATCCCTTTCTACTACTTAAGCAGAATATAAGGCCTTAGGTAGTTATGTGGCACATGTTCTTTGCTTAAAATAATAACTGATTGACTTAGGATTTTCAATGGGCACTATTACAATTTTCTATGATAATACAAGTGTCATATTCATTTTAAAGAATCCAATTCAACAATCTAGAACCAAGCATATAGATATAAGACATTGCTTCATTAGAGATCAAATAGCTAAGGGAGAAATTGAATTACATCATGTTGTTATGGAGAATCAACTACCAGACATTTTTACAAAACCACTTGCTTTTGACATGTTTAGCACTTTAAGAACCATATGAGGTTTGATTGATCTTTATGCTTAAAATTATTTATCCGTAAATTTGTTTTGCAATATATTGGTATTAATACATCCTTAAAAAATTATCTTCATCTGGCACGAATGTCGAGGCAAAATCAAATTGGAAACTTCTAAAATTAAAATTGGGACCATCTGAACTCTGATTTCAGCAAACTTATAGTCAAACTGAATGTCTCAAAAATACGAACCCAACGACACCAAATTCGACTCAATCGGAGCCCAAATGAGTCCAAATCGAGGATCTGAATCGCTATTAGAAGGTTCAAACCATAAATTGGGTTCGTAAACGGTTTCCAAACATGAAGTGCTTATAGTCAAATTGAGCGGTTCAACAAGATGAATCGAACGAGCCCAAGATTGCCAAATTCTGACATCATTAAGACCTTCAAATGTCTGATGAATGGTACATAATCAAGGGATTCAATATCGGTCGTCCATCCAACCCCTCCCCATTTACCCTTGATCTCTCACCTATTTATGGTCCTTACCACTCCAAAAATCTATAAATATACCTCTTATTTCTCTTGATAAGAAAGAAGAGAAGGAAGAATCTCCTCCTCGACCACTATCGGACTTCCTCCAAACCACCACTTGAGGCCCTTACCTCCGTTGAACCACCGACTGACGTCGTTGCTCTGCTGAACCACCACCTGAGGCTCTGAGCTCCGCCGGACCACCGCCTGACATCATTTCTTTGCCGGACCACTGCCTGACATCGTTTCTCCACCATACCACCACCTGAGGCCCTAAGCTCCGCTAGACCACTTCATGACATTGTTGCTCCGCCAAACCATCGCCTGACATCGTTGCTCCGTCGGACCACCACCTGATGCTCTGAGATTGGTCGGACCACCACTTGAGTCCCTAAGCTCTGCTAGACCACCACTTGATTTCCTTACTTCCACGAGATAATCGCTTTACATCGTTGCTCTGCCAGACTACCACCTGAGGTCCTGAGCTCCACTGGAATATCACTTCAGTCCCTCACTTCTGTTGGACCACCGCTTGACATCATTTCTCTACTGGACCACCACTTTAGGCCCTGAGCTTCGCTGGAATATCACTTGAGGCCCTCACCTCCGCCAGACCACTGCCTGACATCATTTTTTCACCAGACCACCACCTAAGGCCTTGAGATCCACCGGACCACCACTTGAGGCCCTCACCTCTACCGGACCACCTTCTGACATCGTTGCTCCATCGGACCACCACCTGAGGCCATGAGCTCCTCCGAACCACCGCCAAAAGCCCAGACTTCTGTCGGATCACCACTTGACAATAGAACTTATGTCAGACCACCACCCGAGGCCCAGACTTCTTCTGGACCATCACCTGAGGCTCAGACTTTTGTCAAGACACCACCTGATGCCTAGAGTTCTCTCAAAATACCATCCTTCCACTATGGTATTTTAGAACATGGTCTCTTGCCGACTACGATCCTTCTGACCTTTATCGCCTGCTATGGTCATTCCGATCTCCATCACCAGACAACAATCTTTTAGACCCCGGTCTCCTACTGACTACAATCCTTCTGACCTTCGTCACCTATTATGGTCATTCTATCCTCCATCACCAGATAATAGTATTTCAGACCCTGGTATTCGGCCAACTATGGTCTTTCATACCCCATTATCCTGCTCATTATGGTCCTTCAGACCTCCATCACCTACTATGGTCATTGCGACCTCCATCACCAGGCAACGGTCTTTCAAACCCTGGTCTCTTACCAACTATGATCTTTCGGACCCATGTCTCCTATCGACTAGGGTCCTTCTGACCTCCATCAATAGATAATGGCCTTTCTGACCTTGATTTCCAGCCTACTATGGTCTTTCAGACCCTTATCTCATGCCGACTATGGCTCTTCCAACCAAACAAACATGTCTATGTTAATTATTGTAACTCCCAACATGTAATGAACTCTATATGATGTATATTTGTACCATCAAGCTAAGGCCTTCTCCCTAAGAAGGGTCTTATTTGTAATCGACTATAAATACTAGTAGATTCTTTCAAACTGGGCCAGGTCCCATGGGTTTGTCCCCTTTTTTTGGGGGTTTCAACGTAAAAACTCTGGTGTCTCTTATGAATGCTACACCCTGTCTCTTATCTGATTGTGTGCTGGATCTTCATATAATGCTAAGATGTTAAACTATATATTTCTCTACCACCGCAAATACTCTAGGATGCAACAGTTTAGCACCGTCTGTGGGAACGTGGTTCCCGACTAGGATGCAATTTTTGCTCCAACCTCAAAAGGTCGTTCATGGCAACGTCTTAACTTCAGTTATTGCTGCATCAATTTTATGGGAATTAGATCCAGACTGGGGGGCAACTTTGACTCCAATTGTGGTCAAGAAGATCCCTCTAATGCTTTCAATATCAAGATGATCATTTAAGAAAATCCCAGCAAATGTAAGGATACTTCCAATCAATTTCAAGTCGCATATAGTCCCATATTGAACTTTCTCCTTGGGCAAGGTCTTAATCTTGACCTCGAAAAGGTAGTAATAGTCTAAAGATAAACCCTTATTTACCTTTGATTTTGGATAAATGTGGCATTCGCTCCCTCCCAATCAAAGGAAAATCAATCCCTAGGGGATTCGATTCGACCTCTTCCACATAGGTTAATGTCATCTAGTAGGACTCTGACATATAACCTCAGATAGGTCTTACTTCCTTGGTGGAGTTTCTCGACCTCTTCTATACAAGTTAACATCATCGAGCAAAGGCTCTGACATACAACCTCGAATAGGTCTTATATCCTTGATGGATTCTCTTGACCTCTTCCATACAGGTTAACGTCATTGAGAAAGGCTATGACATACAATCTCGAATAGGTTATATATCCTTGGTGGATTCTCTCGACCTCTTCCATGCAGGTTAATGTCATCGAGCAAAGGCTCTGACATACAACCTTAGATAGGTATTATAACCTTGGTGGATTCTCTCAACCTCTTCCATATAAGTTAACGTCATCGAGCAAAGGCTCTGACATACAACCTCAAATATGTCTTACATCCTTGGTGAATTATCTTGACCTCTTCCATACAGCTTAACTTCACTAAGAAATGCTTTGACATACAACCTCAGATAGGTCTTACATCCTTGGTGGATTCTCTCAACCTCTTTCATACAGGTTAACATCATCAAGCAAGGCTCTGACATACAACCTCAGATAGGTCTTACATCTATAGTGGATTCTCTTGCACTCTTCCACACAGGTTAACGTCATCGAGTAAGGTTCTGACATACAACCTCTAATAGGTCTTACATCCTTGGTGGATCATTTTAACCTCTTTCATATAGGTTAATATCATCGAGCAAAGGCTCTAACATATAACCTCGGATAGGTCTTACGTCCTTGGTTAACGTCACTAAAATGTCATCGATGGGCTTTCATCGGGCTTCTCCACAAAGTTAAATTTCTACCCGACGCTAGACTTCTACCAGTCACCAAACTTCTACCAGTCGCTAGACTTTCGTTGGAATCCTACTTGACGCTTAGCTCGCTCCCATCATTAGACTTCTGCCCGTAGTGGCACTTTCATCAGAATTCTACCCGACACTTAGCTGCCTCCCATCACTGGACTTATACCCATCATGGGACTTTCTTCAAAATTTTACCCAATGCTGAGCTTTTTTCTGTCGTTGTACTTCTACCCGACATTGGACTTCTGCCTGCCGTCAGACTACTACCTGTCATCGGACTTCTACCCGTCGATGGACTTTCATTGGTCTTCTACCCAACATAGTACTTCTACCCGACATCAGAATTCTGCCTACCATTAGATTACTACCCGTCGTAACACTTTTGCCCGTCGATGGACTTTTGTCAGTCTTTTACCCGATGTAGTACTTCTACCCCACGTCAGACTTCTGCCTTCCATCAGACTACTAACCGTCGTCAGACTTCTTCCTGTCAATGGATTTTCATTGGTCTTCTACCTAACTTTGTACTTTTACCCAATGTCAAACTCTAGCCTATCGATAAATATTCATCGAGCTTCTACCCAATGTTGAATTTCTACCCGTAGTCGTACTTCTCCCCAACGTCAGAATTCTATCGGACATTAAATTTATGCACATCATCGGACTTCTACTTGACGCTAAATTTCAACCCTTCATCAAACTTTTGTCCGTCATTAGATTCCTACCTAACGTCATATTTCTACCTAATGCCAGATTTCTACCCATTAATAGGCCTTTCAACCTCCCTCCTTACAATGGTCTCTCCGACCTCCATCGTCAACCAACTAACATCGAAACTCCATAGGATCTCTCAAAGAAAGGAGGGAGACGGGGGGATCTCTAGACCTTCTTGCATAGAGAGGAGCCTTGGGCCTTCATGAGGGATACCACCCATATAGGGCAAAGGGAAGACCTCAATTGAAAGAATGGAGAGAGAAGGGGGATCTCCGAACCTTCTTGCATAGAGAGAGGCCTTGGGCCTGCATGAGGAACCAAGGGAAGGTCTCAATTGAAAGAATGGAGGGAGCGGGCCTGGCGGGCCATTTCATGAGGGCGACGGCACTGGGTGCTGCAATGGCGGTGCAAGGTCGCCGGCGGCGGCGTGGGGCTGCCGGCGACGGTGTGGGGCTTCCAGCGACGGTTAGTCTATCCTGACAAGTTTTTTGGCCAAATTTTTTGCCCGAAAAAGTCAAATTAGATGATTTTTGGGTCCCAGAGCCATTTTTCAATATTTTGGACTTAATTTTGGTACTTTTAACCAAAGATTTGAGTATTTCCAAATTTTGAATTGCACAAAAAATTCCCTAGGAGCTATAATACTTATTTTTAGACTTTTGGAGCAGAAATGTCTAAAAATTGGGGGCAACTGGTACCTCCTCAAAAAATTATCTTCATCGGGCACGAATCTTGAGGCAAAATCAAATTGGAAACTTCCAAAATTAAAATTGGGACGATTCAAAATTCGATTTCAGCAAACTTATAGTCAAACTGAATGTCTCAAAATACGAACTCAACGACACCAAATTCGACTTAATCCAAGCCTAAATGAGTCCAAATAGTTGATCCGAAGCACTATTGGAAGGTTTGAACCACAATTTTGGTTAGCAAACGGTTTTCAAACATAATGTTCTTATAATCAAATCGAAAGGCTCGACGAGACAAATCCAACGAGCCAGAGATTTCCAAATTTTTACATCATTAAGACCTTCAAATGTTCGACGAATGGTACATGATCAAGGGATTCAATATCGGCCATTCATCCAACCACTCCGCATTTACCCTTGATCTCTCACATATTTATAAGCCATGCCACTCCAAAAATCTATAAATAGACCCCTCATTTCTCTTGAGAGAGGACCAAAGCAAGAAGAGAATAAGGAAGAAGAGAAGAAAGAGAAGGAAGAATCTCCTCCTTGACCACCGACGGACTTTTGCCGGACCACCACTTGAGGCCCTTACCTCCACTGGACCACCGCCTGACGTCGTTGCTCCGTCGGACCACCACCTGAGGCCTTGATCTCTTCCAAACCACCGCCTTACGTCTTTGCTCTGTTGGACCACCGCCTTACATCTTTGCTCTATAGGACCACCACCTGAGGCCCTGAGCTCTGCCGGACCACCGCCTGATGTCATTGCTCCATCGGACCACCACCTAAAATCATTGCTCTATCGGACCACCACCTGAGGCCCTGAGCTCTATCAGACCACCACCTAAGTCTATGAGCTCTGTCAGACCACCACTTGATTCCCTCACCTCCACCAGACCACTGCTGTACGTCTTTGCTCTGCTGGACCACCACTTGAAGCCCTGAGCTCCACTGGAATATCACTTGAGGCCCTTACCTCTATCGGACCACCACTTGACGTCGCTGCTCTGCCGGACTACTACCTGAGGCCCTAAGCTTCACCAGACCACCAACTGAGGACCTAAGCTCCTCTTGACCATCACTTGAGGCCCAAACTTTCACCAGATCACCACTTGGTGCCCAAACTTCTACCGGAGCACCACTTGAGGCCCAGACTTCTGCTGGACCATCACCTGAGGCTTGGAATTCTATCGAGACACCACCAGATGCCTACAGTTCTCCTGAAATACCATCCTTCTACTACGGTCTTTCAGACCCTCTTCTCTTGCCGATTACGGTCCTTCCGACCTTCATTGCCTACTATGGTCATTCTGATCTCTATCACTAGACAATGGTATTTTAGACCCTGGTCTCCTGCCGACTATGGTCCTTCTAACCTTCGTCGCTTACTATGGTCATTTTGATCTCCATTACCAGGCAACGATCTTTCAGACCCCGGTCTCCTACCAACTATGATCTTTCAGACTCCGGTCTCCAGCTGACTATGGACCTTCTGACCTTCATCACCTACTATGGCCATTCTGACCTCCATCACCAGGAAACTATCTTTCAAACCCTAGTCTCCTACAAACTACGGTCTTTTGGACCCATGTCTTCTGACGACTATGGTCCTTCCAACCTCCATCAACTATATTTTTCTCTATCACCGTGAATACTCCAGGACGCAATAGGTATGTTTGCTTATTTTCTTTAGTTGTTTGTTAGAGTTTCTATATTTGTGTGTTTTTATTTTGTTTATTTTTTATTTATTTTTCTTTTGTTATTTTTGTATTTTGTGTTTTTATTTTTACTGATAGCATGTCATTGGATCTTAAGTGATTGGTATTTGAAAAGGTTCTCTATTTATCATGTATTGCTTTAAGTGTTCTCTTCATACTATACAAAAAATTTTGTACTGCATGAATTATGTAGCATGTACATGATAATTTTTTGTGTTGAGCATGTAAGATTGAGTTTTCAATGCATATCATAGTGTACGATGTCATTGTCGTCTGTACGATTTAGTCTTGTTCATATGTACGATTGCTGATGATTTTCCAAACATACAATTATTTTTGTCAAATTGTACGTACAAAAGTGCATTTCATTTATACGATCTTGTTGTCAGTTTTTCATGTGGACTAACCTAACTGTTATAAAATGATATTTAATTTTTTTATAGTCCTAGACAAACAGGTGTTCATATGTATAATCGCTTGATCAAAAAGCCTATACGAAACGACGCCATGAGAATGGCATTTTAAGAAAAGTCGTTTCATTTTTGGCCATTTCTATTTGTATATACAAAATTTTTTTTTGTCTTATACGATTTTACAATCATACATATGATCAAAATTTCATACTGTATGATAGGTTATTTTTCCTTTAAATTGAAGGTCTTGGATAAGTTTTTTTTCTTCACATTCTCATTCGATTCCAAACCTTCTCGAGTCTAAACCTTATGAATGGCCAGCAGTAGCAAACGTCCTTGCTCTTTCAAGGGCTTGTCCTCTTGATTTGGGTGAGACGACAACTTCCTTTCTAAGGAAAATGAGGAAGTTTTTTATCAGTATGTTGCAACCAAAATAACCGCTTCTCAGCTCCTCATTTAAAATGACATAAACTTCTCTATCATGCCCCTTTTTACCACAACCCAATCTTCCTTTATCCTCACCTTGAATTACCCCTACTATCGAGAAAATTTTCAATTTTTTCTTGCAAATATGAAGGTAAGCCAAGATCACACCAGGATTACCTCTTATGTTTTTAAGCAGTAAGTTGAGATAACTAAGGAAGATGTAGGCAACTTCCTTCACCTTAGGACTAAAGGGGTTAGAGCACACACCATGACCTCTAGAGCAAATTTTGATTGGTCTAAAATAAATTAGACTCTTAGAGGTGTTGCATAAGTAAGTCATCTTTCTTGTGTTTATACCCTTAACCAGAATGTAAGGATCATCTAGCATGTTTTGAGAACCTCTATAATTCAAAAAGCTGATGATCATATAAATCTGACTCCTTTTTTATTCACTATCACATACTTAATCATAATTGAAATTCTTTTTTGATGAAGCCCAATTAATCATGGACTATATATATAAACTTTCTAATATTGGACTTCCTCACAATAAGAGGAAGAAAAATATGGCCTTAGGATACTTAGTTGTATATATCTTAGAGAATAAGTACTACCTAATCCATCTTGAACCTCCCACTAAACTTCCCATTTACTTTACCAATGCTGATTTTCATACACTCTACGTCGAGATCAAAGTTCTAAGGGAGAAAATTCTGAGGGAAAAAAAGGAGCCCTAGCTTCAGCACCAGCACATGCACTTGGACCCGATAAAAATTTCTATCAAGAAATGGTCCATTTTGACAAATTAGAAACTCATTTTGATCAAATTGAGAATCATTTAAACTAGTGGGATGCTACGTACAATGAGAACATGGGGTGGATCCGAGGGCAAATCAACTCCGTCAACACTAATTTAGCTACAATCAATAGTTACCTCATAATGTTCAACCCTCAACCACCTCCAAACCAAGGCCCCTCTGGATACTAGTTGATACTTCTGTTTGTATTTTTTTCTTTTTTTTTTAGTTTTTTTTTTTAATTAAAATCCAAAGAGGGGCCTAAGCGTTAATTTAAAGCAAAAGTATAAGGTCCTTAAAGGGATTCCAAACTCTCTACTGCTCCAAAGAGATACAAAAATAAAAGCAAAAAAAAACTATGACCTCGGGTTCCCTACTAAGCAAAAGTACATGGAATCTTAGGTATATTCTATGGTGCACAAGAGCGAGCACCCAAAAAACCATAAAGATACAAAAAATACTATCCAGATCCAAACTCTTCTACTCTTACCAACAGCACGATCACCTGCAAAGTATAACCTCTACAAAACAAAGCAATAGATAATAAAACAACAAATGCAGAAAAAAATAGCACATAATCTAGTTGTCATTGTCACTAATATCACCAAGTTTAAAACAAACCTTCCAACAAGCATATTGTCTAATAAAATCACATAAGGTAAACCAATTATGTCCAATAGTTAGAGCAAGCTTAGAAGAATAAAGGGGATTCAAGTAACAAATAGACCAACCCAACCAACAATACCACCTAACATAATTCACCTGAATGGCATAAACAAACATAGCAGCCATCCACCTGCAACACGCAATAGAAAAATAATAGCAAACAGCGGGTCCAAGCATAAGAAAAAAATGCTAGGATTCCCAGATATAATCAAAGCCCAAAACGTTAAGGCATCCATCATCCCGTGAAAAAACCAAAAACCCCTCCAGATTCCAGAAAAAACCCACCAAAACATGGAAGTAAATCATAGCACCCTCCATAAACACCGAGAAGCACTTAAACCCCCCATCCATATCAATAAACCACAGCTCCACCATACAGAAAGACTTCACCTCCAGATAATATAGAGGCCACATAAAAAAAATAGTGTCTAGCATCAAACCATCATCCACAAAATTAGACTTGATCTTGCTAGCCCACCCCTCCACACAGAGACCAACAAAATAACCCCAAAAACTAAACCAGAACAACAGAAAATGAAAAACCATAGTCAGAAAAGTCCAGCACCAAACACCACCAGCCACAAGCTTAAAAGTTAACATAAGGAAGGATGGGCCAACAAGAAATATAGATAGTAACCCAAAGGCAAGACTCCTATCACAAAGAAATTTGCAGTCGGAATAGCCAGAAGTGAATGGGCTATAGGTGCTCAAGAAAGAATGAAACACACCAACATAAAAAAGACCCTGATACCACTCTATCCTACCCAAAGACCTCATCACAATAGCACATTTGGCATAACCCAACCACAATTGCAACAAGAGCAGCCACCTCCAACACCTAGTCCAGGTCAAACAACCACTAGCACTGACAATTAACCTAGAAAAGCCAATAAAGAGGATACATGTAACCATCTAGATACTCCCAGAACTCTAGAAATAATGCCTAAAATGAAGAAGCAAAACCAAGTCAACCGACAAACCAATAAGGAACGTGAACTAGTAAGCAGAGAAACACCACCAGCTCACAAATTCCATCAAACTCGGGGCCAAAGGCAGGAGAGCAACAACCAAGCAATCCCTCAAAAAAAATAATACAATCATTTCTCAACCCGAACACACCCAAGCACACCCTGGAATAAACAATAAAAATATAATAAACACTACAACCTAGCAGCATCAAATCCAACAGCAACCGGCAATATAAACAAAACCAAATAAGAAAATAAATGAACCAGTACGGAGAATGGAATAAGAAATGCCAAAAGTTAAATTCTAACATTAAAGAAAAAAGAAATTGTTTCTAATCTTAAGAGACCCTAAAGAGGAGCAGGAGCATTGCCTTCCACAAAATCAATAAAACTATCCAAACCTGCACCAAAATGAGCTAACCAGATAGCACAGACATTTCCCACCTTTAAGGATAGAAGAAGAATGAATATTAACATGGACTATCAAGTGCTTGATATCTCTAATAATATAAAAAACATCCGGGTGACAAAATGAAACCACATCATTAAATAAGCATTGAATATTAAAAGAAAGCTCAGTCTCAATAGTAATATTGACAATATCAAGGGACATACAACTCCTTAAACTGTAAAGAATGGAAGAGAAAATAGCAAGACAAGAATTACCAGTAAAAGGACCCGCAAAACCAAGTAAAACATTACCAAAGCCATCTCTGATAATGCCACCACACCCCATGATGTTATTCACCAAATTGGCACTCACATTCATCTTAAAACCACCCATTGTCAGTTTAATCCAATAAACCAGACGAGAAGTAGTACGAAGCAAAGGTAAATCCAACCTAATACCTAAATTAGGAGCAACATTATAACGATTTTTTAAGCCTTTCATAGAAATTAAATTAACATAAACCAAACTGAGCAATTTATCCTTAACATTTTTAATCACCCTTAAAGAGTTCATTTTGATACCGTTAAACACAGAGTTGTTCCTTTCCAACCAAAGGAACCATAAAATAAGGGAGGAAGTAACATTTCTAATGTGCCCTTTAGTATTCACAAACCAAGCATTAAGAAGAGCAGTGATGGACATGTTCGCATTATAGATATTTAATTTGAAAATATCATCAAAATAACACCAAGTTTTAACAGCTATATGCCCAGACACAAAAACATGATGCATATTTTCCAGATGAAAACAACATTGGCACTTAGAGGGCAAAATAAAACATTTATTAATTAGATTATCATCCATAGGAATAAATTTATATAAGACTCTCCAAATAAAGGTAGAAATAGTAGAAGGGATACTTTTGTACCAAATCTTAGAAAAAATGAGATTAATATCTTTCTTAGGTCTAAAAACATTCCAAGCTTCTTTTAATCTAAACAAACCATCACTAAACAATAGTATAAAAGCACATCACTAGAATTAAAATTGATAGGAAGAGTAAGAATCTTCTGGATAATACAATCAGGGAGAACTTCAGCAAGCTTATCATAATCCCAACAGTATCATTAATAAAGTTACTAACCTTAACCACAAAAGTAGAAGCCGAATTAAAAGGGGAGTCAATAGAGAAATAGTTTAACCATTGATCCTGCTAGAAGAAGATATTGCCACCCCCAAGACCCCAAGTGAGATGAGGCTCCACAGCCCACTTGACCTTACACATCCTCTACCAAACTTTAGAGTCACCTATTTTCAAAGCACAAGTGGAGGGATGCTTCCCCACAGAATATTTAGCATACATAAATTTAGCTCACAAAAATAAATTGCAATGAAAAGTAAACCATAATTTGTAAGAAAAAGTATGGGCCAAACCCATCATGCTCTTACACCCAAGACCACCTTATTTAAGAACCCCACAATAATTGTCCCAAGAAGCCCAAGAGATTTTAGTATTACTACAAATACCTGTTGCAAACTTGATTTCATAGATTGTGATTTTGATGTTAGCAAACACTTCGACTGCCTTCCTCTATTGACATTTCAGGACCGAAAGATCTGACGACAAATGGAGCCAGCTCAAGATTGGGTAGACTAGGTATGAGTCAGCCTGTAATTTTCCTTTTTCCCTTTCTTGAGTCAATTGTAAATGTTTGAAGTGACTGATGTTAAGCAACCCTACACACACACACTTGAGAGATTTAAAATTTCTATTTTTACTCACATTGTCCCGGACGATATTATTATCGTCCTAGACGATCGAGTTCAAAACAGAAGTACTAATCAAAATTTCTTAGTTAAGGCAGTCGTAATTAACTTATCGGCCAGGACGATATGCTCAATACATAAAGAAATAGCCGCCATGATCAATTTAGGTATTCTGTATTTTGGAAATTGGCCAGGACGATCGTGAGATCGGCCTGGACGATATGGCACAATTATGCCTAAATTGATCCGGCAATTAAGGAAGTAATTAAGGATGATTGATACAATCACATCATCCTAGATGATCGCAAAATTGGCTAGGATGATATATTCAAAAACCCTTAGTTTCTCCTGGCCGATCAGGATCGGACAGCTCGAATTCAGCGCGATGCTCTGGACGATTTTCCTCTGCTTTGAACTAATCGTCCGGGATGATCGAAATAATGGCCTGGACGATCTAGACAATTTTCAATTGTCCGGATCATCTTTAGGGCGATGTTCTGGCTGATCCTCTGTGTTTTGAACTGATCGTATAGTACGATATTATTATCATCCTGGACGATAAAGTTGGCAACTTGTAATTATTGAGCTCCTTTGAAGCTCTTCTATTTAAAAGCTCTTGTTCAACATTTTTGAATATATTTTGGCTGCTATCTTAACCTGAGAAAACCTAAAGGAGAGAGAGAAAGAGGGAGAGAGAGAGAGAGAGAGAGAGAGAGAGGATCTTGTGAGGGGGAGCTTGTGAGGGAGTTCACAAGGGTTATTCCAAGCATTATTCCACTTCTTCTTCCCTAGATTCTCTTGTCCTTGGAAGGGTTAGGATAGATAAGCTTCAGTGATCGATCAAGGTTCTCTGCCTGCTTCAGGAGGAAGCAAAAGGAGATGGGTTCTCTGCCTTGCTGAGGTGACAAAAATGAGGTGTTTTGTAAGGGCTTCTCCACCTAGCTGTGGGGGCTAAAGGAGAGTCACGTTGGTAATGCAATACTCGGAGGGCGCCTCCGGGTAGTGGACGTAGGTCAAGTTGACCGAACCACTATAAACACTTGTGTTCTTTTTACTGCTTCCGCACTTTAATTTTTCGCACTTGTTTTTTCGTGGTGACTATGTTTTGTGATATTTGTTCTTGGTTTTAGAGAATTTTTTAAAAATACCAATTCACCCCCCCC
>NW_021318618.1:3313837-3324658 GCF_001605985.2 Dendrobium catenatum | reverse complement strand
CAATGATTAGCATCTCTAAATCAGTTAAAGGGAGAAACATCGTTGATACTTTCCCTCTTTATAACCTCTTTTAGTAGGTATAATTTTCTTCTCCAAATAAAAGTCTATCTCTTTTTAATAAATGATTTTTGAAAATAAGATCTGTTTTATCTTGCTACAATGATCTATCCTAATATATAATGTCCAAAGTTTTTATATATCTTTCAAGTTAATTGAAATCTTGTCATTGCACATATCATTTGATTGAGATTTGTGACTTGATTCTTCCCTATGTTAGAGAGATAGCTCCTATTCTCTAATATCTAGAAGATATACTCACAACTAAGAATCATTTTTAAGAGATTATAAAAGAGAATTTAGCTTGCAAAAAAAAGTCAAAGACGTCAAATTCAAATAAAAAGAGTATACACAAAAGTGTATCAAAAATCAAAAGATACTCAAAGAGCCAATTAAAGTGTCAAGAGGCATAAAAAGAGACCACTAAAAGCACGCTATCCTCTCTTTTCAAAACTTTTAAAACTTAGAAGAACTCATGGGTTATTTGATATTTTCAAAGGCTTGATTTCAAATTCCATGATTGAGACAAATTACTTTGGTACATTATTTATGAGATATTTTTTTTGTAACCAAGTTTTGAACGGATCTTCTTTTTACCCAATTAAGTTATTCTGAGTTTATCCTTTTGTTTTCAAAAGATAATTTTTATCCTAAAAGACGTCCGAGCTAGGGTTAACAGAATCGGATATTCTACCATTTTTAGATTATGACTTATCAACTCTTTGATCTTTTGAATCTCTAAAATTTAATTATTTGAGAAATTTGTCATATGGATGCTTTGCTAAAGTAAAAAAAAAATTAGAAAAAGAAAAAACAAAAAAAAAATATTTTTAAAAAAAATTAGAAAAAGTAAAAACAAAAAAAAATATTTTTCTTTCCTTTGATTGTTTTTAGTTTTTTCGTTGTTGTTTGTTAGCTTTTTATTTTATTTTATTTATTTGTTTGGGGCTTTCTCTGATCATCTCCATCTTTCCTTGGTTTCCAAATTCTTGTCACATCATCCTGGCCGATACCTATATCGTCTTGGACGTTATGATAATTTCTCTTCAAAATTCCATATGCTAAACTTTTCTGAGCTTTCTGTAATGCATCGTCCCGGACAATCCCTTATCGTCCTAGCCGATATGATCGAACTCTGTTACAATCATTTTGATCGTCTTGGTTGATACAATTTTTGTCCTAGCCGATGCATTTATGGTCATCGTCCTGACCGATACACCATATCGTCCTGGACGATCCACGTGTCAGTACGTTTAAAATCCTTAAAATCGGCCAAGGACGATCCATTATTGGACAATCGTCCTGGCCGATCCACTGTTCATCCTGGACGATACACGTGGCACAGATTTAAAACGTCTTAAATTCTGCCGGTGCGATCAATTATTATACATCGTCTTGGACGATACATCTAATAAGCCCAGACGATCTGCTTTTTTAACCATCGTCTGGCTTGACTCCTCGGGATGATTGCCTGTGTCTAATCATTCTGGTCGATATCAGATCGGCCCAGTCGATCGGACCGACATTTTGACCAATCATCCTGTACGCAATAATTGTACCATATCGTCCTGGACGATTATACGATCGTCCTGAACGATGTGACCATTTCTTTAAATACAGGCCATTCCAGCCATTATTTTCACCTCAAAGCTTCTTCTTATCTCGTTTTTACTTACTGATTTCTTACTATGGCTGGTAGAAAGCAAGTCCGACAGGCTTCTGGAATTTCCTCGAGGGCCACTCTGGACCCTCGATTCAGGGAAGTAGAGGATCAAGCAGCTTACCATCGTTACAAAGAATGTGGCATCACTCTTTCAAGAACCATCAATCATGTCCACCTTTCATATCCGGTAATGGATCTCTTTGCTCACCTTCTCTCTATTTCATTCTTACCCTCGCTGTCCCTTTTTCCTCTGAACTTCTGTTAGAATTTTATGCAAATCTTCATACAAATTTTGCTTTCACAGCCCTGACCTCCTATGTGAATCGACGCCCGGTCGAGATCACATATCAGGACTTTGCTGAACTGTTGCAGCTATCCACCACCGGGGATAAGCTGCATACCATTATTTCTGATCCTTATTTTGATTGGACCTCGGCAAATCATTTCCTTCGCCAGACCAATGCACCCTTTCATGTTGGGGAGACTAGCTCTTTAGTTAAAGATGCTAGGAAAATCCAACATGTCCTTCGCACTTCCATAATTCCAAAGGTCGGGGATCGTGTCCACATCACTCCTCTACTTTCTTTGACTACTTTTTACATCATGGCCCATAGAGATTTCAATGCTACAGACCTGATTTTTCATTAGATTGATCATTTAACAACTATTCGTGATCCCGGTCATAGGAGGAAACCCAACCTTGCTTTAGAACACCTCATAGCCTATATTCTTGAAACCAAATACAATCTTCAATATCCTGCTCGTCACGACCTTCAGCCTCCCTGCTACTTGAACAGTTCTTTCAATATCCTTCACAGTACTTGTCTCTACCCAGGGGATGGGGAACCTCAGAGGGCCGAGGAGGAGGAGGCTCCCGATCCCATTCCTGAAGCTACTCCTCTCCGCCAGCACTCACAGTTTGATCAATTAGTGGAGAGATTTGATCGATTGGAGACCTAGTTCGACACCTTTGCTGCGCACCAGCAGCAGTAGCATGACCAGGACATAGCCTGGTTTGGCTCATAGTTTGCTGCCTTGACTAGTTACTTTCAGCAGCCACCACCACCACCACCTCTGTCTGATGATCAGGGACCCTCATTTTTCTAGTCTTAGATTTTATTTTCTATAGTTGCTTATGTTTGTTTTTCCTTCTTTTTATACTTTTTCTACTTTAGTTGCTTTTTAGTTCCCTCATCCTTTTTGAGATGTCAAAAGGGGGAGTAATATGTTTGTACTTGTTGATTATGTTTATACTTGTTGATTATATTTAAACTTGTTAGTTTGTACTTGCACCTATTTTTACTCTGAATTTTTGAAATTCTTGAATTACACTGCTATAATCATCAAAGTGTTTGCCATCATCAAAAAGGGGGAGATTGTTGCAAACTTGGTTTCATAGATTGTCATTTTGATGTTAGCAAACACTTTGACTGCCTTCCTCTACTGACGTTTCAGGACCAAAAGATCTGACGACAAACGGAGCCAGCTCAAGATTGGGTAGACTAGGTCTGAGTCAGTCTGTAATTTTCCTTTTTCCCTTTCTTGAGTTAATTATAAATGTTTGAAGTGACTGATGTTAAGCAACCCTACACACACACACTTGAGATATTTAGAATTTCTATTTTTACTCACATCATCCCGGACGATATTATTATCGTCCTGGACGATCGAGTTCAAAACAGAAGTTCTAATCATGATTTCTTAGTTAAGGCAGGCGTAATTAACTTATCGGCCTGAACGATACTTGTATCGGCCAGAACGATATGCTCAATACAGAAAAAAATAGTCACCATGATCAATTTAGGTATTCTATATTTTTGGAAATCGGCCAGGACGATCGTGAGATCGGCCTGGATGATATGGCACAATTATGCCTAAGTTGATCCGGTAATTAAGGAAGCAATTAAGGATTATTGATATGATCACATCGTCCTAAATAATCGCAGGATCGGCCAGGACGATATATTCAAAAACCCTTAGTTTCTCCTGGCCGATTAGGATCGGACAGCTCAAATTCAGAGCGATGCTCTGGATAATTTTCCTCTGATTTGAACTATTCGTCCGGGATGATCGAGATATCGGCCTGGACGATCAAGCCAATTTTCAATCGTCCAAATCATCTTCTGGGCGATGTTCTGGCCGATCATATGTGTTTTGAACTGATCGTACGAGACGATATTATTATCATTCTGGACGATAAAGTCGACAACTTATAATTATTGAGCTCCTTTGAAGCTCTTCTATTTAAGAGCTCTTGTTCAACATTTTTTAATACCTTTTGGCTGCTATCTTGACTTGAGAAAACCTAAAGGAGAGAGAGAGATAGAGAGAGAGAGAGAGAGAGAGGATCATATGAGGGGGAGCTTGTGAGAGAGTTCACAAGGGTTGCTCCAAGCATTATTCCACTTCTTCTTCCCTAGAGTCTCTTGTCCTTGGAAGGGTTCCCCCCTCCCCCCCTCTTGGTTAGCCTCGGGACTAGTTTATAGGGCCTAACATCCCTAACGAACTTTCAATACCTTTCCAAAAAAACTTGTTCATGATAATATCAATTCTTTTGCACTCCAGCTTAGGTGGAAGCAAGGTTTGAAAAGAGTAGACAAGGAAAAAAGAAAGAACACTTTTGATAAGCGTGAGTCTACCCCCAAAACTCAAAAAACTAGAATTCCAAGATTGATGTTTATTATGAATAGAAGTAATTAAGTCGTTAAATAAAAAAGATTTCTTTCTACCTTTATACAAAGGTATGCCAAGATACTTAATAGGTAAAGAACCCTGCATGAAACCAGTAAGATCTTTAATAGCCAAGATACGATCAGTCTTCATATTATTAGAAACCATAAAAGAGAACTTATGATTATTTAAAGATGATCCACTAACATACCTAAAATATTGAAAAAAAACCATCAGTTTATTAATGTTATTATGAGAAGCATTTATAAAAATAATAAAATCATCAACAAAACAAAGATGCGATATAGAAAAACCACCCCTAGTATGATAATATAAATTGGGATGATTTTCAAACATGTAAGAAATGCTTCTAGAAATATAATATATAGCAATAATAAATAAGGCAGGAGACATAGGGTCACCTTGCCTTAACCCATGAGAGGATTTAAAGAAACCATGACTCTTACCATTGATAATTAAAGAGAAATAAGACCCTTCAATGCAATTTCTAATAAGATTAATGAAAGATAAGTTAAAACCAAATAATTATAAGATATTATAAATGAATTGCCAACTAATATTAGCATAAGCTTTGGAAATATCCAACTTGAGAATGGAATTACCACCCCTAACCTTGATATCCAAATCATGACAGAATTCCTGAGCCAGCAAAATATTATCTGTGATGGACCGCCCTTTAACAAACCCCATTTGAAATGGAGAAATAATCTTAGGAAGGACATTAGTTAAATGAGACATAATAATTTTGGAAAGCAGTTTATTGAAAAAAGTGCACTGATTAATAGGTCTAAAGTCATTCCAATCATTAGCGTCATTCTTCTTAGGAATAAGCATAATATAAGAAGAAGAAAAGAATTTGGGAAGAGTATTACCAGCAAAAAAATCCAAAACCATAGAAAAAAGATCAAGTTTAATAATATTCCAAGCCTTTTGAAAAAACTTAGTGGTGAAACCATCAGGGCCAGCCACAGAGTTAACATTCATGTCAAAAACAATCTTTTTTAATTCCTCAATATAAGGCTTGCCAACAAGAAGATCATTATCCTCAATAGAGATGAGAGAAGGGATAATATCAGGGTTAATAATATTACCAGGAATAAATACCTTATTGAGCCTATCCTGAAAGTGGTTAACCGCCAACAAGGCAATCTCCTCAGCATCATTAATAACAATACCATCATGACCAGTGATTTTATTGATCGAGTTCCCAACACGTTTTCATTTAAGTAAGGCATTAAAGTACTTTGTATTATTATCTCCATCTAACAGATGTTTAGCAACAGCCTTCTATTTCCAATAGGTTTCTTCTTGAGCTTGAAGTTTAAACAGATTAGCCTTAGCCTCAGTAAGAGAAGCAAAATTGGCATCAGAAGGAAAGTTTTGATAGTTCATCTCAAAAGTATTGACCATCTCTTCAGCAGTTAAAATATTAGTAAAAATATTTTTAAAAATATTATGGTTCTACCAATTTAAAACTTTCTTAAGTCTTTTCAACTTAAACCAAAATTTATTCATACCCACAATAGAATTATCAGGATGCAAAATCGCATTCCAATTGTCTTGGACAACACTTATAAAAGAATCATATTGAAGCCACATATTTTGAAAACAAAATTGAGGAAAAGTATTAACCTGTCTAATATTAAGAGCAAACAATAAAGGAGAATGATCAGAAAGAGTACGACTTAGATGCTCAACATAAATAGAGCTAAAGGAATTAATCAAATGATCATTAAATAAAATACAGTCCAACCTTTGCCATAACCAACCTCTATTCCAATTCAACTGGTAACCAAAAAAACTAATGTCAATGAGAATGCAGTCCATAATCATATTATTAAAATCCTCCATAGAATAAAAATTAGGAGTGGAGTCCCCAGACCGCTCAAAAGGGTTAGAGATGGTATTAAAATCACCTCCAACCTACCACGGATCATGACAATTATTATGAAAATCAGTTAATTGCTCCCAAAAAAAATTTCTAATACCACGAGAGGAAGCCGCATAAATGAAGGAAGCACAACATTTAACATTAGAAACTTCAATATTACAATATAAAACTTGAGTGAAATTACCAAGAACATCAATTTTAATCGAATCTTTCCAAAAAACCCAAATCTTATTAGCCCAATTAGCCGTAGCCTTATTAAAACCAAGAAATCTAGCCGTAGTAATTAAATTAGATACACTAACAAGGGGTTCAAGTAAAACTAGAATAGAGATATCATGAATACGACAAAGATTCTTAACCCGCGAGTGAGATGAACCACACCCAATGCCCCTAACATTCCAAATAATATATTTAAACATAAAAAATAAAAATTAATGAATAGATTCTGAGCGGGTATTTCTACCAAATTGTAGAACAAGGTTTTTACTTTTCCTACCATGTTTACCTTGAGCTTTCACAAAACTTAAGTCGTTGTCATCTCTAGCAAAACATTTAGCAGAAAATTGTAACTCCTCATTATCAGTACAAGCATCGGAATCAAAATGAGAAGAAGAGGGAGACCTACAATCAATTACCTTCTCCTTACCCCTGTGAGGAAGCTCACCTTCCTCCAACACTTCTTCACGATCAATAACCACATTAGATAAGCCAAGACCATCATTTTCTATTTCAACCAGTTCCTTTTCACTAGGTCCCAAAATATTGTTAGTATTAATATGGCCATTTGCAACAACAACTTCCTGATTAAGAGCAAAGCAACTAACATCATCAACATTAACAGGATTATTAGTATTTGAAGCATAATTTAAAATAACTAAAGTAGAAGTAGTATTATTTAGAGAAGAAGAATCCTTTAAACCATGATTATCCACTATATCACCAACATTCTATGATAGTGCCAATGTAGAAATTTTTTCAGATTTTCTGTAGGAGAAGTTTCCAAAATAGGTGGGTTCAACAAAAAATCAGCAAATTCTCAAATTCCACTTTTGAAAATATTCATTTAGTTTTGAACCTAACTAGACCTCACTCGTGTACTTCTTCGATACATCAAGTTCCACAAGAACCCTAGCAATAGATGGGCAGGTTATAGAAGAAGTGGCCTGATCAGTTTGAAATGGTCTTCCAAAAATTGAAGCAAGGCCAAAAAGATTTTGCGAGTTAAAAAAATGCAATCTCAAATTTGGAAATAAAAGCCAAACCGGAGCAATGGGAGATTCCTCCCTCACATCAAAGTTTGGCATTCACTTGAGAAGATGCATTTGGCGTCCTTGAATGTAATAGGATCTACGAGCAAAAATATGACTATAATCAAGGTCATTCATGAGTTGAATCGCTACATGCCGCGGGTCTAGCAAACCCACATGAAATGCTCCAAATAATTTCAAACTCACAAAGAACTTACAGATAGCATCTAGATTCGAGCGACGCAACAAAATTTTCCAACAAGAGTTAGGGCAAACAGAGCAGCTAACTATGACACAACCGTGTCATCAAACAACAATGCCAAACAACCCTTAAAAGATGATTGAAAAAAAATGGACCTTAGGAGAAGAAGAGGAAGAACCTGAAACCACATCTTTAAAGGAACAAGAAGACACATTCGACGGGATAGAAGATGACCGCATCGTCATCGCCCGAAAGAAAACCTCAAGAGAAACTCAAAAGAAACCCACAAACAAACAAAAGTCAGGCCAACAATTGAGAAGAAGAAAAAAAAATCAAACCCGAACGCCAGAGGAACGAAGAACACTGAGATTCTATATTGTGCTTGCTGATGAGACTTTGTACTAGTTCTTACAATGTTTTATTTGTTTATGATTTCATGTGTTCTTTTTGTGATTAGTTCAGTTTCTAGAATGTTGTATTGGCGATATGTTTTTTGAATGAAATGATGGAATGTTATTTTGACATGTATTGCTATTTCTCTTCGTGAATTATTTATATTTTTTAGAGATAAATCATTTGTGGTTGATCTTTAGAATGGAATTTTGAATTATTTTTCTCTACAAATTAATTTTCTTGCAAAATTTAGTATTTTAAAATTTTAAATTACATTATGACTAGATGTAGTTCAATAAATCAATTTCATGTTCTTATAGACAAGTATTACTTTGTTATAATTATTACAAAATAGATATCTTATTTTATTTATTTTTTTAATGTGTTTATTTTTATTAATTATTGGAATTTGAGTTAAGATTTATTGATATTAAAAACACTGAAAAAGTAAAAAAAGTAAAAGAAAAAGATGTGTAATATTCGTTAAAATGAAAAGAGACACAAAATTAGCCCAAACAGAAAAGATGCACAAAGTGTGCAAAAAATAATTTAAAATATGTGTTATGTTGCCAATTAAGAAATTCATACTGTTCTTTCCTTTATCATTCTATCTCTTGTACAAATCCAAATAATTGACAATCATCTTCACTATTGAATTAGAAACTAATTAATCATTATTTCATCATTTTTTCAATAATTAATTTTTTTAATTTGCCTAGAATGAACAATAAACCTGGTTTACTTCTCTTATTTTAGTTGTCCTTTGATTTAAATTTTGAATTTTTTTTTTAGCTTTAAGAAGTTAATGTGGTATTTGCAATTAGTTTAAAATCTTCTTCTTCATCAACTACTTTGATTTATCTATAGAAATTTTTCACTTCAAGATGTACTTTCCTTTTTATTATTATCATAAGGGGGGGTCATTAGTTATTGTTTGATATTATTTTTGTTTGATTATCTTTGATGTTGTTTAATGTGTGATATGGTTTGATGTTGTTTGATGTATGTGTATATGATTATTTGTTGTGTGATTTTTCTGATTTGTGTAGTGTGTTTTTTTTTTTTTTTTTTTTGTATTTTGGTTTTATTTTATTTCTTTTTAAATTATGGTTGTGTTTTTTAACTTTATTGGAATCCCTTGTTTTAAATTGGTAATTCATTTAGGGGGAGCTTAGAAGAAAAATTGCTTTAAGTGTTAACTCAAATAATAATTATTTTTCCATCATAAAAAAATGGGAGATTATTGCATATTAGATTTCAAAATTATATTTTTATATCATGTGAATTTTTTATGATACCAAAATATTATTGTGTTAATTACTATTTATCCAAACATACATTGGATATATCTTTTCTGTGTTGTTTGTGTGTACTAACATTTTAGGAAAATCTTACTCCAAGCTGCCAAATACTTCAAGATAGATTATATTAGGGTTTCTTATAATTAAAGTATGTATTTTTTTTTTTTTTAGTCTGAGAGAGTGTGATTATAGTTGTGTAACCATGCACACACATACTATGGGAGTGAGTCAAAACTTGTATTTTTAAAACTAATCATAATGTACAATTCTAGAATCATACGTGATGATTTGACAAGAATATTCCTTCAGAATGAAGTTAATCAAATAATGGCATAGAAAATTTCTTTTATATCATATTGTACAAAGTTGGATTCATACAGATGATGTTTAGAGTACGAAATAGATACGTACCAGTTCATCCCAAACAAACTCATCGATTTTTTAACTGATAGTACTGCACAAAGTGGAGTTTGTACAAACGATGTCTAGAGTACAAAATAGGTTCATACCAGTTCGTCCCATATGAATAAGTAAATTTTTTGAATTGTTCATAATATACAAAATAGAAACGACATCTAGAGTATGAAATGGGCTCATTCATGTTTATACCATACGAAGCATGATTTGATTTAACTAGTTTATACTATACGATATAGGGTTCATTTTGACGATGACCAGAGTACGAAATGGATTTGTACATAATTGTACCAAACAAAAATGTTCAGTTTTGAAATGTTTATATTGTACGATGTCAATTCATACATATGACTGACATAGTATGAAAATAGGTTCGTACATGTTCATACATAACCTTTATTAACTATTTATACATACGAAGTATGATTGTACTATACGATCCAAGTATGTTTAACTTGAAATTTTTAGTTTTAAAGATAGTTTTTCTTATTTTTTATATATAAGAGTCTTAAAATTTGACTATCATACTTTTCTTCTACAAATTTTCTCTTGGGAGTGATAGAGAGAGTGGTTTGGGAGTGGATATTGGTACTCCATCACCAAAAGGGTGAGAAAGGATGTTGGTACTCTGCCATCACCTAGAGAGTGAGAAAGGATGATGGTACTCTGTCGCACTGAGGTTTGGTGAAAGAGAGGTTATTTTAAGGGATTCTCCGCCTTACTGTGGGAGCAAAAGAAGAGTCACTTTGGTATAGTGTAATAACTGAAGAGTGAGTCTTCAGAGAGTGGACGTAGTTCTAGTTGGACTGAGCCATTATAAAATTTGGTGTTTTTTTGTCTTTACTTTTTGCTGCTTTTTATTTTCTACACATTTACTTTTTGTGGTTAAAAAAATTTATTTTGAGAAAATTTATCATTGTGCATAAAATCTTAAATTGGTTTTCTAAATTATCAAGAAT
>NW_021318618.1:3304675-3313756 GCF_001605985.2 Dendrobium catenatum | reverse complement strand
TTAGGTCTAACAACCTATTTGAACTTTCAATTTTTATAAAGGTTAATTAAATAATAAAAATATAACAGTAATTGGAGGATAATAATAATTTAAGCATGAAGGAAATTAGATAATATGTAAATAAACACATAAATAAATACTACAAACACATGCTTTTATATGAGTTATAAAGAGCACATAAAATGTAGGTTGAAAATAAAACATGATATATCATCACATTAACATAATTCATACTAACATCACACATACATGAGTTGCCTCCTAGGCAGCACTAAGTTTATAGTCTTCAGCAAGACTTTTCCCAAATTTTCTATTTGGCTAAGGTGGGTGATTATTATTCTTCAATTGGATCCCATTGGTATCTCTTTCCTTCTATTTAGAATTAACTTTAGTATTACTAGGAAAAGATCCAATGGTTCTACTACGAATAGAAATTGCAAGCTAACTTAGTTGAGTTTTTTTAATTTTTAATTAAAGGAATTTAGTTTTATAATTGAGCTCTTAATTGCATAACCACTTCTTCCAGTGGTAACTTTCTAGTTTCATACTGATTGATTTGATTAAATCCAGGAGGATATACTGGTCTTGAATTATTATTAGCTTGATTTTGATTATTCCAATTTGTTCATTTGTTATTTTGACTAGAATTCCATTGATTTTCACCATTATTATTTGACCAGCTAAACTTTGGGTGATTCCTCCAATATGGATTATATGTATTTTAATAGGGATTATTTTATTTTCTAATAAAATTTATATTTTCAATCTCTTGGTTGTCTTTTTCTTCCATTGAGTTTTTATCTTTCAAATGTAAAGATGAATCAAAAGTTAAGCCTAAAGTGCTCAATTTCTTTGATATTGCTGCAACTTGTGCAATCAAAATAGATAAAAATTAGTTTCATAAACTCCAACCACTCTCTTAAGATTTATCCTATCAACAGGCCACTGAAAATTATTTGTTGTCATTTCTTCAATTAATTCATGAGCATCTTCAAAAAGCTTTGATATTAAAGAACCTCCAGCTATAGCATCAATTATGGCTCTAAGGGATCATGCCAATCCATTATAAAAAGTTTAAATTATCAACCGTTCATGTAAGGCATGGTGATGGCACTTTCTAAGCATCTCCTTGAATCTCTCTTAACTCTAATAAATATATTCTCCTTCTAAGTGAGTAAAATAAGTAATATCAATTCTAAGCTTGGTAATATCAATTCTAAGCTTGGTAGTCTTAGAAGGTGGAAAATACTTTCCTAGAAATTTGTGGGTCAATTCATTCCATGTGATAATAGAGTCTTGGGGTAAGGAATTAATCCATATTTTTGCCCTGCCTCTTAGAGAAAGTAGAAACAATCTCAGTTTAATGACATTATCACTAACACCATTGTACTTAAATGTTGCACAATTTTTTAAGAAACTTGCTAAATGTAGGTTAGGATCTTCAATGAGAGCTCCCCCAAATTTAGATTATTGTATCATATAAATGATTACATGTTTTAATTAAAAATTATTTTCTTGGATGGTGGGTTTATTTTTGCTTCAGAAAATTATATCTAGTAAAGTGTTTGCAAAATCCTTAAGAAGTTTAGAATGATATAAGATTTGAACAGGGTCGACCATTTTAAAAATCTTTTTGAATTTTTGAAAGAGTTCTCTCAATTTTATAATCAAAGCTTAAACGTGCCTCCCCTCTATGTCTTGTAAGCATGCAATCACATATATGCAATCAATAAAGTAAAATTAAAAAAATAATATATTATGATTAATTATGTAATTAATTTAATAATATAATAAATTTTTAAATAAAATTAATTCTTTCCTAGCAATGACTCCAAAAATTTGATGGGGGATGTGTAGTAACCTAAAGAATTATGAAATTTAGGGCTCTATCAATCCCTAAATAATACTTCAATTTTTTATATAAAAATTATAAAAACCCCACTTAATATATGCAAGTATATGTGCTAAATTAAGTTATATAGTGATAAATTAGAGTATCAATTTAACAAGAAAGAATGTTTACTTTCAAATAATTATATTATCTACTTCAATTATAACAATTATTCTACTAAATTAAAAGAAATTTTGATGGAGATTCAATCACTTAATTTAAAATTAAAAATAATTAAATGAAATATTATTTGGATAAATTATTTTGGATTAATAGAATGTAAATATAATATGTTTCCTAATGAGTATCTTTCATATTAATGCTATTCAAAGCATATGCATCACACATCACTCAGTCAAGCGTGAAGAGATAAAGGATAGATTAAACTCTTTCAACATTAATGACACTCTAAACTTCCATAGTTTGTCACCCTATAAAAATCTCAGAAGATTAAGTAAAGCGTGTACTGTTAAAATCCTCTCATGATAATTCATCTATATAAATTTGATACATGGAAAATACTATGTCTATATTTTCATCATATCAATCCAATATACCTAGTTGTGTCTTCTTTCCTATCCCTAGGCTTCATATTACACATAATATTAACTACACATATAGCCATTATGTGCATTAAATGAAGACTTGGTATATTAAAAATATTATGAAATTATTAATGAAGCAAATTTATTAGTACTCTATATTTCATTTACTCAATCAATCCAAAACTAGAGAATTTTGCTAAATATGAAGAACAAGTGAAGTATATTCATTTTCATTAATTACACAAAAGAAAAAAGTACATAAGAAAAGATATCACCTGATGGTTCAATGATATCCTCCACACTTCTTGAACTTACATAATTACTTTCACAACCACAAGCCAAACACTCTAATAGAATATATCTAGTACTTCTTTGAATTCTCTTAATTTTTACTCTTAAGAAAAAATCAAAGAAACACTATAAAGGTTAAAATTAAACAAGTGAATGAACTCATCTACTAACATTACAAATAGACTATTTATAGAAAAATACATAAAACAAATTATGTCATTGCGGTACTCAAGACACTTGCACTGTGATGCTCATAAATAAATTAACGCCATAATGCTAAAGGGTTTCCTTAACTACTACGCTTGCTGACATGAACCATTATTTAATGAATAAATGCATCACTTCAGTGGAAGATTGTGGCCTAAAAATAGTTACAATTGTAGTGTTGTGGCGCTATTAATGGTTGAGCCCTATGACATCCACGTAGAACTCCCTTGACTTAATTGCGCTGGAATTTGTTATCGCATCACTATACAATCATATACTAGGCTTTATAGTGCTGACTTATCTAACACTATGGTGCTATTAAATAGATACTGGGTGTCTCCATATCCATATTTTGATGCCCTAATAGTGTCAATGATGACAGAGTGATGGTATTGTGTCTAACACCGCAACCCTGTACCATACTTGAAAATTTTGCCCCTTTCTTGTATTTTCCTACAATAAATCCTACTAAAATAACATATTTTAATGAAAAATTAACACATAAAATATAACATTATTTACACTTAACATTAGGCCACCTAGGGTAGGCATAATGGGTCATAGGGGAACCATTGCAAGCATTGGTTGATCTGATTTGGATTATGTTGGGTTTGGACTCAAGGAGAGCCCTCTTTAGGCACTTGAGTGAAGCCATATGGCTAACCCAAGTGTACCCAAGGGTTGGATTTCCTATAAGTGGTTCTTAGGGACCTAGTGGGTCATCCTAAAGGTCAAAATTGGCTTCGCAAGGTCTTAGTCAATGTGTTTGAATTAAGTGTTAGTATATTGTTGATTTGCTTAACCAAGCTTGACCATTAGTTGGAGTTAGGTCAAAAATATTTGGATTTATATTTTGAGACTAATAAAGATGGTCTCATGTCATGGTTATATCATTTGGTTTGAAATAGACATTTGAACTTTAAAGAGGTTACTTGATCAACTTAGGTTGACTTCGTCAACTAAGTATGAACAAGACTTGGGTTTCACTATAGAAAATTCAGCTATGACTGGTGGCTATTACCGGCGGTTTGACCACCGATATAAATCAGCGGTTTAACCAGCAGTTTTTAATAAACCGCTGCCGGAATTAGCTGTTGTTTAATAACCACGGGTTGTGGCACCGGTTTAACTTAATACCGGTGCCTTAAGCATCGACTAAGAGCACCAGTATTAAGTATTTAGTTTTCGGTAGTCTAAACCACCAAAACACTGCTGGAAAAAGACCTAACATTATCCATCCTGAGCCTTCCTCCTCATTTCTTCGCATTTTCTCTCGCTGCTGCAGACACTCACCCCTTCTCGCGATAGCGCCTCCTACGCAAGAATCCGGTGCCGACAACCTTCCTCCGATCGAAGATCTCAACCCTAAGCCGAACCCTTCTCCTCTCTGGTCTCCTTGAGTCGCATGCCCCGAACTTCTTCTCCAGTCGTCAGACCCGTCCACCTCCTCTACCTTAGTCTCAATTTGGCCACTAGAAACCTCGATATATAATGGATTTTAGAAGCCGCCGGAATTTCAATAACGCTGTCAGTAATTACCGGCGATTTACCGATGCTTGCCTGCGGTTATCCGGTGATAAGCTAGCGGTTTAGCTGCTGGTATTTCTGACGGTTTTTCTAGTCGGTAAGCTGCCACTGATTAATCGACGATCATCTGATGATGTTCCGGCCATTTAGCTGCTAGTTTTATCGATGGTTTTGACAACCGGTACGCCATCGGTAACTAACCGTTGATCACCAACATTACCGTTGCCGAAAAACATTGGTCCCCAGGCCATCGGAAATCCATTGGTTATTAAAGCCTCCGGAAAATGACCGCCGGAAACCATTTCCTAAGCCATTTTTATCAACAATTTTTGTACCACAGGAAAGCCGTCTGTGTTTTGAAAAATTGCCGGAAATCCATCATTAACCGCCAGAAACAACCGCCGGTAATGCATGAATTTCCTAATGTGTTTAAGTTCAACACATCCTAAATAATAATTTGGGATGCATTGGAAGGGATTTCAATGATTGGTATGCATGAGCCATGTTAAACTTTAAGGGAAACTTTGATTTTTCAACTTAATGGTTTCAGGATTTGGTCGGCCCATGGTCAATTAGGGTCCACCAAAGATTTAGTTTTGTGTTAAACATATTATAAGGTTATTATGAACATGTTTAAAGGTTTTGGGAAAGGTCCCAAAGTTAAATTTCACATGGTGCAAAGTTCAGTGGTATGAGTTATAAATATTTAAAAATTTTGTAGCCTTTGAAAACCAATTCAATTTTAGGGATTAGAGGGCTCAAATTGGCCCCAAATTTGGAGGGTTTACCATAAAGATAAGCCTAATCAATATGCAACTGACTGGTCATTAATCGGTGGTTAGCTAGTTTGGTTTTGAGGTGATTGAAAAATCACTCAAAAAGGGATATGGGACATAAGCTTTTATCCTTGATTTTTGGTTTGAGATTTTGGATTTGATCTCAATGTTGGGTTTGGTTTGGATTGATTAATCTCATGCAAGAATAAGGTCAACAATTACTAAAGTTTAAGATAATATTAATTGGTCGTTCATTTTTAACTTAATATAACTCTTTGGCTTTGATGATAATAGTACAACTTTGATCAAAAGGATTATTAAAAATGTTTAATTCTCTATTCTTATTAATGTCAAATCTCAAGATTTTTTCAAATCTAACTATGGTGTCAAACAAGGGAACCCTTTATCTGTTGTTCTCTATAGTATTAATGCTGAATATTTTTCTAGAGATTTAGAGCATTATTTTTCTACTTTAAAAGCTTGGCCTTCAATAATTTTAGTGGATTAAATATTTCTCATCTTTATTTGGCTTATGATATCATTTTATTTTGTCATTGTTCTATTAATGATATCAAGAGAATTAAAAAACTTCTTAATATTTTTGGAAAATGAAACTGGTCTTAATTTTAACAATTGTAAGAGCACCTTCATTGTAGGGAAGAGTATGTCAATGGAGAAAATGAATAATATCTAATCCATAACTGGTTTCAAAAATCAATTACTTCCTCTTTATTATCTCACGATCCTCATAAAGGCCATAAAAGGACTTTCATTTTTTTATAAAAATATTTGCAAGTATTCAAAAATATATATATGCTTGGGAATTTAAATTCTTATCTATGGGAGCTAGGTTGGTCCTGATTAAAGTGTTTTGTGTTATATGTTTATTTACTTGTTGGAAACTATGAATCCTACTTTAGAATTTTGTTCTAGACTTGAAAAATTCATCAATAAATTCTTTTGGAGATCTACGTTGAACAACAATAAGATTCCTTGTTCTTGGAAGTCTTCTAATGGTCCTTATAATGAGGGTGGTTTGGGTCGCAAATTAATTTTTGATATGATTAAAGATTTTTTTCTATAAATTTTAGTGAAAGTTTTGGTCTAATAATTCATTATGGGCTAAATTTATGAATAAAAAATATTGCAAAAACAATAACCCTATACACTACAACTTCAAGAAGGGCAATCATTTGGATGGAAGAAATTATGTATGATTAAATGGCAAGGTAAAATCACTCTTCAATGAGGGATTGAGATTGGGCCATCTTGTTTAATTTAGCAGGAAGATTGGATTGGTATAGGGTCTCTTGACTTCTTTTTTAATATTCAATCTATCTCCACCATGAAAGTTTCTAATTTCATTAAGGATGGGAGGAGGTCTGAAATTCTTCTTTCAAACCAAGTTCCTTAAAAAAAGTTTTGACATTATATGTGATATTCTTATAAATGTTCAACTTACCATTTTCAAATACTCTATGGATGGAGATTTCTATGTAAAAGGAGCTTCACATTGCTTTAGAACTAAATTTGATTGTAATAAGATTTTTGATAAATTTTGAAATTCTTCAACTCATATTAATATTTTTTTACTCACAAGGAGAATTGTCAAAGGTTTTATTCTAGTTTATAACAAATTAAAAGATAACGGTTTTTATATTACTTCTAAATATCAATATTATTTTTATCTTGTGACCATAAAACATGTTTTTTAATGGTTTTATTTCCTCCAAAGTTTGATATGTTCTCGAGAATGCTCTTGATTTGAGATTTAGTAATAATAGTAATAATTTTTTATCCATTTTAACTATTTGGTTTGCTAGTAGACCTACATGACATCTTTTTATTGTCATTCCTATTATTGTTTTTTGGCTTTTATGGTAGGAGAGAAATAACTATAAACATAAATGTATTAAAATGAATGTTGATAGAGTTATTATTTATCTTAAGAATAAAATTCACGAACTTGTCATTGCTAAACTGCTACATCAAAAATCTTTCAGGGGTAATGCTTGATGGTTTTTTTTTTTTTTCCCATGCTATTTTTTATAATGATACTATGAGATATACTACCAAAATTTTTCATTGGATCAAACATTCTATGGATCAATTAAAACTTATTATTGATTGTTATGTTACTTATATTAGAGGTTATTGTGGTTGTTTAATTAGAGATTATCAAGGGGCTTTTTTATATGGTTTTGCTTCAAACATACCTAAATGCAATGTTATTTTGGCATAATTGGATGCACTATATATGGATATGGGTCTCAAATTATGTATTTCTAAAAATATCTTCAATATATGGATCAAAACTTATTCTAAATTGATTTTTTTTTCTTCCATAACTTGTCATAATGTCATCTTGTTTTACCTGTTTAGTAAAACTACGATTATTCTTGAGCAAATCGATTATAAAATTTCTCATATCTGGAGGAAAGGTAATATATGTGCTGATTGGTTGACTAAGAAAGGCAATACTCTATCTACTATTGATTTTTTTTAATAATAACTCAAGATTTCATAGAGATGGAGGGTATGATGAGAATTGATGCTTTGTGTTTACCTTATACCAGAAAAAGTAGTTGGATGTGATTTAAGTTCTTACTGGTGCTTAATTTTAAAAATCTATTTTGATTTCCTTATATTTGTATGTTTATCATTTTAGTTTTAGCTTTTGGGTCTTTCCCCACTTTTCTTTATCATTTTGTGTCTTATTTTCTCTACTCTTTTTCTGTTGTGGCTTTTCGCAAAAATATGTTATGGTTAATCATTAGCAGAAATATGATGGGCAATATGGGCTTTCTTTGGCCTATCAATGTTTTCTGTCTGTGGCTAGATTTGTTTGGTGGTTGGTAATGTGTTTCTAATATTGATTTTAGGCTAGGTTGGTGTGGTTGGCTGGCTTTTGTGTGGTGGCTAGTTTGTCAATATTATTTGCCTCTCCAGGTGTGTCATCTTTCCAGTAAAATTGGGTTTTTGTTATTTACTATGAGCAAATATTTGCTTTAATGATCTAAGCCATTTTTCTAATTCAGGTTGTGGATTAAACTGTCTTTTGGAAATCTAGTGATTGGATTTTTTTCTCTTCAATCATTCTTGTGAGTGGTTGGATTTGTGTGGCTGGGATTATGATTATTTTGGTGATTTTGGCTGGGTTTTGTGGTTGGTTAGGTTTCTTTGGTTGCTGGAATGTTAGACCATTCTTCTTTAGCATTGATTCTATTATAATTTGTGGGTTATCTAACTCCATTTGTTTATTTTTATGCTTCTGTGAGGGTTTGATGTAGGCATAAAAAATGATTAATTCAATTGTGCTTGTGGAGAGGCTTTGCATGAAGATTGTTTTTTTGGGCTATCGAATGCATCATAAAATGTTAAATCAAATGTGCTTGTGAGGAGGCTTTATCAGAATGTTCTGTTGGGACACTGAAGGTCAATTTTTGTATAATTTTATCTTTCTGCTTATTCTGTAGGTTGGCTAAATTTTGGTGCCTTTGACTTCAAGGACTTCAAAATTATGGCATCTGATATTTTGTGTGATTTTTTGCATTCACTATAATTTTGTTTCACATTATTATAGTCTAGATAGAGATATATTACTCAGTAGGCTTTATTTTATGTTTTTTTCTTTTTTTTTTTGGATGTAATTCTTTAAGCTTTAGTGAGTTTCAAATCTCTTTTAAAGACTTTTTACACATTTTTTTTTATGAGATGAAATTATACAAGAAAAAAATTCTAATATAACCTATTTACATATTAAAAAATAAATTATTGACTTATGTATGACTTATAATGTTTGACTTATATATTACTTAATGCCCTATACACATTCATGCATTCT
>NW_021318618.1:3302065-3304575 GCF_001605985.2 Dendrobium catenatum | reverse complement strand
AATATAAAATTTGAACTTTTAGGTTGAAGATTAGGTATGTATTAGTGTAATATGTCGCCAACCTTCCTCGGCTGCATGATTTAAACCAAGTGAAAATAAAATAAAGAGTGCAAAAAACTCAAATGCTGCTTTAAAACCAAATCAACAGACACAAATGCGCTCCTGTGATCCATATGAAGTGGCCAAGCATGTACAAAAGATGCGTTGTAGCCTGATAGGAACCATTGATGAATTCACCAGAATAGAAGAGGGATGACGGAAAAACAATAATTCCAAATGTTGAAAACTCTAAAAAATGCAGGATTGATGAGGGGACAAGCAGAATAACAATGAGAGTTCTATGCTTCTAACTTTGTGTTAGACCGGTCCACACGGGACTGGCCCAGCGAACGGAAGCGGAGGGTTCCGGCTCCAGCATACCGTGCAAACCGACAAGAGCAAAAAATGACTGTTTAGCAAGGATTTTGACGGGAGTTTAGGAGGGAAATTGAATGCAGGGACTGTTTAGAGATTTCCTTTTGAATTGTATGCATTAAATAGTTTGTTTTTGTAGGATTAGGGCATCTTGAATTTGGCTGAAATTTGAGATTTCTTAGGATTTCTTTGGGCTCTAGCGGCGTCTAGAGATTTGGGAGAGATCGATCCTCCTCTCGAATAGAGGATCAATTGTATCATCTTATTTTCTTCCGTAGTTTGTTTTCTTGCAATAATACTAATTTTTCTGATTATCATTAGAGTTTGGAAGGGTTTTCTCGCTATTTTTTCTGAAATTGATAGGATTTACTTGAAATCTTTAAGTGTTTCCTATCACATTGCTAGTTAAGGGTGGAAGTTGGGTTCAGCAATATGGAATCTTAATGCTATGGCACTTCGGTTTAAAGACTTGAACAAGTGGTCTGGACAGTTATCTGGGCCATTTGTTTGTATATCAGGGCACAAGCTATGTTACAATAAGGACAGGTGGGTCAAATAACAAAATTGAGCGAACATTTAGAAAACAGATCAAGCAGACAGACCCTCAAACAGAAACTCCTCCACCTAACAATAAAAATCAAAACCCACTTCTGCTTCTATTCAGTACTACCAGTAAACACCAAGAGACAAATGGAAAGCTTAGCACGCATCGGAATTTTAATATATTGGGCAAGCATGTAGAAGACGACGGTGACCCTCAAACAGAAACTCCTCCACCCATCTGAGGTTGCACTTCTAAGGCACTCCTTTGTCAATGTACATGGTGAAGAGCTATGATATGCCACTTCTTATCATGAAGACGGATTTTAGACTGAAAAACTTTGCATAATGAGAAGTACAAAGCAATTGAAGCTGTTATATTGCAAATAAGCATTACCTTGAACATTATCACACTTGCAAGGATTGTAAGAGTTGTGAACATGACATAATATATAGGGGATACAACAGCAGTATTAAAGGTGTCCAGAGCCTGAAACAAAAGTAATTAGTGAGAATCCTTTTAAAGGTAACACGAAAAGATGCAATATTAGATATGACACTCATATGACAAACTTCAAAGATGAACTACAAATAATGAATGAAACATAATAGTTTTGATTAAATATCATATATTTTGAATTTTAGTAGTGATCAACAATACTTCTAACAACTTCAGTGTAACATTTTACATTTTTTACCACAATAAAAGTTGCTAAGCTCTATCTTTCAGTTTTTCAGCGTACAAAATTGCACATATAATGGCAAGAGGGAGGGAAGACGCATTAGAACAAGTCAAAGCTGAGCAGCAACGCTTTGTATAACAAAGTAGACAATTTTGATGAAATACAGCGATAGGAAAAACTTCCTGACTACTAATCCCCTTCGAGCTCTACACCAATCTCCAACATTCAAGGGTTGCTGTTAATCCGATTTCAAATATATTCAGAAGTGGCTTAAAATTGATGTGGACATCTTAGTTATAATATGCTTAGGGATTAGTATACCCTTTCTTGCCTTATAGTTCATGTTTGCTTTTGTTGCTTTCCACTTAACCACTACCAAATTACCTTTTTAGTTACAGTAGTACAAAACTACCTATCTCTAGATTGTTCTATTACAAAGTTATATATAGCTGACGTAAAGAGTCTTGGGGCTCAATTAATGAAGAATATTACATCTCTTTGAAGCTTAAAGCTTATGCTTGTCCCTGATTGGGAATTCCTTCAAGCTGATCCAATTCTTCCGCCGATAAACTACATCAGTTGTTATCAGAGCCTGGAGCTTGTGTTAGACCGGTCCACTGGACCAGTCCAGCCGGTCCAGGAGGGACCGGCTTACAGGCGAAATAGTGGAATTCTTCCACCAGCTGCGGGTGCCGCGTGAGCCGCCGAAGCAGACAAAGTGTATTTGGAAGGATTTTTTTTAGTGGGAGGGAAATTTGAATGTAGGACTATTTAGAGATTTCCTTTTGATTTGTATGCATTAAATACTTTGTGATGAGGACATCGATCCAAGGTTTAAACAGGTGTATCGCCGGAAGCATCGCAGATCGACGG
>NW_021318618.1:3230130-3301965 GCF_001605985.2 Dendrobium catenatum | reverse complement strand
GTATTGTGCACTGTTTTGTGTTTTTGTGATCGAAAAATGGACCCGGGTTTATATTGACACAACTTTCACCGCACAACTTTTAATATGTTATAGAAACGAATATTCTACACGATTTGATTGTTTTCTGGAACGATTTCACCGATTATTTTGGGTTCTACGCGATTTTGTTCGAATAGAAAAATATCAGGATGTTTATTGATATTGATGCAGTAGAATAATAGTCTTATATTATTGTTGTGAACATTCTATTAAAATTTGGTGAATTATGATTTTGTAAGATTTTTGTGTAAATTTGATAGACTGTCGTTACGCTGCCGAAATTTCATACGATTTCTGATTTTTTTGAGATTGATGAATTGAATAGATACGCATATGAATGTTGATATGATTGCTCTACATTGTTCTTATATTGACTATTGAATTGACTATTGAATACTGTAAGACAAGCCTGGTTGAACGTTGGTTGGAGATTGAATTGACCTGTACAGGATGGTGGGCCGACGGGCTTTCCTTTAAACCATTGATCATTGATATAACGATTGGGAGTTATAAGGAGTTTATTGTGCCGACGGGCAGCCGACGGGCACAGAGTGACGACTCTTATTGAAACCAACGTATGGATATCTACAACTGCAATATGGATTCTAAACAGCAAAATAGCCAGTGATTGTACTTGTTCAGTATTATTGTATTGAAGTGCATGTGTACAGTCTTGACATATGGATTTACTGCTTTATTGATTTGATCGAATTTATGGATTTTGCTGTATCGTACGATTTCATCAATTTTATTGATTGATCGCTGAGCATTGATACTACTGAGCATAGATATTGATATGGATGGATTTATTGATTCATTGATGCTATGGACATGGATACTATAGATACACTAATTATTGCTTATAGATTCATTGATATTATTGCTTCTGCACAATATTAACTTGCTGCATTTGATTCATTGCTAGTATGGATTGAACTTTATTGTATTGCTTTTCTAATTGATTTCATTGAATAGATAGTATTGATTTGATTGATTGATTCGAAACGATTGACTTGATTGATCGATTGATTTTCTTCTATGTACAAATTCTTATTGAGTTGATTTATCGATTCTTCTATCGCAGCATCGACTATTGATTTCATTGACTATTGATTTCCGTATTGCATAGACTCATTGACCATTGACTGTTATGGATTTGATTGGCTGACATGCATATTGATAGCAGTACCGTGCTTTGATTTCAGTTACAGGTATTAGGTGACCTGCTGGGCTTTGTAAAGCTCATTATATGTGGTTGATATTTTCATGTCAGGGCAAGGGAGCAGGAGATTGAGGTTGATCAGGAATCTCCAGGTTTTTGTTCTTTTTGGTTATAGTGATTCTTTTGTACTCAGGACAGGATAGATTTCAGTTCATAGTGTAGTTCCTGAGTATTGTATATGATCTTTTGAGATATGAATCGACATGTACATTGATGTTTTAAATGTTATAGATTTTTGTTAGACTGTCTGATTGATGTTATATATAGCTCTGGTAAATGGTTTTGATGAAATGATTGAAATTCTTTCCAAGTTAGATCTTGGGGCATCACACAGAGTGTAGTGCGACTGAAGCGGAAGGTGCATATGCTGACATAAGAAATTTACCGCATAAAGGAGATCGGGACGAGTGACTGTTAAGTACTGCAAAGCTCCGGTGAGGTGTCGATAATGATCAGGCCTGTCGTAAGGAGTGTCTGATTTTACCTCATGTAGAAATTTGGTTGGGAGCGGAGTGCTCATTGGTTTGCAGTCCACCATGCCAGCCTTCTGTAGAATGGATGAGGCATATGTGGGCTGGAATAGATGCAGACCATTGGCGGTAGAATGAATCTGTAAGCCAAGAAATTGGCTGACAGGACCCAAATTTCTCAAGGAGAAACGAGAGTGTAATGTAGAGAGAAGTTTGTCTATTTTAGATGAGGAGTTCCTGGTAAGAAGTATATCATCAACATATACTAAGATGTAGAGCTGGACGGAGCTGTGATGAAACAGAAGCAGGGAAGGATCAGCTGAACTGGAGCGAAATCCATATTGAATTAGATACGACGAGAACGTGGAGAACCATTCTCAGGGAGCCTGTTTCAGACCATAAATCGCCTTCTTTAATAAACAAACGTGATTTGGAAATTGTTGATCAACAAAGCCTGGAGGCTATTTCATGTAAGCAACGTCGTACAACGGCATGTGTAAAAAGGCATTTGATACATCCAATTGAAGAATTGGCCAGTTGTTCGAAACATCAACGGTCAAGAGAATGCGTATGGTAGTTAATTTAGCCACCGGACTAAAGGTTTATACATAATCCAATCCATACTGTTGTTTGAATACTTGTGCCACAAGGAGGGCCTTGTATCTAGCAATAGTGCCATCTGCCTTGAGTTTGGTTTTAAATAACCATTTGGAGCCGAGAACATTAAAGCTGGGATTGGGTGGAACCAAGATCCATGTGCCCTGTCTTTGCAAAGCTTCAAACTCAGAGCTCATAGCTTCACGCCAAGCACTGTACTGGCTGGCTTGTACAAAGCCGGTAAGAGTAAGGGTCACAATTGTGGTGTTCATATCCAGAATTTGTCTCGGTTTGAGATGCCCTGTTTGTGCTCTTGTGACCATGGAATGCTGAGTAGGAGGGAGAGAAGTATGAGGTTGAGTGGATGAACTAGTATTATAGCTAGTATTGGTAGAGGTATTAATAGGTAATCCTAAGAGAGGAATTGAGGAGAGTAATTCTTGGGTGGAAGTGGAGTTGGATACTTGTGTTGGTTGAGGGGTGTTCCGGATTGTTGAAACAGGTACAAGAGTGGAAGGAAGAAGCTGCGGTAATGCAGCAGAAGTAGGCTTAGGATTGGATACAACAGTAGGAGTAGTGCGAAAAGGAAAATGAGTCTCGTGGAAATGAACATGACGAGAGATATAAACTCTATTGGAGGACCAATCAAGACATTTGTAACCTTTAGCTTGAGGAGCATAGCCTAGGAAGATGCATTTGGTTGAACGGGGAGCTAGTTTGTTGGGTAACTAGGTAGGGAACCAGGGGTAGCATAAACAGCCAAAGACCCGGAGATGAGTATAGGACGGAGATCGATTGTAGAGCAGCTCATAGGGGGAAAGATGGTTGGTGTTGGGTGAAGGTAAGCGATTAATGAGGTAGACAGCCGTAAATAGCGTATCAACCAAGAATTTTGAAGGTAAGTTTGCATTAAAGAGTAGTGCTCGCACAGTTTCTAGGAGGTGACGATGTTTTCGTTCCGATATGCCATTTTGTTGGGGTGTATAAGGACAGGTTACCTGATGGTTGATGCCACAGTGAGTTAGATGAGTTTTAAAATTATGGTTGAGATATTCACCTCCACCATCAGTGCGGAGAGTCTTGATTGATTTTTGAAATTGTTTTTCAACAAGCTTTTGAAATTTAATGAAAATAGAGAAAACTTTATATTTATGGTGGTGTGTAGCGACTATAATCATCAATGAATGTAACATAGAAACGATAGGATTGCATTGATAGGGTAGGGGAAGGCCCCCATACATCACTATGAATCAACTCTAAACATTGAATTGATAGAGAACTTGACAAAGGAAAAGCTAGCTTAGTACATTTAGCTTGAGCACACGCATTACATGGAGTAGATTCAGACTTAATACTAGTACTAAAAGGTAAAACAGTAGATAGATGGTGAATCATGGATGCAGAAGGATGACCGAGCTGTTGATGCCATAACAACTGGAGTACTGGAATGGCAACGAACTTAGACGTAGACGTGGGTTCTTCGAACGGAATGGATGCTTGATGAGACTTAATTGGGTAGAGACCAAGATGATGAGGTCCTCGGAGAAGAAGTTTGTTGGTCCGAGAGTCCTTGATGGCAAATCCATGAGCATCAAATTGCACAAAACAGGAATTATCATAGTGAGCTTATGTATAGACAACAAATTGTGAGACAAATTCAGTATATGAAGAATTTTAGGCAGACACAGCTTACGGTGGGGCGTGGGGAGTATGCCTTGCCCAGTATTGGCTATGGATAGTTGCTGTCCATTGCCGACCTGTACTTGGGATGCTCCTTGATATGGTTGGATGTTTTACAGGTGCGTTGAATTTGTGGTGAGATGTTCAGTCGCTCCGGAGTTTAGGAACCAATCAGCAGATTGAGAAGTATCTGTAGTAACATATGCCTGAGGAGCAGAGGTATAGGAGGAGTCATGCCTGTACCAACAGGTCACAGCCGAATGTCCAAATTTTCCACAAATCTGGCAGTCGACATTGAGATGAGGGCGACAGCCACCACGAGAAGACGATGATCATCCAGTTGACGATCGAGCCGTACCACGACTGGATGAGCGGCTGCGATAGTTAGAAGCTCTGCCTCAATATGTACCTCGAGTTACAATTAAGGCATAATTTGAGTCTGTATTTGGAGCTGCAGTAACCTCGCGTCCTGCATCGGAGGAAATGTGGAGCACTTCACTATAGAGTAAGGCGTAGAAGTCATCTAGGGAGATTGGTTGCAGCTGATTTCTAATCACTGCTTTAAAGGATTGTTAGGAGGCAGGCAGTCCGTTGAGAGTATATAGTATGATATCCTCTGTATCAATGGATGATCCGGATGCAGCAATGGTATCAACCTTTGCTTTGATATCAGTCAGATACTGAAACATCGTTTTGTCTCCGAGTTGTAGTTGGTGTAACTCATTTTTGAATTGAAGCAGCCGAGAACGATGAGTGGATTTCAACCGGAGTTCTAAGGTTGCCCATATAAGGTGTGTAGACTCCAAATTGAGAATGTAGGGAATTAAGGGAGCAAAAACGGTGGAATAGATGGCAGATGCCAAGTGATGATCAATGAGCATCCAAGTTGAATACATGGGGTTTATAGTCACAAAATCGTCAGAATAGAGAAGCTGTTTCGGAGGTTTTGCGGTGTCGCCAGTCAGATAGCCTTCATAGTTATTTGCTGTAAATAACTTTAGTAATTCCGACTTCCATATGAGATGATTGTTTGTAGTAAGCTAAACTGTGACCATCGTTTTCACATTAGCCATGAAAAACTTCAGTTGAGGAGGTATGCTGACTTCCGTCGATGCATCTCTTGATACACCGGACGGTGAGGATGTAGCTGAAGTCGCCATAGTTGGTAAAGCAGACCTAGAGCTCAGATACCATGAAGATCCTCATCATCTTCGACCTGCAAAGAGAGAAAACTAGCCACAAGAAAATATGGAAGCAAGTAATCAAGTAGAGAGCTGAGGAACTGTTACTGTTCATCTTCCTTGTCATTGCCATTACATTATACTCTCATATATAATGAGAGGTTGGTTATAAACGGACGGTGCAGATCTAAAGCAGATATCAGACAGACACAAAAACAAAGCAGAGCTTGGCAGGCCGAGTGGAGCAGAGGCCGTGAAGCATGATGTGGAGATAGGTGCGCCGGCGTATGCATAAGTCAGATGAAGAATCATTTGTCCTTATCAGACACGGCTCGCCAACCCGAAGTTTTTATTTTTGGCAATTTTTTTAAATTAAAAAAAAATAAAAAGCATTGCAGGCCAGAATTTTAATATTTAATCTACTAAAAAGTAGTAGTATTAGTATTAGTATAGGAATTTTAAATGGCATGGGCAACCAAATTCACTAATTCAGCAAGCATTGCATCCTTGCAGGTTAGATTGCAAGAAATATAGATATATTGTGCAAATAACAGAGCAGCTTCACGATTTCACTACCAGGGTAAATAACACACTAACAGAGCAGCTTCACGATTTCACAGCAATGAACAAGAAAACAAGTTCACAGCTTCACTTCCTGAGACCTAAGTCCCTAATCTCCAAATTCTTGAACAATAAAACATATTCATTGTTTACAGGAGCTAGTCATCAACCTGCCAAACCCTAGTCTCAACTCCATAGTTAAGACCAACATAACAAGTTAACAAATCACAACAACATTGTGTAATGGCAGAAAACTATAGAAAGTATAAAACCATATTCTTCGTACAGGAAAAGTGGAAAACCTATTCTCCTGAGTCATGACCTGCACATGGCAGTTTGACATATTACACGTCAATAATACGTTAAACAGGAAGAGTGCAATAGTGCAAAACACTAATACAACAAACAATGAAACTCACTTATTGTTTCAACATCTAAAATAGAAAAATAAAAAAACCCTAATTTACAAATGTATTTCAACCTCACTTTCAAATCCCAAAATATAGATGGATCGATAAAGTGTGGAAAAACATAAGAGTAGCTCTTTGATAAAAATAGAATTTCAGTAATACCAAAGGTTCGAAACTGAAACAAAAGTTATTCATGAGTTTACTTATTACAGACTGTGGCCGACTGGCGTAGGGTAAGGCGGGAACCCTAATTACTGGTGTTGAAGAAAATCCAAATGGTTCAGCTAATCAACTCAATGATTGCAAGCTGCGAGCTAAGCTACGACCGCGGGGCTTCAGGAGAAACCATGAAAGAGGAACTGAGGAAGCAAGAAACCCAAACTCCAAACTCACTATAACGACATACCTCATAAAATGCTGCTGAACGAGTGTCACGACTAGAATAAAGTAGTGTTAAAGCCTCTTAATGCGGGTCAGGGTCGGGTCACCTTCAAGTTAATGGGTTAACCCGAACCCGACCCAAATTCTTTACAGGTCCAAAAATTATTCCCAAACCCGACCAGTTTCTTTAGCGGGTTGACCAGAACCCAAATTTTTTGGGTTGGGTTTTCTGGTCGAGTGAGTAATTGACACCTTACTATATATAATCTACTTGGTTATTATTTTTGTTTTTTTGAGAATAGTATTATAATTTAAGAGAATAAAAATTTTGTAATTGACTTGAAGATGTTCATTAGCCATAATTTAGAGATAGGATTAGAAAAGGATATGAAGAATTTTAGAATCATAAATATAAATAAAAGACCAATATAAATACATATAAATTTATTACGCACAATAAAATTCGTGGCAATGGAGTGAGATAGTGTTGTTTCCTAGTGTTGCATATGGCTCTAAAACACAAACAAATAAATAAAAGACTACAGATAACATCAGAGCTTTTAAGTTTTAAAGTGAAAACCTTCAAAATGGAGAAAAAAATCACATGATCTTGCCAATCTAAAATGATTCTAATTTATGAGCATTGATTACAAATATTTTCCTATACTTAATTTGGAGATAATAAGATCACAAGAGTATGGGTAGCATGTAGAAAATATTGCAAACCTGCTATGGGATGAAAGAAATTCATATGTGACTGAGCAGACAATGGTTCAATAATATGTAACAAGCATCAATAGTTTGAAGATAGAGGTTGGGTGTCCATAGATGGTCGTTGGGCTATGGCATTGACGTTGGTGTTCTGGCTATGGTACTAATCGATGATAGTCCAATTACAATGGAAGAGTTACAATAACTTGATAATGGTGGTTGAGTGATTGTGATCTGATGTTGGTGGCCCTGTGATGGCAATTATTTCTGTTCATGGTTATGTAAAGGTAGTTGAATGATAGTGGCCTATGATCGCAATGATATATGATAATGGATAGGAAATGATAATATGATGATAGTGCTTAGTTAGTGGTGGTATGACAAAGTTGGCTAGATAGGTATTCGATAGTGGCGATCATGTAGTGTCCATTAGTGTGGTGCATGGTTAGAGCCTTTGGATTCTTCAAGACTTTAGACTTTCTTAAATCTCAAGCCCGTGGTCCTCATCATGTAGAGAGTGGGAGACTCAATTGTAAATTTTTTAGAGTGATATGTCAAATAAATTTGAAAAAAATAAATAAAAGAAACACCAGATTACCTGTCTTGTATTATTTCCCTTGATCATATGCCATTGTTTAGCATTTAAGTGCTTAATGTTATCAAAATTAAAAAACTTGGCCTCGCTAGATTTCTTTCATCATGATACGTAATTTGAGTATAAGAATGCCGAATTTGAAGATATTTGATTCTCCAATTAATATTATAAAGTTATCAATTATTCTTCTTTGGGTTGTGATCATATTTTTTTGGCATCATTTAGTTTGCCTTATCAGAGTTTATATTATCTTAAATTTAAGTCAATAAATTTTTAATTCAAATTTGTATCAAGATTTATTCCTGAGTAAGTCAATTTTTCGTGGTGTATTAATTGCCTCTTATTTTTAAACTTCAGAGTTTGAATCACTCAAAAATATATTGAATTCAAAAAATAATTTTTGCCACATAAATAAATGCCCACGATGTAGACTTAGGAGAAAGGAATCTAATTTCTTTGAATTTTCACAAATTTTGCTTAATATTTTTTATTTTTTCATATTGATTTTTTGGCTTTTTTAAAGAATGACCATACATATTTTCAAGCATATCCCCAAAATTTTGCAAGGCAATATTTCATTATTCTTTTTTTTTTTAGTGTGGAAATTTTCTTTTCTAATGTCTTGATACTGAAATAATGATACTTCAGTTTTTGATGAATTTCTATGAACATGTAATTTGTCAAAAAATCTTGAATTTTTTGTGAATTTAGATAATATCTGGCACAGCTTTCTCAAACTTTATCTACCAAAATATTGCCTTTTGATGGGGTATAAGATTTATGAAGGTACTGTAGAATATGTCATTTTTCTAGTAGCATACTACAATACTTTTCAAGATTTATTTCTTCACTAAAAACTTTTTTGTATAGGTAGGTTTCATATAGAGATACCTCATGATTTTCATCATTTCAAAAAATCGCTCTTTGATGGGTAAAATATTCATAAATAATGCCTTCTTAAAATCAACCAACTTGGTAGTCATTAGGGGTGTCAATACATGACACGACTCAAAAAATTGACTTTGACCTGACCCAAAAAATTTTAGATAGATCTACATGTTTAACAAATGAGTTGGGTTTGATTTTTTTTTTTTTAGTCGATTGATATATTGGGTATGGTTCGGGTTAACTCATAAACCCAAAAATAGCTTATTTGACCCGCCGCCCTCACTCAATTGGATCTTGCCCGGCCCATCGTATTTGCTCTCATTGCTCACTCTTGCCCTTTCTCCGTTGCGGCCTTATGGCCTTGCAGTCTTACAGCCTCGCCCGAATGCCTCGTAATCTCAACTGGTTGCCTCATAGTATCACTCGCTCTCCCTCGCCCTTGCCCTCACGGCCTCACCCACTCACTCACTCTCTTTCTACCCTAGTTACCCTTGCACTAACACTCACTTAATTTATCCTACTTGCATGTTAGTGGGTCATGTTGTGTAGGTTGGGTTATTATCTGGTCGTATTAAGGTCTAGGTTTATTAACCCGTTTGAACAAATAGATTGCGTTCGAGTTGGGTGCATTTAGAGAGGGTTAATTTCTGGTATAAATCAAACCCGGGCCGAGAACCTCTTTTTACACCCTTATTAGTTATAGATTTTGAAATATCTCATACCTCTTATTTTTGTAAGAGAATTATGAAATTATGGTAGTAAAAGACATTTGGTCATTCCTTCATGAATCCTTTTTTAACATAAAAATATTATTGCTTGATTAGATGAAAATTTCAAAGATAGGGTGTCCTCAAAATTTTCAAAATTTCTTCTAATAGAATTTGAGATTTTCTTGTAACTAATAATTTGGTAGAGAATTCTTGCAATTTTTCACGGATGTTCCCTTCTATTTGTGGATACTTATGAAACAAGTTTTAAAATATTTGTCAAAGTTCTCTTTTTTTTTTTTTTATAAAAATTAGGCAGTGACTGCTAGACTTTGATTTTTATAAGGAATTGCCATTGTAAAAAAAAAAAAAATTATTGAAGTGCAAAATGAATGAATATTTTGATGCCCTAGGATTTGTGGGAAATAAACTCTTTGACCTTCTCTTTCATATGATTTTCCTCTTTGGTGGGAAAATGACTAAATCAAATGTTGCCTAATAATTCTTGAAATATTAGAGAGAGAGAGGGAGAGAGAGAGAGAGAGAGAGAGAGTTCTCCTTAATATTGAGGTTGAAGGATTTTTCCTTACGATTTTTTTTTTCTTTTTTGTTTTGTAAACAGAGACTAAAGAGCAGTAAATTAATTTGATTAACTAGTTGTCACGGTACATACATTGGCATATATATAGATGCCTAAAAATCCTAGTTCAATATATAGGTGTATATACAAGTCTTTAAGTGGTTATACAGGTATCCCTTATTATACCCCCGCAAGCTAATGGAGGAAAACCTACAATAAACTTGTCACAAAGGCGATAATATATGTTTGTTGATAGTGGGTTGGTAAATATATCGGTTAGTTGATCATTGGTAGAAACTGGTAGGATGTTGATAGTTTGTGACTGAATGTGATCACGAATAAAATGATGGTCAATTTCAATATGCTTCGCTCTTGCGTGAAATACAGGATTGTTAGCGATGAAAATAGCAGACATGTTGTCACAGTGTAGACTTGTAGGCGAATTGAGTTGAATGTTGAAGTATAGCAGTAGTCTTCGGAGCCAGATAATGTCGGTGAGGGAGAATACTATGGCCTTGTACACTGCTTCCGTTGAGGATCTAGCAACCGTGTGTTACTTCTTTACGCTCCAGGAGATTAAAGTATTGCCCAAGAATGTGCAATAACCGGATGTTGATTTTCTTTTGGCCTTATCTCCTGCCCAATCCGCATCGAAGAATGATGAGAGCTCAAGAGGACCCTGCAAAATGGGAATGTCGAATGATAGCGTGTCGTAGATATATCTTAATAGGAGATACAGTAAATATAAGTGGTGAGAGGATGGGTTGTGCATGTTTTGATTGATTGCATAGGATATATCTAGCCTCGTTAATGTTAAGTATTGCAAAGATTCCATTATCTGTCTGTAGAGCTTTGGATCGGTCAGCAGCTGTGTTTCGGGAAGAGGATCAGGGTCCATTGTGCACGACGGGTTGGATAAGGCTTTTCCTTGATGCATACTTGCAAGTTTAATAATAGATTCAGCGTAATTGGATTGAGATAAAAAGTAGGAGCTTTGATTTGTTTTGATTTGAAGTCTAAGGATGTTGTTGGCCAAGCTGAGATGTTTCATAAAGAATTGATGTGGGCTATCATGTCGGGATTATTGCCAGTTAATAGTATGTCATCGACATAGATAGCTATGTAGACTTCAACATGATCGAGGTGCATAACAAATAGCGATGAATCAGCTTTTCCTGAAGCAAAATCGAGAGTATGAAGGTACTTAAAAAACGTGTTGAACCACTATCTAGGTGCTTGTTTGAGGTCGTAGATAGCCTTCTGAAGCTTACAAACGTGATCAGGATGAATGTCATCTTCGAATCCCTTGGGTTGTCTCATGTAAATAATTTCATTGAGAGTGCCATGTAAAAAAACATTTGTTACATCCATTTGGTGGACAAGCCATCTATTATTAAGAGCAACCGTAAGAAGAGTTCGAATGGTAGGAAATTTAGCGACTGAGCTAAAGGTCTCGAGGTAATTAATTCCATATTGTTGATTATTTCCTTGTGCAACTAACTAAACTTTGAACCTTGCAATGGTGTCATCAGAGTTGTACTTGGTTCTAAAAGTCCAGTGGCTACCAAGTATGATGGTGTCCTGAGGCGGTGGTACCAACTGCCATGTTCCTTGACGTTGTAAGGCATGAAATTTGTCTGCCATGGATTTTCTCCACTGATAATGTTTGTTTGCTTCCCGATAGGTGTGTGGTTCAGGTGGGGTAGAGAGAGTAGATTGATTTTGAATGTGAAGCAAGTTCAGTGTTTAGATTGGTTTGAGAGAACCGGTTTTAAGTCTTGTAGTCATGGGATGGACCTTAGCCTGAGCAATAACAACAGGTGGTAGAGTCGAAATTGAGGGAGATGGAGAGGATGAAATGTTAGTAGTGGAATTGGGTATTTCAGGATAAGTTGAGTTTGCTGGGGCTGAGGTCGGCTGAGTTGGTAACCAAGAAATGGGAGGATTGTGAGCAGTGGATGGAGCTGATGGAGTCAGATTATAGATTTTGTGATGAGGGACAAGGAGCTGTGAACGAATTGTGGTGGAGAGTTGTGATTCTGGAGAACAGGTATGATATTGAAAAGGAAAACTAGTTTCATTGAAGACTACATGTCTTGAAATAAATATTTTATTGGTTTTGTGATCCAGACACTTGTAACCTTTGGAAATACTTGAGTACCCGAGAAATACACAGGATCTAGAATGAGAGTTGAGCTTGTGGCGTTGATTGGGAGGAATCCAAGGATAGCAGGCACATCCAAAAACTTTTAGAAAGGCATAGTCAGGTAGTTTGTGAAAAGGGGGTAGAGAGGAGAAGTGAAGTGAGTTGTAGAAGAAGGTTGACGATAAATAAGATATGGTGCTGTAATGACAGCATCGGGCCAAAAAGAGTGAGGAAGAGAGGATCAGTGCAATAGGGTGCGAGTGGTTTCTATTAAGTGATGCCCTAGGATTTGTGGGAAATAAACTCTTTGACCTTCTCTTTCATATGATTTTCCTCTTTGGTGGGAAAATGACTAAATCAAATGTTGCCTAAATAATTCTTGAAATATTCAAGAGAGAGAGAGAGAGAGAGAGAGAGAGAGAGTTCTCCTTAATATTGAGGTTGAAGGATTTTTTCCTTATGATTTTTTTTTCTTTTTTGTTTTGTAAACAGAGAGTAAAGAGCAGTAAATGAATTTGATTAACTAGCTGTCACGGTACATACATTGGCATATATATAGATGCCTAAAAATCCTAGTTCAATATACATGTGTATATACAAGTCTTTGAGTGGTTATACATGTATCCCTTATTATACCCCCGCAAGCTAATGGAGGAAAACCTACAATGAGCTTGTCACGAAGGGGATGATATATGTTTGTTGATAGTGGTTTGGTGAATATATCGGCTAGTTGATCATTGGTAGAAACTGGTAGGTTGTTGACAGTTTGTGACTGAATGTGATCACGAATAAAATGATGGTCAATTTCAATATGCTTCGTTCTTGAGTGAAATACAGGATTGTTAGCAATGACAATAGCAAAAATGCTGTCACAGTGTAGACTTGTAGGCGAATTGAGTTGAATGTTGAAGTCTAGCAGTAGTCTTCGGAGCCAGATAATGTCGGTGAGGGAGAATACTATGGCCCTGTACTCTGCTTCCGTTGAGGATCTAGCAACCGTGTGTTACTTCTTTACACTCCAGGAGATTAAAGTATTGCCCAAGAATGTGCAATAACCGGATGTTGATTTTCTTATGGCCTTGTCTCCTGCCCAATCCGCATCGAAGAATGATGAGAGCTCAAGAGGACCCTACAAAATGGGAATGTCGAATGATAGCGGGCCGTAGATATATCTTAATAGGCGATACAGTAAATAGAAGTGGTGAGAGGATGGGTTGTGCATGTTTTGACATAGTAAATTGACTGCATAGGATATATCTAGCCTCGTTAATGTTAAGTATTTCAAAGATCCCGTTATTTGTCTGTAGAGCTTTGGATCGGTCAGCAGCTGTGTTTCGAGAAGAGGATCAGGGTCCTTTGTGCACGACTGGTTGGACAAGGCTTTTCCTTGATGCATACTTGCAAGTTTAAGAATAGATTCAGCGTAATTGGATTGAGATAAAAAGTAGGAGCTTTGATTTGTTTTGATTTGAAGTCTAAGGAAGTTGTTGGCCAAGCTGAGATGTTTCATAGAGAATTGAGTATACAGCTGAGAAATGATGTGGGCTATCATGTCAGGATTATTGCCAGTTAATAGTATGTCATCAACATAGATAGCTATGTAGACTTCAACATGATCGAGGTGCAGAATAAATAGCGATGAATCAGCTTTTCCTGAAGCAAAATTGAGAGTATGAAGGTACTTAAAAAATGTGTTGAACCACTGTCTGGGTGCTTGTTTGAGGCCGTAGATAGCCTTATGAAGCTTACAAACGTGATCAGGATGAATGTCATCTTCGAATCCCTTGGGTTGTCTCATGTAAATAATTTCATTGAGAGTGCCATGTAAAAAAACATTTGTTACATCCATTTGGTGGACAAGCCATCTATTATTAAGAGCAACCGTAAGAAGAGTTCAAATGGTAGGAAATTTAGCGACCGAGCTAAAGGTCTCGAGGTAATTAATTCCATATTGTTGATTATTTCCTTGTGCAACTAACCAAGATTTGAACCTTGCAATGGTGTCATCAGAGTTGTACTTGGTTCTAAAAGTCCAGTGGCTACCAAGTATGATGGTGTCCTGAGGCGGTGGTACCAACTGCCATGTTCCTTGACGTTGTAAGGCATGAAATTTGTCTGCCATGGATTTTCTCCACTGATAATGTTTGTTTGCTTCCCGATAGGTGTGTAGTTCAGGTGGGGTAGAGTGAGTAGATTGATTTTGAATGTGAAACAAGTTCAATGTTTAGATTGGTTTGAGAGAACCGGTTTTAAGTCTTGTAGTCATGGGATGGACCTTAGCCTGAGCAATAGCAGCAGGTGGTGGAGTCGGAATTGAGGGAGATGGAGAGGATGAAATGTTAGTAGTGGAATTGGGTATTTCAGGATAAGTTGAGTTTGCTAGGGCTGAGGTCGGCTGAGTTGGTAACCAAGAAATGGGAGGATTGTGAGCAGTCGATGGAGCTGATGGAGTCAGATTAGAGATTTTGTGATGAGGGACAAGGAGCTGTGAAGGAATTGTGGTGGAGAGTTGTGAGTCTGGAGAACAGGTATGATATTGAAAAGAAAAATAGTTTCATTGAAGACTACATGTCTTGAAATAAATATTTTATTGGTTTTGTGATCCAGACACTTGTAACCTTTGGAAATACTTGAGTACCCGAGAAATACACAGGATCTAGAATGAGAGTTGAGCTTGTGGCGTTGATTGGGAGGAATCCAAGGATAGCAGGCACATCCAAAAACTTTTAGAAAGGCATAGTCAGGTAGTTTGTGAAAAGGGGGTAGAGAGGAGAAGTGAAGTGAGTTGTAGAAGAAGGTTGACGATAAATAAGATATGGTGCTGTAATGACAGCATCGGGCCAAAAAGAGTGAGGAAGAGAGGATCAGTGCAATAGGGTGCGAGTGGTTTCTATTAAGTGACGGTGCTTATGCTCCGCCAAACCATTTTTCTCAGACATGTAAGGACAAGAGGTTTGGTGTTGAATGCCATGTTTATTGAAAAAAAAAATTGAAGTTAGAATTCACGTATTCGGTACTTCCATATTATCAAAGACATTTAATTTTGAAATTGGTTTGTTTTTCCACAAAGCATTTGAAATCAAGAAAAATATTGAAAACTTTGGATTTGTGTCGCATGGGAAAGACCCAGATAAAATGAAAAAAATCTTCGATAAAAACCACATAATACAAGAAACCTTGATGTGAAGGTACCGACGAGGGACCCCAAATGTCAGAATGAATCACAGCTAAAGGAAAACATGCTCATTCACATGATTTAGAAAATGTAAGTTCGTGGCTTTTTGAACTAGTACAACTAGAGTAAAACAGATTGCTAGTAGGTATATGCAAAGCTTTATTAGAAATAGAAACTAAATGAATTGTTTTGGCATTTGGATGGCCTAATCATTGATGCCAAATAGAGGAAGTCTGATGTTGAGCTTCAAGGGCCTTTTTGGAAAATGAGGCAACAGTCGTGCGGAGCGGGTAGAGTCCTCTGTCACTTGGTCCAAATAGAAGGGTTCTGCTTGTCGTCTGATCCTTAATGACAAAACTATGTGAGTCAAAACAAACAGATACATTATTATCTTTGGTTAGATTGGAAATAGATAATAAGTTGTGAGATAATATCGGAACATGAAGAATAGGAGTGAGTTAAAGCTTACTGTATGGTGTTGGCAAAATATTGTTGCCTAAGTGGGCAATTGGTAATGATCTGCCATCACCAATAGTGATATTATTTGATCCATTATAGGAGCAAGCTTGAGAGAGGTTGTCTAAAGAATTTGTAAGATGTGCGGAAGCTCCCGAGTTTAGGTACCAGTCGGCATTTGAGTTGTCATGTGCAGTGACCATGGCACGAGAGGAAGATGGTGCAGTTTGTGGTTTCGTAGGATTGATTGTAATATTGAGACGGTGCTAGCAGTTGTTGGTGGAGTGGCCACGTTTACTGTAGATTTGGCACTGAATGCTGAATGAAGGGTTCATTCTTGATTGTTGAGAAGAATTTTTACCATGACCGCTTCGTCCTCTGCCCCTATGGGAATAAAATGTTATGGTCGAATCGGCTAAAGAAACTGTTTGAAGAGCTTCTGCCTGAATGTTGATTTCTTCACCGATTAAAAGTGAGTAAAGATTGTCCAAATTAATCGGAATGAGCATCGTGCGAATATATGTCTTGATTGCATTGTAGGACAATGGGAGACTATTGAGCGTATAGAGAATGATATCTTCTTGATTAAGAACCGCTCCTACAGCTACAATAATGTCCACAATTGTCTTGATCTGCGTGAGGTATTGAGACATTATTTAATTCTTCATTTGAAGATTGTCTTGTTTGTTTTTCAACTGTATTACACGCGATCGATTGGATGATTGCAGTCGTCGTTCGATGGTAGCCCATATAGCAGAAGTAGAGTCAAGATGGATTACATATGGCAGTATCGCCGGTGAGAGTGTGGAGCAGAGAGCTGCCAATAAATTTTGATGAACAAGAACCCATTCTTGGTATTTAGGGTTGAGTTCTTGGCTACCATCCCAGCTAACTGTGTAGCGATTAGGCGGGGACGGTATCAGAAATAAAAAGGAGGCAAAACCATTTGCGGTAAAGAGTTTGAGAATTTGTGATCTCCATACCGAATAGTTGTCAGATAAAAGTGGCGTATGAACAATGATTTTGATGTTTGATATGATGAATTTGAGCGCCGCAGGGATTGTGAGGCTTTCGTCCTTAACTGGATCGGATCGATCAAGAGAGGTAGAGGACCCTTCCATCTTGCAGAAGAATCAAATGAAGAAGAAACATTTTGCAGAAGAATCAAACAAAGAAGAAACATATATGCAAAGGAAGAGATTATGAATGCAAGAAGGAAAAGAAAGTCGACTCTGATACCATGTAAATAGAGTCTAAAGAGCAGTAAATGGATTTGATTAACTAGCTGTCACGGTGCATACATTGGCATATATATAGATGCCTAATAATCTGAGTTCAAGATTCAGGTATATATACAAGTCTTTAAGTGGTTATGCAGGTATCCCTTATTATGTTTAAATATAAATAATCATAATATATTCTGAAAGGATGAAAATAAGAGAATGACAAGTGGATTAGTAGCAACTGATAATGCATCCATTATTTACTAAATATTTTATTGGCTCTTCCTCTCGAAAGTTTGAAAGTGTACGTCATCCTTAATGTAGGTACATCATTATAAATGGGATGACATGGTATTCAGGTTCAGGTTTTTTTTTTTTTTGCTCCTAAATTGCTAGAGACCTTAATGGTCTATGGGGACACATTGCCCAATTTTTATGTAGAGTTATAATGATTATTATAGGCTTGATTATTTTCTTCAAGGAATGGGATGCAACACTTAATATTTAGTATTTTTTAAAAATTTGTAGATTCACAAATGATTCTCAATGGCATGTTCGTGTCAAAGTAATAAGAACTGGTGGGACTTTTTAACATGGGACCTTCTAAGAATTGGTCCACTGAATTCTTTTCATGAAGAATGAATGGAGTTTCATCAAAAGATGGGGAGACTGAAGGAACTACATAATTTATTCAATATTGGGGAGGGGGAAATACTGAAAATCCTTGATATCTCCAATATTAATATCCCTCAACATAAGCTATCTTATATCAACCAATAAGGCTATCATTTATATTTAGGTGGAGAGGTCTCATACAATTCGATTAAAGAAATCTAAAAATTATTGAAGCTAGTTTTGGTGCCCTCAAAACTTCATTTAAGGACCTTTTGAAGGTCACAAGGATGACATATTATGTTCCTTAAAGAAATTAAACGTAGGTAGTGAAGTGATTATGCCAAGTAATAATGTGGGTTGTAGTCTGGGTACCCATATCTTGATAACTAATGTTATTACCCTTGATTCTGATGATGGGGTTTGTCCGTTAAAGTTGTATATCATAGAATATGTGCTAAAGGATATATATATATATATATATTAGGCTCTAACATACAAATCAAATGATAAGTTATCATGTTCATCTTCATCTTTTTAATCTATATTTTTAATGTTTAATATAGATGTATGCTTATTGTTGATTATTTAAAAGATTGATTTTGAAGCCTAATTTGAAATGTCGCTAGAAAACAAGAATATTGAGCTTGTGCATATTAAGTAGTTTTAGATTATAGAGATCAACCTTGGAGATCTAGTAGGTAGGGTGTCAAGTTAACCTAGTAATTATGCCTTCGTCCCTTTCCTTACAATGTTAGGAAAGTGAACTTTATTGTAATGAATTGATTTAGGCATGGGCATATATTCAATAGAGAAAAAGCATTTAAAACTCCTATAATGGAGAAATGTTCTTCATGTAGAAAAAATTTGCTTGATGTGGAGAAGAGAAAGTTAAAAGATTTCCTATTAGAAAGGGATGTTGTTATATTAAATCTGAAGCAAAAAAGAGAGGCCATATCCTTGAAAACTATTAAGAGGACTTCAAGATAGTCTAAGGTAGCTTTTGTACCATTACATATTATTGATTTATTTGAGTTAGTTCAGTGAGCTTGATTGATGGAGAATTATCAGATGGCTACTCAGTAGTGGTAGTTTGCTAATTGAAAGAGGCTTGCATGAGAGTATGCTTTGGGCAGGCACAAAGGAAACAAAAGTAGATTTGGACCCGGAGAATCTAGAAGAGGTGTATATGTATCTGTGGGTGGTAGAGCAACAAGACCTATGAGTTTTATTAGTGAAGTACATTTTTGTTAAAGCTATGAAAAGAGACATATGGGTCAGTATTATAAGTTGATTAGATAGCGTTTTTGATGTGTCCATATTGGGCAAAAATTTACTAACTATCCTTTGGCTAGATCTAATATGCATGCTAAGGCATGAGCTAGGAGGTCAAGATAAGAGGCGAAACTGAGAGTAGGCCCATCCCATGTGGTTTTTGAGGGTTATTCTAGTACAGTTGGTTGCTCATCTCTAGGGAGGTAGATTTTTGGAGGTCAGTGAAAGTCTTATAGATTATTTCTCCCATAATGGAATAGGCATGCGTATATAGTATCTTAATACAATTCTATGGACTCAATATATGTTGTTATATCTACTACCTACATATATGCTATTCCTTATTAAATTTTATTTGATTCTAAAGCAAGTTTCTTTTTTAAAAGAATTTTGCTCTATTATTCTAACCTTATATGTTACTGCATTCTTTTTTATGTATCATTACACATGGCTAGTATGGTTTGTTTATGTGACTTAGATATTTTTGATAGAAATTGGAGATCTAGACTAATAACATTATTCCTATCTAAGTTTAATGTTATTATGCATATGTATTGGATTAGTAGGTATGGGGCTTATATTGATTGTGCGAAGAAGTGGCTGACTTTGGTTTTGGGTAGTAAGAAGTGCTTTTTTCAAAGAACTAGTGGAGTCATATCTTGTTTAATATCTGCATTCCAAGTAAGTAAGCTGTGGAATAAAGATAATTTGTTCTTTTTGGCATTTGTAAAGATAAGAAGAATGTTTTTGGTTGTATTTAAAATTTCCTATGGTGAAAGAATTTTTTGATGTTTTTCCTGAGGAGTTAGTGAGTTTAACACTAAACAAATAGGTGGAGTTATACATCAAAATTTTACTAGGCACTTCTCTAATAGCTAAGGCTATATACATGATGGCTCCTAAGGAACATGTGAGAATTAAAAGTGTAGTTACAAGAGCTAGTGGGCAGAGGGTTTGTGAGACCAAGTATGTCTCTTTGGGTGCCCCTATTCCATGAGTTAAGAATAAAGGTGGATCTATGTAGAAGTGTGTGGACTATAGAGAATTGAATAAAGTAAAGATTAAGAACAAATATCCTATGCCTAAGATTGATGATCTATTTGGTCAATTAATTAGTGCTTCTATATTTTCTAAGATTTTCCAAAGATTTGGATATCAAAAATTAAAAGTGAAGGAAGACATGTAGTGAAATTATATACAATATGAGATATGGTCATTATGAAATTTTAGTCGTGCCTTTTGGGGTGACTAATGCACCTACAATCTTTATGGATTTACTAAATTGAATCTTCAAGAATTATCTTGATCATTTCGTTAAACTATTTTTAGATGATATGTTGATTTATTCTAAGTCTAGGAAAGCTCATGCTACTCATTCAAGGATTGTTCTAGAGACTCCTAGAAAGTTTAGTCTATATGCTAAATTCTCTAAATGTGACCTCTGACTGAAGATCATTTCTTTCCTGAGACATGCGGTAAATAGTAAAAGAATTTCTATAAATCCATAGAAACTGTAAGCAATTACTAGTTTGATGATGCCTACTATTGTATCTGAGATACATAGCAATAATTTAGGAATGATTGGGTATTATAGGAAATTAGTGAAATGGTTTTCTCAAATTATTGTTCCCCTTGTTTGATTAACCCAAAAGGTGGTTCCTTTTGATTGGATAATAGATTTTGAGAATGATTTTTTAGAAATTAAAATATTATTTGACTTCAAATTAAATTTAGACCATTCCATTTAATATAGATGGACTTTAGGTGTTCAATGATACTTCACTAAAAGGTTTGAAATGTATTTTCATGCAAGATGGAAATGTTATAGCTTGGGGCACCAAATAATTAAAATTGTACAATAAAAACTATCTGATGCATAATCTAGAGTTAGCTATTGTATATTTACTCTAAAGATCTACATAGAGAATTTATATAGAGTTAAATATGATAATTTCACTAAACATTAGAGCTTGAAGTATATTTTCCCTCAAAAGTAATTGAATTGGATGTGGAGAAGATAGCGTTAATTGATAAAAGACTATGATGTGACTATTCAGTATTAGCCTGTAATATAAATGAGGTAGTAGCTGCTCTAAGTAGGAACTTTTTGGTGTCATAAGACATCTTCTTACTTCTGATACTAAACAAATTCATGATAAGAAGATGTTTTAACTTCAAGTTCTTGAATTTGTTAATATGGAATTTGGCACTCTAGCTCAAATAATTATGCAACTCCTTTGTAGGAAAGAATCTAAGAAGTTCAAAATTTTGATAATGAACTTTTAAGATTGGTTGATCAAATTAAATATGGTAGGAAATTTGAGCTTCTATTATCTTATCAAACATTATCTTTAGTAAGAATAGATTATGGTTCCACAATAGTTGAAATATGGATCATTATTTCTGATTATAATTGTAGGCTTAGCTACAGGTTGTGGTAAGGTATTCAAAAATTTTTTGGAATAAATTGCATTTAAGTATGGCCTTTCATTCTTATACTAAATGTGCAGTCTGAAATAACTATTCAAATTTTAGAAGATCTTTTAAGATTTTGTATTCTATATTTTCTTGGAAGTTGGGAAGATAATATCCGTATTATTGAATTTAAATACAACAATAGTTTTATTTTGAGTGTAGGTATGACTCCTTTCAAAGCTTTGTATTGTAGAAAAGTCTAGACACATTTATCTTCGATAGTGGTGGGATAAAGAAGTCTAGTAGTGTCAACTTTGATAGATGATGCAACTAAAAAGATTTATCTAATAAGATATACATTGTAAACTATACAAGACATAAGGAGACAATACATTGATACAAAATATCAATCTATAGAATTTTAGATTGGAGATTTTTTATATGTGAAGGTTAGTTTGATGAAAGGTGCAAGAAGATTGGAAAAAAGAAGGAAAGTTGAGTCGAAGATACAATGGACCTTTTGAAGTGGTTGAATGAATTGGAATTATTGCTAGAATACATGTCTGAGATTCACATTATGTTTCATATTTCTTTATTGAGTAAATTAGTACCTAATTCTAGAAGCCAAATATTTGAAGATGAAATAGAGGTATGGACTAATTTGAGTTACAATGAATGCTAAAAGAATTTTGGCATATGACGTCAAGAAATTAAGAAGTAAAAAAATCCCTATGGTTAAGGTGATAAGGAAGCACATGTTTGATAGAGAATCTACTTGAGAGAAAAAGTTTGAAATGAAGTAGATATAACCATCTTTTTTCTAATTAGTATGTATTTTGAAATGCTGAGGGTGATACTTTTCTAAGGGCAGAGGCTTATCATACCTCCTACATTTGTATTAAAATTTATTCTAACCTAATCTAGTAGGTTTTGTGTGTTCAAACTTTCTACATATACATTTTGCACATGTTTGAGAATTTTTTGTATGCAAGTGAATGCACAAATTCTATTTTGAAGTCTTTCCCAAGGGTCTATATTGAAATATGTTTTTGAAATTTTCTTTGGGAGCGTCGTGGTGCTGGAGTTGGAGACATTAAGCTATTTTAGTTTTAGGAATTTGTGGGAATGCTTAAGTGTTGGGTCTTGGTGCTGGGGTGCCATTCTATTTGTTAAGAATGATGTGATGCTGGAAGAAAAAAATTATTAAATATAAAAACTTCTCATTTTATCAAAAGGAAAAATCTTCTCACCCTTAGGTTAGAGAGAGAGAGAGAGAGAGAGAGAGAGAGTCTTTTTTCAAGCTACTTTGGGTCAATTTCATCCATTGGTCATGTTTGGAAAATTATCTATTTTGAGGTCAGGTTACCTTTGACCTTTATAAGATTTTAATAATTCAATGTTTTATGGATTTACCCAGCAATTCAATTAACATTTTAAGGCAAATTCAGATATATACACTCATTGGGTAATATTTCACTGTGCAACTTTTGGTATATCATAGTTGGCAATATTTTTCACATTTTGATAGTTTATTTGCAAATTTTCATAAGGTAGTTTCAAAAATGCACTATTTTGATGATCTAGAAAAATATTAAAAAACCCCTAGATTTTCTAATAACGTAATAAAAGTCTCAATTTTTTGTTATGAGCAAAATATACTAATTAGATGAATTTTTAAAAATTTTAAAGTTTATGTAGGGCTTTTTGTCGAATTTCTAATAGTTGACAATTAGTAGGAAACTTTATGAAATTCTATGATGCCTATGACATTGTTTAGTGAAATTAGAAATATGTATTTATTTTTATGTTCTATGTTCTTGAAATGAGTGATTCTAAACGAATTTTGATTCCTAGAGAAAATTCTCAAGTATTTTGTGCTAGGAGTCAAAAAGGCATAAAATTCCTTAATATTTATAGTGCTATGCATCTTGGGGTGATTGTTATCTCATGTGCTATCTGAAGATGTCAAAATGGCGTGAATTTTGATATCCAATGGAGGTAATGGCTTGAGGGAAATTATGCCTTTTTTGAGATGTGAATATAAAGTGCTAAATGTTCTTCTTTAGACATGGGAAGATTGTAAAGATAATAAAACTTTTGGAAGACTAACCATCTTTATTTTCACCCCTACAAGCTCGATAAAGATTTAGGGATGTACATGCTTTTATTCACATATATAATTAAGAGTCTCGGTAAAAAAGATATGTAATTTATATGCATCAGTCTAAAACATTTTTTTTTAATTGTATCAAGCATTTTTACTTATTTTCCTTCAGTAGTAGGAACTAAAAAACTTTATTTTTCATTTCAAATGAATAAATTCATGCAATTAGAGTAAGAATAGTAGTTTTGTTGTAATTTAGCAGAGCACTTTATTGTGGGTTCAACACTCAGATCTATCAGTTTATTACAAGATTCGACACATATACTTACATAAATTAGTGGGCTATTATAAATTTTATATTAAAGAAAATCTAAGCATATTTCAAATTTAGCGATTTTCACATTAGCTCACCATTAACTTCTTGACTTTACCTTTGCCCCCAGAAGGTTTTGGAATTATTTCAATTTATTATATTATTGAAATAAGTTCATATTTAGACCTATTTATATCTTGTATCTATTTAATTGTTTAAATTTTTAATTTTAGTTGTTTTATCTTTATTAGTTGCCTAATAGATCTAATAAGAAACCCTTATTGTTTGATCCATAAATAGAAAAGACCCTTACAAAAATTCAAAAATCCAAAATATTTTTAATAATGTCTCACCTAGTTCATGATCAGAACCATGCTAGACCACTTAGGGAGAATGCTAATCCTATAGTAGAAGGAATCCATCAGAGTATTAATAGACCTACAATCTAGGCTTATAATTTGAATTAAAATTGGTCATTACCAAAATAGTTCAAAACTCCCAATTTTGAGGAACTTATGTTTAAGATCCTGACTTATATTTAGCAAGTTTCTTAGAATTATGAGTAACTTTCATAAATATAATGGGGTTATTGATGGAGCCAATAGACCTAGACTTTTCTCATTTTCTCTTATGGATAAGGCTAAAATGTCGTTAAATTCACTACCCCTAGGATGTAGAACCACTTAGAATGAGTTGGCACATAAATTCCTAAAAACGTATTTAACACTTTCAAAAATTGCTAAACTTAGAAATAATTTCACTTCTTTTATCTAGCTTGAAAAAGAATCAATTTATAAAAATTGGCAGAGATTTAAAGAGATGCTTAGAAAATTCCCTCACCATGCTTTCTATGATTGATTGGTTATTCAGACCTTTTATAATATATTAGTAGGATCTCTTAGGTTAATCATACATGCTATAACTAGTTGTTCCTTAATGTCTAAGCCATTTGAGGATGCTTATGAATTAATAGAGGAAATGTTTACTAATAATTTTTAATGTCATACTGATAGGGTGAATCCTATAAGAGTAGCATGAATTTATGAATTAGATTCTTTGTTAACTTTTATTGGAATTAACTCAGGATCAAGACCATCTATACAATTGGTAGAAACTCATTTGAATTATGTTGATGATACTAGTGTTTTAGGGATTTAAAATTTTAATATGGTTGGAAGATAAAATAATCATTATTCTAATACCAACAATCTTGGTTGGAGGAACCACCCTAAGTTTAGTTGGTTTAATAATGTTTATGGAAATAATCCATAGAATTTAGGATAACCTAATCAAGGAGGAAACTAGAATAATCCTTAGCAACCTGTTGTGAATCATGGACCTTCTTATCCTCCAAGATTTAATCAAAGTAATTAATATAAAAATAGAAATTCACCTTTGGAAGTGGTCGTGATTCAATTGGGAACTCAATTGTAAAGTCAAACTGCTTTAATTAAAAACTTAGAAACTTAGTTAGGATAACTTATAATCTCTTTTTGTATTAGACCTCTTGGGTCTCTCCCTAGAAATACTATAGTTAACCTTAAAGATAAAGGAAAAGAATCTAGTGGAAACAAGTTCATGAGTGGTGGTGATGTATCCAGCCAAATTGATAAATATAGGCAACTCTGGTTGAAGAGTATAAACTTAACATTGCTTAGGAGGTTACTCATATTTGTGTTTACTTATACATGATAATTTATTATAGTTTTCATGTTTTATGTTTTATTATTTTAAATGTTTTTTACTAGTTGTATGTTCCATAATTAATTTTCATCAAAGTTATGACTAAAGTCCTGAGAAAATTTGATGTGCTAAAAATTAAACTAGCACCATTATGCTAGGGCTTGAAGAGCCACTTCATTTGCATGATAAGTGTTATGGCATTCAAAACTAGCAATGTAGCGCTAAGCTCTCAAGAAAAACACTCATTTGAGCTATGAAAGTGTTATATGCTTAAACACTAGAGCGCTTTAATCACTCAAATATTGTATCAGTGCTACACATTCAAGCACTGTGGTGTTAGGTCCTTAAGTCAAAAGAAAACAATAACGGTTCAATATGTAATTGTATGACATTAATTTTTTCCATTGTGGTACTTTGGTGAGCATCGCAACGATGTTGCCAATACCACGGTGTTTGGACAAAATTATGATAGATTATTTTATAGCATCACAATGGTAGTCTTTTCAAAGGCTGTAGTGCTCATATGTGTCAAACACCGCAGTCTTTCCCCATGCAAAAAATGACACTTTAGTTCTGAAATCTAAGTGCCACTGCACCACATATTCACCTCCATTGCAGGGTTTGTTATTTAACCCACCTTTTATTTTTTAGTTCTTAAGTGTTATAGTGCTAATCCCTACAATGTCGCAGTGTTCAACGTGTTTATGAAAAGGAATCCATAGTTTTATTCATTTCATTTCTTCCTCAAGTACTCTCTTGCACTTAAGTTTTTGTTAGCCTCATTGCTTTTCTTGTAACAACCCCCAAAATGTTTTGTAAGAAGTGATCCCCTTCCTCTTATGAAAGCATAGGTTCATTTTTATCAAAGTCAATGGAAGGTTTATTGAGTTCGCAGTCACTAAACAACTTATTCCAGGGCATGGTTTTCAAAGCCCTAGTCCTCCAGTCATGTAGACCATAGTGAGTCGGGGGTTCGAAGCATTTTTGTGAGGAACCTTTTACTACTATTATCAATACTATGAGGATGTTTCTAGGCAATGCAAAAGAGGTTTTAGATACTAAATGTTATGTGAGAGGTAAGTGGGTGCCCTTTAATTCTATTTCCATTAACAATATATTTAAGTTAAATGATTTTGAGTATGATGAGTACACTGCTTTCTTTGGAACTCCTATTGACCTGAAAGAAATTTTATTTTTGTTATCCCAATAGTGGTTCTACTTTGAGGAAGAGGGAAAATAAGTTCATTAACTTTCCTGCTACTTTTCTTACTCAAACTTCTAAAGCCATAGACTATTTCATTCCTTCTCACCTTTTACCTAGTAAAAACATTAGTGAAGTTAACAGTGAGCATGCCATTTAGATTGGGCATACTATTGATATAGGGAAACATATTTATTCATCTTTGACTTATATCCTTAGGGGACCTACTTTAGTAGGTTTGAGCCACCCTTCTCTTGTTTAAGCCTTATGTGTCAATACTGATGTTAGGGGAGATCAATTTGGGAGAAGCTTTTTCCCATCTCTTCTTTGATAAAAAAAAAAAATCAATTATAAGCAAATTGGGCGAGGCCATAATAAGCTTAGATATTATAGTAGGGCAAGCAACAGTATGAGTCCTGGGACACCAAAAAATGTAAGATAATAGGTGTCAGATTTAAGAACTCAAATAGAGGGATTTCTAGATTTCTGTAAGGAAGCTAAAGCCTGGAAATTTGAAATGAAAATAAGGATAGCCCACATTACATATCAGTAGGAGGAGAACTATATGTGTACATCTGATTTCAATGTTTCCCTTGTTGGGATGTTCAAGAGCAATCCATTTGTGGCACTCATATTAGCTTCAGTTTCCTTTAGCCCCTATTTATGAGCCCTTTATTTGTCAACCTTATGGAAAAGGTTATAATGATGATGAGGAGAATGAAGATCTTGACTCTAATAGTTAAGAGTCTTTGTATGTCTTGGCTTGAGAGAGAGATGAGAGAATTTGTTTATTTCATTTTTTATTTAGTATTAGTACACCGTATTTATTTTATGTTGTTTACAACTAATTAAAATTTTTATGTTAAACTGTAGTATATTATTCTCTGCAGTAATTGCACATTCTTTTTTACTTAGTCAAAATAAAAATTATAATTAAATTTATATAAATTAAAGATAATAATAAAACCCAATATTATAGTTTGAATGAATATTGCATAAAAATTCATACTTTGAAAAAGAAAACAATTAACTAATAATGACTTAATTTTTAATTTAGAAACTAGAAATTAACTTATATTGACAATTGAATTGAAAATGAATAAATAATTTTAAGGGTAAATTATGAGTAGCTTAAATTAGGTAAATCATAGTTAATCTTGAAACATAAATAGAGATTTTATTGAATCCTTACATTAATTCAATAAGATTACAATAGAATCAAAAATTGATATTTAAAATCATTAAGCATACACTTCACAAAATAGGAAAGGGAAGAAAAATATGAAAAAGCAATATGGAAATGATACAAAATGAAAAATGATAAGTACATTAAAAAATTGTCATCAGTTGTAGCTTAATTTTAATTTCATCCTTCTATTTAACTAAAATGTAAAAAATATGTAATCTAGCACATATAATAGTGCACTTATGATTTCTATATTTAAACTATGAACAACAAATCCCTAGACTACATTATTAATTCTATACTCCTAAGTTAAATTTATATTTTGAAAGATAATGAATAAATTCAAAATAAATAATAACAAAGATAAATTATAAGGATAAATGTTAAATCTTTTCAAATTTAAATTTTAACTTGTTTATGGATGTGAACCTTAAGTCTAAATTCTTTTATTTGAGTAGAACAATAGTTGAACATATGGAATGTAATTTTAGTAATAGCAGATTTAGTAGGGGGGAGGGGGGGATTGTTATTTTTAGAATTAAAGTTGGATGGTTTTGTGTGTGTGTGTGTGTGTGTGTTGGGGGGGGGGGGGGGGGGTTGTTTTTTTTTGGGGGTGGAGATGCGGGTTGTGTGTGAGTTAGTTTAATTGGCTCAATATATAAAAATAAAAAAAAAAACCAAAATTAAGGGAAAATTCTATAAGATGGTAGTTAGACCTGTAATGCTTTATGGTGTAGAATGTTGGCCATTAAAATAGAAGTATAATATTAAATTAAGTGTTGTAGAGATTAGGATGCTTAGGTGGATGAGTGTCTTTACTCTTAGAGACATAATACAAAATAAAGTTGCCTTACATGGTTTGGTTATATAAAACGGCGGTCTTTCGATGACCGACCGACGGCCTTCCGATGAAATTGATGAGGATATTAGTAGTAGAATTCAATTTGGATGGTTGAACTGGAGGAATGAATTGGGCTTGTTATTTTATAAAAAAGTCTCTCTTAACCTTACAGGAAAATTCTATAATATGTTTGTTAGACCTGTAATGTCTTATGGCGGAGAATGTTGGCCATTAAAATAGAATGTTGGCCATTAACGTTTGACCAAATCAATCATAGGGGTTTTAATAGATAATATTTGATGATTTTAAACACTTGTTGGGCACTTTGAAGTGATTTTGCAGGAACACTAACCTGCCACCTATCATTTCCATAGTGTTTGATAAGAGCTGAGTTTCATAGTAAATTTGAAGGTTAACATTCAATAGGAGACATTTTGATGACTACACAACTATTATTATTATTGTTGTTGTTGTTGTTGTTGTTGTTGTTGTAAATGTTCTTATTAAATCACTATTTTTTTGTACAATTTTACTTCAGATGGATATTAGAAATCAAAGAAGTTAGATGTATAATCCATTGTTATAATGGATAAAAGACATTAACATATGAGTTTATTTAAGTGTTGAACTATTTCATTCAAATAGTTAGTCAAATGCCCAGTTTCATCTTAGATGGAAAGTTCCGTTGTCCATGTTCTAAACATAAAAATGAGGTGCACATAAGTCCAGATGATGTAACTGCTGATTTATATCGTAGAGGTTCATACCGGAATATTAGTATTGGACTTGTCATGTTGAGTATGAGCCACATTTAGATTCTCAGTGTGGTCCATTAACAAGTTTAAATATAGCTGAGGAAGATAACATCTGACCTGATCTTGAGGACTTAGTTCATGATGCAACAGGAGTGCACTCGGAATAATGAAAGTGCTCTGATGGCACTTAGAAGTTTGACAGGGATGTTAAGCCCTTATGAGCTAGTCCCAAGAATAACCAAGAGGGGGGTAATTTGATATTTTAAAAAATCTTTCGATCAAAACACAATCTTAAAACAAAAACTAATATTCACCATAGAAAATAAAGTGCAAAAATTAAATGCAGAAGCAGTAATAAAAAACACAAAAATTTATTGTGGTTCGGTCAACCCGACCTACGTCCACTCCCCGGAGGTGCCCTCCAAGTATTGCACTAAACTCAATGTCTCTCCTTTTTCCCCCACAGCAAGGAGGAGAAGTCTTTGCAAACCTCCTTTCCACCAACCCATGAGGAAGAGAACCCAACTCCTTTTTCTTCCTCCAGAAGAAGTTACAGAACCCAACTCCTTTGGCTTCCTCCTGAAGAAGGCAGAGAATCTTAGTCAGATGCTGAAATAGACCTCTCTAGAACCCCCAAGAAACTAAGGATGATGACTGGAGAAGATGATGATGGATCCTTATTTGGATCAACCTTTGTGAACCCCCTCACAAACACCCCCTTACAAGATCCTCTCTCTCTCTCTCTCCCCCCCCCCTTCTCTCCCTCTCCTCTTGGCTCTCTCAGGTTAGAACAACAGCAAAAGATTCCCTCATGGGTGATACAAGAGATCTTATATAGAAGAGCTTTGAAATAGCTCTTAAATGCACCAAACTGACTTTATCATCCATGACAATATAAATATCATTATGTGCGATCAATGCAAATTAAGCTCAATCAACCAGGATGATCTATGATGATTAGAAGAATTTGGTTAATATCACACAGGCCGATAGAATATCATCATATACGATTAGTACAAATCATTGAATATTATCCAGACAATCGCATTGAATGGATGTTTGGATGATGGAAAAATAACTTGATCGTCCTAGATGATTAGTTCAAATTTGTGAAAATCATCCAGAGCATCACCTGGTCAATCCTTTGATCGTCTAGGATGATATGATCGAGCAATTAAACCTTAGCTGCTTTCCTTAATCACCAGATTAATTTAGGCATAATTGTGTTGCATCGTCCAGGATTATGTCCAAAAATAAATAATACCTAAATAGATCTAGTGATTGATTCTTTCTGATTTGAGCCTTTCATCTTGACCGATAGAAATATCATCCAGGATGATGTGCTTAATGACGGCTGCCATCTAGGCCAATTTGTGGATCATCCTAGATGATGTGAGCAGAAATAGAAAACTATAAATCATATAGAAAAAATTCCCCTAAGTGTGTGTATGCAAGGTTACTTAGCATCATGAACCACATTATTTACAATAGACTCAAGAAAGGGAAAAGTTTATAAACTGACTTAGACCTAGTCTATCCAATATTGAGCTGGTTCAAATTACAGTCTAATCTTCATGACCTAAAATGTTAGTATTCAAATTACAGTCTGATCTCCCCCTTTTGACATCACAAAAAGGAGGGAAAAAGAAACACAACAAAAACAATATAAAAAGAAAAGACAATATCACACAAAAATAAGCAAACTAAAAGAAGGATGACCCATGATCATCCGAAAGAGGTGGTGGTGGTGGATATGGCTGAAAGTAACTCGAAAGAGTGGCGAACTGCTCTCCAAACCAAGCCATATCCTGGTCGTGCTGGTGCTATTGGTGAGCAACGTAGGAGTCAAAATGAGCAACGTCCTCAGTATGTTGGTGCTCCTATGTAGCAACGTAAGTCTCGAACCGTGTCTTCCACTTGTCAAATAACTCCACCAGTTGATCCAGCTGAGAGTGTTGGCAGAGCGGAGCAGGTGCATGGATAGGTGTAGGAGCTGCCTCCTCCTCAGCTCCCACGACTTTCTCGTGCCCCGAGTGGAGATGAGTACTATGAAGAATATGGAAGGAGTTGTTTAAGTAGAAGGCGGACTAAAAATTTTGTGGAGCAAGATATTGGAGGTTGTATTTTGATTCTAAGACATAGGTAATGATATGTCCTAGGGCTAGATTTGGCTTCCTCCTATATCCTGGATCAAAAATACTGGCCAGATGCTCAATATAGAAAAAAAATAAATTAGTGGCATTGAATTCACGATGGGCCAAAATGTAAAACATGGTGATCGAAAGAAGAAGAGTTATATGAACGTGATCACCAATTTTTGGAAGTATTGAGGTGTGAAGGACATGCTGGATTGTCCTAACATCGTTGAGTAAGGTGCTAGAATGTCTAATGTGAAAGTGAACATTAGAGTTTCTTAGAAAGTGGTTGGCTGGAGCTCAATCTTAGTCAGTATCAGAGCACAGGGTGTGAAGTTTATCCCCTATGGTGGAAAGTTGTAAAAGTTCCTTACAGTCCTGATATGTGATTTTGACGGGACATCGATTCACACAAGACCCGAGAGAAGTGAAAGAATATTTTATACGGAGGCTAGCAAAAAATTCAAAAAATAGCTCGGAGTTGAATGGGACAGTGAGGGTGAGAAGGAAGGTCAAGGAAGTGTGCGCAAATAAATATAGGATAGGATAGGACATAATATTTAGGTTGTCAGTCTTGGATACAGTGATCTCGGCTGTTTTGTACCTTAAATAGGTAGCTTGGTTGCTAGACTCAGTGAAGCGAGGGTCCAGATTCGCCCTTGAGGAACTCCTGTATGATGGAAATATCTCTTTCCTCCTTCCATGTTCAAGAACAACAAGGAAACATGAAGTGCAAGACTGATGGAAGAAGAGTGTGTGAGAAAAAATATTTGGAATCCTTAGATTTTAAAGAATCAGCCCGATAGTCCAGCCCGATCGGGTGCAATAATTGCATCCAGGATGATTGGTCAAAAAAGTAGTAAAGTCATCCAGGATGATCATATATCGTATGGGATGACAAGACACACGCGATCGTCCCGAGGAGTCAAGCCGGATGACCGTTAAAAAAGAAGAACATCCTGTCCAATTAGGTGGATCATCCAGGACGATGCACAATAATGGATCGTACTGGCCGAATTTAAAAACATTTAAAATATTACCACGTGTATCGTACGGGATGAGCAAGTGGATCGTCTGGTACGATCACTAATAATTGATCATACCGTCCAAATTTAAAGGGTTTAAACATATTCCCACGTGTATCGTCAAGGACGAACATGTGGATCATACAGGCCAATTTTCATAAATTGAGCAATGATTAAGAAAATTGTCCAGAACGAAGAGAATCATCCAGGAAGATCACAAATGATTCAAGCAGAAGATGATCAGATCGTTCTAGGATGATAGAGCATCGTCTAGGACAATCAGAAGTAGAAGAGGCGTATCAGCTGTTAGATACAATTTTAAGTGAATTGAACTGATCATTCAGGATTATATGAATATCATTCGGGACAATGTGACAAAAGAGTTTAAAATCAAATTATGAAAGGAGATGATCAGAGAAGGGCTAAACACAACAACACCAATAAAAAATAAAGTAAAATAAAAAGAAAGAAAAGAAGATATGAAAAAAAATTAATTTTACCATTTTTAATTTTTAATTTTTAATTTTTTTTTATTTTTGTTTAAAAAATAAGGCATGAATATGATAAATTCTCTACGTGATTGAATTTAAAGACTTGTAAGACCAATGAGTTAATATCGTCAAAATCTGAAAATGGTAGAATATCTGATCCTGTTAACCCTATCTCAGACTTCTCTCAGGGCAAAATCATATTTTAAAAATAAGTGACCTAATTCAGAACAAACCAATTGGATAAGAAAAAGAGATCTATTCAAAATCTGGTTCCAGAAAAAATATATTATAGAATAATATGCCAAAGTAATTTGTCACAATCATGAAATTTGAAATCAAGCCTTTGAAAATATCAAGGGACATTTGAATTCTTCTAAGATTTAAAGGTTTTGAAAGAGAGGGAAGCTTTCTTTTTGTTGGCTCATTTTATTCCTCTTGTCAATTGAATGGCACACTTTACGCATCTTTTGATTTTTAATACACTTTGTGTATATTTTTTAATTTGGCGTCATTGCGCATATTTTATTTTTGCGTCATTAGCCTTTTTTTTGTTATTTTTGCTAGCTAGATCCCTTTTCAAAACTCTTAAATATTTTCATTTGTGAGTATATTTTTTAGATATTTGAGAAGAAAAACTCACTCTCTAATAAAGGGAAGAAGAAATCACAAAACATAATCAAAATCATATGGTAAATGCAATAACAAGATTTCAAATAAATTGAAAGTAATATAAAGACTTTGAGCATTATATATATATAGTAGATTACTGTAGCAAGATAAAAAAAAAAAATCTTAATTGAAAAGTCCAGTTATTAATTTGAGAAAGACTTTTATTTAGAAAAGAAAATTACACCACTAAAAGAGGTTAGAGAGAGGAAAATAAATAACAGTGTTTCTCTCTTTAACTGATTTAGGAATGTTTAGACATTGGCTATAAATTAAAAAAAAAAAACACAAGGCAAAATATCATTTCAACTAAAAAAGGAAAATAAAAAAAACTTCAGAGATGTAACAACTATAAAATAACAACAAACATAAAAAAAAACTAAAATAGAAAGTAACAACTATTCAACAGAATAGTAAACATGCAATTTAAAATTTATTAAGCGTCAAGTTTAAGCAATTCTGAGTCGCGAGCCTCCCTTGTCCAAGTACCATATGCTCTTATAAGGTCTTTGGTGAGAGCACACATACAAAAATCATCAAATATCAGATTTAGGAACCCAAACAGGTTTGGGTCCCTTCTTATGAAAAAAAAAAAAGTAGTGCATTTGTGTTATATGCTGTGAAACATATAATTTTGATCTCCACACCCAGTGTGTACTATGGTGAACAGTGCTAGTGTGTGAAATATGTCCTAGCATGCCACATGAGAAACATCTAACTCCAAGAAAAAAATTTACAAATATATTTGGGTTATAATGCCTCTTCCTAGGTTTTGGCTTTAGATCAAGTATTGATGTATTCTAATTTCTCTCAAGTGTATTCAATTTAGCTTTAAAGCTCAAGTTAGCACTTTCTAAAATAGCATTATCAATATTCAAATAGTTCTTTTTATGCTCAGATTCTTCAGTATAAGTTTTAAAATCAAATTCAAGCGAGATGTAGGATGCTTTCAAAGATTCATGCTCAATAATTAAATCAGAATGCTTCTTATTTAAATTATCAAATTCATCAAGTAAAGATATGTGATTACTATCAAGTAGAGTATGAACTTTACTAAAACTTTCATATTCTTTTTGCAAATTCAAAAACTCCAATTTCAAACTAGCATACATTTTCTTAAGTTTCTTATATGATGCATGAATTTTCTCACAAATATCAAGTAATTGATCATAGGTTGGTTAACATACCTCTTCTTGATCAGATTGACAAAGATGATCTCCCCTTAAGAAAAAATTTGCTATCTCCTCTTCACCTTCAGTCTCAGATTAGTCATATGCAGAATCCGCCTAGAAAGCTTTTTGGTATTGCTTCTTATCCTTCTTATATTTGGGTTTATCCTAACCCTTCTCCTTGCTTGGGTGCTCCTTAAGTGTAGAACAACCAGCTTTAACATGTCCAGGCTTCCTGCATTCAAAACAAAAAACCTCAGAACAGCTTTTATAATTTTTGTTATCCTTACCTCTTTTCCACTTATGTGATACTTATTTTTCCTCCTTAAAAAGCTTTTAAATTTCCAAGTGATGAAGGCAACATCATCATTTTCAGATCTGGAAGAATCAGTGTCCGTATTATTGGCCTTTAGTGCCATAGTTTTCTTCTTCTTTTTCTCACCTGCAATAATATTTCTTTGATTCACCCCTTGCTCATAAGCAATGAGTGATCCAAGTAAATTATCAACATAATAGATATTTAAATCTTTGGATTTAGTAATTGTAGTCATCTTAGCATCAAAAGAAGAAGGCAAGCATCTCAAAATTTTATTGACCCTCTCATAATTAGTTAGCTCTCTTCTTAAAGCATGCAATGAGGTGACATATTGAGTAAATCTTGTATACATGTTAGAAATTGATTCAGAATATTTCATACAAAAAAGTTCGTAATCATGCAACAAAATATTCAACCTAGATTATTTAACTTTATTGGTTCCTTCATAAGTTACACACAATCTATCTCAAATTTCTTTACCAATTACATAAGTTAAAACACGCATATAATCTTCAGATTTCAAAGCACATAAAAAATAGTTCATGCATTCTGCGTTAAGTTGTGCTAACTCTCTTTCATCAAAAGTCCATTTAGTAAAAGGAACTTTAATTTTAATGCCATTAATTTCACAAGAAGGTGGTGTTTAACCTTCTTTAATAAGCATCCTTATACGATAATCAAGCAATTATAAAAACGTAGAAATGTGTGCTTTTCAAAAATTAAAAGGAATAATATCAAACAAAGGTGGTCGTATAATAGAATATCCTTCCATTATATTATGACTACCAAAGTTAGCCATCGATCAAAATTCAAAAGTTTTCAAAAACTAGATTTTATGAATCCTGCTCTAATACCACTTGAAAGTGCTCTGATGGCACTTGGAAGTTCGACAGGGATGTTAAGCCCTTATGAACTAGTCCTAAGGCTAACCAAGAGACAAGTGAATTAGTATTTTAAAAAATCTTTCAATCTAAACACAATCTTAAAACAGAAACCAAGATTCACCATAGAAAATAAAGTGCAGAAATTAAATGTGAAAGAGTATAAAGAACACATAAATTTATAGTGGTTCGGTTAACCCGACCTACGTTCACTCCCCGGAGGTGCCCTTCGAGTATTGCACTAAACTCAGTGTATCTTCTTTTTCCCCACAACAAGATGGAGAAGCCATTACAAACATCATTTCCACCAACCCGGGTGAGGCAGAGAACCCAACTCCTTTTGCTTCTTCCAGAAGCGAGCAGAGAACCCAACTCCTTTTTCTTCCTCTTGAAGCAGGCAGAGAACCATGATCAGATGCTAAAGTAGACCTCTCTAGAACTCCCAAGGAACTAAGAACGATGACTGGAGAAGACGACAATGGATCCTTGCTTAGAGCAACCTTTGTGAACCCCCTCACAAACTCCCCCTCACAAGATGCTCTCTCTGTCTCTCTATCTCCCTTGCTCTCCCTCCCCACTTGGCTCTCTCAATTTAAAACAGTAGCAAAAGATGACCTCATGGGTGATATAAGATATCTTATATATAAGAGCTACGGAATAGCTTTTAAATGCACCAAACCGACTTTATTGTCCATGATGATATAAATATCATCATGTACGATCAATGTAAAAAATTAAGCTTAATCAGCCAGGACGATCTGGGATGATTAGAAGATTTTGTTCATATCGTCCAGGCTGATAGAAAATTGTCCTATATAATTAGTACAAATCATTGAATATCGTCTAAACAATCACACTGAATGGATATCTAGCAATGGAAAATAGCTTGATCATCTAGATCGTCCTGGACGATTAGTTCAAATCCATGAAAATTGTCCAGACCATCGCCCTGAATACCAGCTGGCCGATATTTGGTCGTCCAGGGAAAATTGAGGTTTTTGAACTGATCGTCCTGGCTAATCTTGATATTATCCAAGATGATATCATTGAGCAATCAAACCTTAATTACTTTCCTTAATTACCAGATTAATTTAAGCATAATTGTGTTGCATCGTCTAGGACAATATCCAAAAATAAATAATACCTAAATAGATCTAGTGGATTGTTCTTTTTTATTTGAGCCTATCATCCTGGCCGATACAAATATCATCCAGGATGATGTGCTTGATGACGACTACCTTAGCCTGGATGCCCTAATTAGGATTTTTATTTTTAAATGATCATCCAGGCCAATTTGTGGATCGTCCCAGACGATGTGAGCAAAACCAAAAAACTCTAAATTAGATAGAAAAATACCTCCAAGTGTGTGTGTGCAAGGTTACTTAACATCAGGAACCCCATTATTTATAATAGACTCAAGAAGGGGAAAAGTTTACAAACTGACTCAGACCTAGTCTATCCAATCTTGAGCTAGTTCAAATTACAGTCTGATCTTGTGAACCTGAAATGGTAGTATGCAAGGCAGTCGTAGAGAAATAAAAGTGTTTGCTATCATTGAAATTATATTTTCTAAAAAATATATTTGAAACAAACAATACATAGTAGAGTCACCAAATAAGGAAGCACAACATGTTTATGACTTATTGCAGGCTTCCCAAAAACCAATTTGGAATAGATGCACAACTCATTCGGAGTTATCTGTTGCTATTAAGATGTTAAGTATTAAGGCAGAATATAATGCCCCCGTGAATGTTTCAATCAATTTATTGGCCTCCTTAAGTAAACCAACCCATATATAACATGATTCTTGTAGATTTATATCAAACTAAAAAGTTGATTTTCCAAATTTGATTTGACATACACAAAGATAGATTGTTGTGTCAATGGATGCATATTATACTATAAGAATGACCAGTCTAAAATTGTATGTCGTCACTGCAATGCACCAAGATTTAAACCTAAAAATATATAAAAAAAAAGCAGAAGGATGTACCATTCAAGAGGATATTTTACTTTCCTATAATTCCTAGATTACAACAGTTATGTGCTTCCATGAGATTTACTGCACATATGAGATGGCATAATGAGCACATATCAAAAGAAGGTGTGATTACAGATCCGTTAGAAGAAGAGGCCTGGAAACACTTTGATCATACACATCCTGCCTTTGTCACAGAAGCAAGGAATGTCAAATTAGGTTTATGCGCAGATGGTTTTTCTGCTTTTAGTCACTCTACTTCACCTTACTCATGCTCGCAGATGATACTCGCCCCTATACAATCTTTCACCAAAGTTGTGTATGACTATTTCTTACATGTTTCTAACGATAAATATTCCAGGACCCCATAATCCAAAATCAATGATTGATGTATTCTTACAACCATTGATTGATTATTTATATTTAGTATGGGAAGAAGGAGTTATTACATATGATATTTTCACCAAACAAAATTTTATAATGAGGGCTACATTACTTTGGATAATTGGTGGCTTTCCTTCTTATGGCATGCTCTCAGGTTGGAACACTTATTGGAAGTTAGCTTATCCATATTGTATGAAATATACAAGGGCATTCACTTTAAAGCATGGAGGAAAAAAATACTTAGTTTGACTGTCACCGCATGTTCTTACATGTAGGTAATCCTTTAAGGTGAAACAAAGATGCATTTGTTAAAAATAAAATAGAGATGTCATAGCCTTTTCCTAGATTTAGTAGTGAAGAAATATTTGACAGAGTTAGTTACATGCCTATAATAGTGGATTCACCAGTATTAGCTGATTATAAATTGTCAGGATATGGCGTCAATCACAATTAGACAAAAAACATATTTTTGTCATTGTCATGTTGGAGGACAAACTTGATCAGACATAATTAGGATGTGATGCATATTGAGAAAAAAAAATTTATAACATATTCAATGCAGTCATGGACATCAAAGATAAATCCAAAGATAATATAAAAAGCAAGGGTGAACTTAAAGGAGAATTATAGGAGAAAAGTGTAGAGTTGAAGGATGGTGGAAATGATAAACTTCTCAAACCGAAAGCTCCTTTTACATTGACTTTGGAGCATAGAAGATTGATTTGTGACTAGGTAAAGTCCTTACGGGTACCTGATGGATATTTTTCAATTCTTAGTAGATGTGTTGACATAAGAATTCGGAGATTATTTAGATTGAAAAGTTACAACTGTCATATCTTTATGCAATATCTACTATCAACTGCATTTAGTTATTTTCCATATCCAATTTTAAAGCTGTTGATCGAGTTAAGTATCTTCTTCACAGATTTATGCTATTAAAAATTAAATGAAAAGAATCTGATTCTTATGGAGCAACATATCCCTTTCATTCTGTGTAAACTTGAGAAGATATTTCCTCTAGATTTTTTTGACTCTATGGATCATCTACTTGTGCATTTATCATATGAGGGTTTAGTTGGTGTACCAGTTTAATATCGGTGGATGTATCCTTTTGAGACGTACTTAAATAAACATAAGAATACTGCTAAAAATAAAGCACATCCTGAAGGCTCAATATGTGAAGCATATTTAATGTATGAGATAACTCAATTTTTCTTATACTACTTTATGACAATGTTACAATCAAGCAACAATACATGATGAAGTTGATACATATCTTGAGTCGACCCATGCTTCTCAACTTCTTATGATGAAGTTGATCCATATCTTGAGTAAGTATAACTTAATTTATACATACATTAATTACTCATAAATTCGTTATATGGTAAAAATATTTTCAGGAGTTTCATTGATGGTTTGAATACTTCTGAACGAGTTGAAGTCCAAAAGTTGGTGGAAATAGAATTTTTGAATTGGTTTAAAAATATGGTTTAACCTTCAACTTTTCTTTTCAACTAATATCTCTCGAACATGATATTAATATAATTTATCAACTATGTAGGTGTACACTCAAGGGAGTGACAAGCCTGGGTTACTTGATTTAGCTTGGGGACCAAATAGAGCTGTGAAATGTTATCATATTTTTTTGGTTAATGGTTACAAATTTCAAACAAAATCATGGTGTGAAGGTAGGAAGATAGATAATTCTAGAGTATGTGTCACATGGAATACCCATACAGGTGATGATTCTGAGTATCATATGGTTTTAGAAGAAATATTACAATTAGAATATCCTGGTCATGGAATAATTTTTATCTATTCAGTTGTGATTGGTTTGATCCCGTACAAAATGGAGGAATAAAAATACATCCGATTTACAATATAACAGAAGTAAAGCAAGGGATAAAATATACAAAGTTTGACCCATTCATCATTGCAAGCCAGGCAAGCCAAGTGTACTTTACCAACTATCTGAGGAGAATACGAGGCAAACAAGATTGGTTTGTAGTTATGAAGACCAAACCTAGGGGAGTAATTTAGAAAACTACATCAATACCTACAACACATCAAGAAGATTTTATGTCAAATTTAAAAGATATTGCAAATGATTTGGATGATCATATTGTTACTACTGAGAGTGAATTGCAGTTAGAGGAAGTAGATTTAAATATAGATGAAAGTCATGAAAATTTTAATAGTGATGAAGATGTTTTATCATATGAAAGTGAATCAAAATAAGGTAAACATCATGACCCTAAATATTTTTAATTATTGTTTCATTTAATTTATTTAATTATTGTGCTATTTCATATTAAATATTTGATTTAATTTATGTTACTAACATGTTTTAAATTTCTTTTTACCAGATGTCTTCAGGTGATAAGCAGAGCAAAGTAATGATTAAAAAAAATTATTAGGCAGAAAAAGAAGTTGACTGTTGGCCCTTCTATTGGTTTTATACATACTGAGGGGACTTCTTCATCACAGCCTGCCACTTAGAGTCAGTCTAGCCCACCTTTTCCTACTCCTGCAGATAGTAGCCCACAGTTTTACTCACCAGATCCGCACTTACCTTCGCCAGATGTAGCGAATAGTACTTCCTTCTACCCTTACTTCCCACCCCTACCTCCTGGTGTCCCAACTACATATCTATATCCACCATATGTCCCGCCATACTATCCCCCACCACCACCTCAGCTCGCCACAGGTGGACCTTCCACCCCAATTGTAGCAGAGCAGGCAGGGCAGGTAGGGCAGGCGACAAATGGTCGCATGTTGATTGAACCTGACGGTGATACATACGTACTCACATAATATTAAATTTGTTTTGTTATTTCAAGTTGATTATATTTGTCATGTCAAATTGACTAAATATTTGGTCTGAATTAATATTATTTTTTACAAATTTCACCCATCAAAACAAACAAAACATAAGATACGGGACATAATATGGAGCATGTATGACGCTCCTTATATTTCTTGGAAGAAAGTCCCTAAGGCAGTATGAGAAATGTGGTTTAGAGAGCTTGAGGTTAGTTATTACAAATATTTATATATTATATAAAAATTTATCACCTAATAAATATTATATATTCTCAAATATAGAAAGATTTTTGTTAGCTGCCCTAGCACAATGATAAAATTAAAAAGAATTTTGAGAAGCGTGGGTCGACTCACATGCGAGATATGTTCATAGATATTAGAAAGACTAGTGAGCGACCACTCTGGATATCTGAGAGTGTGTGGGATGAGTTGAATGCTACTTGGGGTAGCCCAGAGTATACCAGAAGAAGAGAGCAAAATAGACATAACAAAGCTTCTGTTGGGGGCATGGGTAGTTCCCTTCATACTTGCAGTTTTTACCACATACTGAGCACAGAGATGTTTGGCAAGGAATTTTCAAATATTTTATTAATTTACTTTAATATGAATACTAATGTTTGTCTACTATGAAAATCAATGCTAAGTAGAGAGCTGACACCTATCGAATTGCAAAGTTATACTCACAACCGATAGGATCAGTAATGGGTTCATGTATAATATTTTAAATTTTAAATTTTTTCATATCATGTATAATTTGAAAGCCAATGATAATTTTTTCATATCAGCTAGGAAAGCCAATGTATGTATAAAATTTTAAATTTTTTCATATCATGTATAATTTGATTAAATTTTTGATAATTATCATAGGAGGAATATACATGACTTCAAGAGAGCCAGCCTGCAACAGTTGAAGGTTCTTCTACGGGATCAGCCGTATATTCTAAGTACTATATTTGGTTGCAAGCAGTAGGAGGGATGCAACACGAAAGAGTGTATGGTTTAGACTTGCAAGCCCATGTATACGAAGGGCAGTCCTCTACTGGCTCCAGCTTCGCATCAAGTTCCCCAGGACTGTATATAGCCAACAGATAGCTGCCCTTACTGCAAAGCTAGAGCAGGTTAGAAGCTCAAGCTGACTGGCAGTTGTAGATGCAAATACAGCATCAGATGCAGCAAAAACAAATGCAACATCAATTACAGATGCAAAATACTTAATTATTGGTTGAAATATGAAAAATGAGAGAGCAGCTTAGTCAGAAGAATATAGTTTTAAGAAGAAGGAGACTGAATCAGAGTAGTTGTGTCAATTTTAAACTTTGAAAAATTGAATGTTTAATCTTTGAACAGTTGATATGTTTAGATGTTTTTTAAATTGTTTAATTATTGGATAAATTGTGTTTTTTTATATGTATTTGATATTGTTTATATGTTGTGAATCATATGTTGATATTATATGATGTTTAGATGTAATATGAAAATTTGTTTGCAGGTGTGAAATTCGATTTTGATTGTTGGAAGGCATTTTTTTCTGTTTGCTATAGGTTTCCGGCCAAAAATTTGCAGGTACGTGCACCACCATACGATACCACGACTTCTACTAGCTATTACCGACATAATAATGCATTGGTAATACCGACGGAGTTTACGTAGGTGTTTCTATTAAATCGAGATTTGACAAAAATTACGGCATAAGTTCCGCCGCTTTTGCTAGTGCAAATATGCGCCAGAAAAATCGGTGGAACTTATGCTAGAAAAGGGATTAAAAAACCGACATATATGACATACATTTCCACTGGAAGTACCACCGGAAATGTTTCCGGCAAAATTATTGCGTCGGAATGTTATTTGCGACACGTGCTTTACCGTCGTATTATTTTTCGTCAGAAAACTGTAATTTCTGGCACTTTTTTATTGTTTCTGGCGAAAATGTTCCACCGGTAATCACCTATTTTTTTGTAGTGACTTCATCCATGTTTGGTTGGATGTCATGTTTTGAGATGATGATGTAAATAGCATATTACGTACTAATTTGACTCTTATTTTTAATAAAAATATTATTGTTTACAAAATCTCCCTTGCTTTTTTAATTCATACAATGGACATGTATGTAGTTTAAACTTAGTCTGATGTATAATCTTGACGGAGGAATACAACAATAATTAGGAATATTGGAATGAAATATTGGGATGCATAGACCTAAACTTTTTAAATATTTTAAATTCTATGGATATAGTAAAACTGGAAGAAGATTAACAATACATACATTTCTGCCAATTTTTCGTCGGAAATGTTTAGGGCAAAATTATTGCGTCGGAATTTTATTTGCGACATGTGTTTTACCGTCGTATGGTTTTTTCGCCGGAAATTCACCGGAAAACCATAATTTATGGCATTTTTTCATTGCTTTTGGTGGAAATGTTCCGCCGGTAGTCACCTATTTTTCTGTAGTGACTTCACCCATGTTTGGCTAGATGTCATGTTTTGAGCTGATGTTGTAAATAGCATATTAAGTACTAATGTGACTTTTATTTTTAATAAAAATATTATTTTTTTTCAAAATCTCCCTTTCTTTTTTAATTCATACAATGGTAATGTATGTAGTTAAAACTTAGTCTGAAGTATAATCTTGACGGATGAATACAAGAATAATAAGGAATATTGAAATGAAATATTGGCATGCATATACATAGGATTTTTAAATATTTTTGATTCTATGGATATAGTAAAACTGTAAGAAGATTAACAATATTACTTTTCAACACTACAAGCTTGACAGAGATCTAGGGATGCACATGCTCTGACCCATATCTACAACTAAGAGTCTCATTAAGAAAGATATGTAATTTACATGTATCAGTTCAAAATAATTTTATTAAAATTATATCAATCATTTTAACTTATTTTCATTCAGTGTTAGGAGATTAAAAACTTCATTTTTCATTTTAATAGGATTAATTCATGCAATTGGAGTAAGTAGTAGTAGTTTTCTTGTAGTTTAGTAGAACATTTCTTTATGGGTTTGACACTATACTATACACTTTTTTACTTGAGTTGGCATATAAACTTAAATAAATCAGTGGGTTGTTATAAATTATATATTAAAGAAAATATGAGCATATTTCAAATTCAGTGAGTTTCACATTATTTCGCCACTATTTTCTCGTGCATTTCTTGCCTCTCATCAATTCTCTCAATCATAGAGTATTTGTTCAGCATTTAAGTGTCTTAATGAGGTCAAAATGAAATAATCTTATACTTGTTCGATTCATCCCATCAAGCTGCTCAATTTGATTATAAACATGTCATATTTGAATATCATTTGGTCATCCAATTAATGTTTTCGACTTTATAAATACGCTCTAATCCCTTAATTTGATTCCATTTGGGCTCATATTGGATCATTTTTGTGACGCTGGGTTCATCTCGCTGAGGTGTTTAATTTGATTATAAGTTAGTTGAGACTGGAGTTTATATTGTCCCTCATTTAATTATAAAAATTTTCAACTTAAATATACCTCTAGATTCGTGCTCAATGGAGGTGATTTTTGGTAACTTCTCAAGCGGTTATGCTCATGGGTATAACATAGTCGATCAATGGAGATTGAGTGATGGCGGTCCAATAATGTCAATTGGATGATGGCGGTTTGATATTGTTAGCCTAGCGATGACTATGGTTGGGCAGTGATATTCACTAGACCGTGGTAAAGCACTGGTGGTCCAATAATGGAAATTGGACAATGGTATGTCGTCGATGTTTGGGCGATAGTTTAATAGTCATTTTGCACAAGTGGAGTTCTATGATTATTCAAACTTCTAAGCTCTTTTAAATTTCAAGCTAAGGGATCATCATACTGGAGAGAATGGGTGTCAATTTATAGATTTTTAAGAGTTATATACCCACAAATATGGAGATCGAGATTCCAAAACACTCAATCGAACAACTTGTATTAATTCCCTTGATCATAGAGTACATGTTCATTGTTTAGGTTCCTTAATATTATCATAATTAGGCAATTTTGAGGCTAGTTCGATTCATCTTGTCATGATGCTAAATTTGACTATAAGTATGCTAAATGTGAAGTTCATTTTGTCCTTCATTAGACATCCCAAAACTTTCCAAACAATGCTTCAAACTCTTGATCTAAGATTATTTGGACTTGAATCAAATCATTCCTCGTGTCAATTGTTTGTCATGGCAATGCATTCATTTTTCCTATGATTTTAATTGGGAATGCTTTCTTACTGCTTCTTAACATAGGTTTCTTGTGCAAAAAATTTAATTTTTATACTAGAAAACTATTTTAAGAATTAGTAAGAAAGTCATCCCAAATGAAGCCTATATTTATTAAGATAAGAGTTTAAATACTCTTAAATTTAATTTTAAAACATTTTAATTTAAATATACCTACATCAAATTTGATGTCTTATCAATAAGATTTTTAATGGCGTATCAAAATGAAGCAAATCTTTCTTGAAAAAAATAATGAAAAAGACAAATCAAGCTTTCATATAAATTTATAACTAAATAAAATCATTAAGTTAACATTACTATTAAAGACAAAACAGCAGAAAGGACATAGCATCAGCCATCGACAATCCATATAAGTTCCTGATCCCAAAGGTCACTCTAATCACTTTTTTAATCACCACCTTCTTAATGCACCAATAACTAAGTGTTAAATGTGGAATTTAGGTCAAAATAATAAGCTCCAATAAAGCATAAATACTTTGTCTCGGTCAAACTGGCGTTACTCTCCATGAAAAAAAATTTATATTTATAAGACTATAATAGCAAGTAAGCTCCAAATAATTTGAATTGGAAAAATTTTTAGAAAATTAAAAATTATCTTCCAAAATAAGGGCCAGTTTGATTTGAAGAAAAAGAAATATATTGAGAAATAAACTAATGTGTAAAAAAATATAAAATATTTGAAATGCTTAAAGTTATTCTATTGAGGAAAGAACAAATATAGATTATTATTATTATTTATTTAACTTATAGTGAAATGAATGTAATGCCAAATCCACAAATGCAATAGGTGGTGGATGACAATGAGTAGCATGTAGTTGACTATGGTTCATAGCTAGCAACGGCTGTAACAAGCGTTAGCGGTGGTGGCAATGAGCCATAGCAACTGCGGAGATCGTAGCAGCGAATGGGCGGACGACAACGAAGAAAGGCAACGGTAGTAGGTAGAGGCGACATGGTTTATGGTCCCAATGGTAAAAATTTAAACTAAATATAAAATTAGTTAAATCTATTTTTTTTTTCAAATATACTAAATTAAATTATAGATGAATTTAAAATATTTTTAAATTTCATTGTGCATTTATTTTATTTTAGATCAAAAAATATATATTTGAATTATTTCAATCTTTTTTTACTTCTAACAACACATCTCATATGAAGCAAAGATCGAAGGCCATTTATATATTTATATACATAGCAGATCATATTTAAAACCATTTAATTTATTTTTGGTAAATATAAAACCATTTAATAAATAGGATAAAAACTTTCCCCATGAGATTGAGTTTGGGTTAGAGGTCAAAAGCTCTGCTAGGGTTTGTGTTCTTTCTCTTCTCTCTCGCATTTTTGTTGTTCCTTGGGTAGCCATCGGACGGATCCTATGGATCCCTTCCCATACGACACTGCTTTCCCTCCTCTCCCAAATTCCTCTTCTCCCCCTCCTTTCATGACTTGCCCAACTAACCTCTTACATGGGACTGTATCCTCACGGGTTCCCCTAACCCTTGCGATTTTCCTATAACCACTCTCCAAACTCCAAAAGGAACCATCCCTTTTCCTCATGAAGATATAGCATAAGCTACAAAAGAATGGAATTCGGCTCTGGTCAGCTATTCTCTCGACAAGCGGCCATTTTATGTATCCTTTCTCAATGTAGTTTAGAAAACCTGGAACCTTAAAGGTACGCTGAAGCTCATCTCTCAGTGATGGGATTTTAGAGAAGCGGAAAAGTTTTTTTTGTTGTTTTTTTTTTTTTTTGTTAAAATTCTCTACTCAAGAAGATTTTGATTAGGCCTGGTCTAGTGGGGTTCATTCTTGGAAAACCCTTCATTTTTCAAAAATAGACTACGCACTTCAGCCCTAAATGTGAAGAATTCAATGATGTTCCCATTTGGTTCAAAATCCACTATCTCCCATTTTGTTAATGAACCCTACCTGAATATCCAAAATTGCTAATAAAATAGGCTCTCCCCTTACTGTAGTCACCCTTACTACATTAAAATCCTCTCTTACATATGCTTGTGTGCGTGTACAAGTAGACTTCTCTACTACTTACCCTGAAACTATCCCTATATTTGTGGTAGGGAAGATGTTTGACCTCAAAATTGAGTATGAATGGAGACCCACACTCAGTGCATTATGCAAATCCCTAAATCACCCTACCACCTCTTGCCTGTCCAGTCCTAATCTACTTAATTAACTAACTACTAAGTCTACAAGAGGCAGAAGCTCAATTCGAAGGCCCAGTCCTCCATCTCAAAATCCTAAGGGGATCCTAGCCTTCTAGAATTCGACCCCTTTATCAGTAGCATGAACAATCAAATCCCAACTCACATTGAATATGATGTCCATCCTGTTAAACAAGGCCCTATTTACACTTCCCAAGCTCCTTCTGATTTAGTAATACATAATGTTAACACTATTCAATACCCAACCTCAATTCCCCCAACGTATAGGCTTCCTCTTTAGAAACTACTCCTCCACCCAATGAACCAGATCTCTCCAAAGGTACATCTATAAATAAATTCAGCATTATGCTTGAATCTCCTTATTCAAAAGCTTCTTCTTATCAAGAATTATAAGAATATCTTGAAAATAACCAATACATTCACCCAACTAACTCTATCTCAATTCAATATAATAACACCACTTCCCAAACATCTAAACAGACCAATCCTACCACCACTCAGGGACATATAAAAACACGAGGCAGGGGCTACAGAAAGTCCCAAACACTTCACATAAAAATTCATAAGCATTTAAACCATAGCTAGTTGGAGCATCATGGGTTTTAATAACCCTGATAAGGTATATTGTTGCAAAAAAACTTGTTTCTAACAAGAATATAGACATTATATTCTTATTTGGGAACCATGGAATCTTTGAGCAAGTACAAAGTTTTAATAACTTTGAGCTTGCCTCCTTAACTGCATTTGGATCAAATGGAATTCTGATAATCTCTCTTTCTCTTCCACCTTTTCTTCCAATCATATAATCACGGGTGTCATAAAGGTCTGTTATATGCAATCTTTTCTTCTCTTTATTGTGTATGCCTCTAATTCTTTTGAGGATAGATCTTCTCTTTGGGATGACCTTAAATAGATGAATCCCGCCAACTCCTTACCTTGGGTAGTTATGGGGCATTTCATTTGCTACAGATTTCAATCTGAAAAGATAAGAGGGAATGTGCTCCCCACCTCCAGGCTTGCTCCCTTCAACAATTTTGTCTTTGAGACAAATCTTTTGGAACTTCCTTCTTCTAGAAATTTTCAAACTTGGTACAACCAGAGAACTTATAACCCAATTCATTTGAGGCTTGATTATATGTTAGCTAATAAAGCTTGGTTTAATTAATTCCCTAACTCCACATACAAGGTGCTCAATAGTTTAATATCTGATCACTCACCTCTTATACTCAAAGTCAATTTTGATTTGAGATGCTCTCTGAGATTCATGTTTAAAAATTATTAGAGTATATTATCAGAATTCTGGGGCATCCTCATTTCTATTTTTGATACCCCATACCAAGGAAACCCAATTACTTGTTTGTATAAAAAATTGAAGTTGTTGAAAACTGAGGAAAAATAAAACAGGTTGAAATCTTTGAATCACAATGCTGCCAAGTGTGAAAACCTAGCCATTCAATAAAGGGAATGCCAATTAAGCGTGTACTTAGATCCTTTCAATAGTGAGCTATGCAGTCGCTTTAAGAAGTTGAGTGTTGAATTAGCCTTTTATAATTCAACTTGGGTTTCCTGGACTATACAGAGATATAAAGTTAAATGGTTAGTGAAGGGGGAGGAAGAATTAAAATTCCAGTATTCCAAGCTTCACAAAAGGAAAAGTTATAACAAAAGTGCACTCAAGGCTTCTTCAATTGGAACGAATCAAAACCAAAATTATAATATTCATGGAATCATCAATCATTTCTAAGACCTCTTCAACTCTTCACCTCCCAATAACTTGGATATCAACCTATTTCCTACGGGTAATACCATCGCTCATTCGAAAATAAATGCTCACTCTATGGAAGTTACCAACGTAAAAATCAAAGATGTTGTTTTTTCTGGTTGCTCCATCTCCTCACCCAGACCAAATGGCTTTAATTTTGATTTATATAAGCAAACCTAGAGCATAATCAAGAACATTATTTGTAATTTAGTTATATCCTTTTAAAACAAAAGATATATCCCCAAATGTGTCAAAGAAACAGCCATCTTTCTCATTCTCAAAAAGCCTCACGTGGAAAACATACATGATTTTAGACCCATTGCGCTCTATAATACTTTTTACAAAATCATCACCGACATTCTTGCAAATCGTATGAAGCCAATTATTCCCAACATAATCCACTAGGGCCAAGCAACTCTTATTGTTAAAAGAATTTCTACTAATAACACCAATCTGGCTGCAAAAATTCTCATTTTTTTCAAGAAGAACTACAAGAATAAGTATTTTTGCACTAAATTAGATATTATAAAAGCTTTTGATACAATGTCCAGAGAGTTCCTACTTTAGAGAATGGCTCAAAAGGGTTTCCCCTCTCCCTTTATTAGCTGGATAAAAGCCTGCATTAATGATTTCAACTTCTCCATTAACATTGATGGGGCTCTGGAAGGATATTTCTCTTCTTCATCTAGTATTAGGCAAGGTTGCTTCTTAAGTCTGTACTTGTTCTGTATCATCATGTATGCTTTTTCTTTTCTAATTGATTCTACTACCAATTATGAGCCATTTAATGGATTCAAATATGAAAATTTTAGCCTTCACACCTATCTTATGCAGACAATTTGCTAGTGTTTAGCAAGGTTGACATTAATAATAGCAATCGGCTCTCCAATATACTCAGCACCTTTTCTAAATGCATAGGGCTACATCTTTATCTGCACAAGAGTTCCCTTCTTATATCCCTGAGCTCTCCCCTCTCTACTAAAATCTCCCTTTCTCTCCGCATCCCTAACATTTCCAACACTATTTCTTACCTTTGTATGCCCATATCTTTGGTAGAAACAAAACTTCTGATTATAATCCTTTGGTTGATAAAATAACTAATAACCTCTCTGGTTGGAAGGCCATATTGCTATATTTTGTAGGTAAGATGTAATTTATCAAGTTTACTATTACTAATATGGTGGCATATTAGATATGTTGGTCTAATACTTCTTAAACTACTATCAAGGCCATTGGAAAGCTTTGTGCCAAATTTCTTTACTATCGAGACTCCCAACTCAGACACTTGCATCTTATCTCGTGGGTCAATACCTATAAATCATTCTCAAAAGGTGGCCTTGGAATTTCTTCTCTTCAGGCATTAAAATTTGCCTATAATTTTGGTATTATTAACAGATGTTAGAACTCACCCTCTCCACTCACCAACTGGTTGAATTCTAGATACATTTCCCCTTGGAAGCCCATTCAACTTTATGCCACTACCTTTTGGAAGAGCATATATGGTTCCGCCATGCTAGCTAAAAATAATTTTGCTTTACTAATCAACTCTAGCAGTACGGATGCAATCATTTGGGCCACTAGTGTGAGGGAGGAATGATTACTTCCATATTCCCAGATATCTCCATTGCCATTGTTTGCAGTTATAGTGCCAGACTTTTTGATTGGCTTATCTCAAACAACTGGGCAATTCTAACTTCTAAAAGCATGCCTATAAGAGAAACCATATCAAAGATACATATTTTCTCTAATATCACCACTCATATTCTCTGGAATAACTTAGAGTAGGTCACTTGGTACAAAAAAACATTCCCTTATAGGCATTCTTTGCATAAAAACATTCCATTACAACATGATTATTATAATGAATTCTTTGCTCTTGAAGAAATTTTTAGTCTGCATTCCAAGATTTGGTATAAAAAAACATTCCCTTTGCTTCTCTGTTTACTCTGGATAGCTTCCAAGGGAGGTATGAAAATAGTTAATGAACTGGCAAAAAGAAATATTCAAATTCAAGATACAAGTTATATCTTCTACTGCACGCACACTAAAACTTTGTCCCGTCTGATGTTCGAATGTGGATATTCATTTTCTATGTTGAAAATTCTTATACCCTCATTTCAGAGTTTTTATTTGAGGCCTAATATTGCTCAAGCTTATAATCATGTTGGTGGTGTTGCAGTACCTAGAAACATAAAATGTAGGATTCTCCTCTCCCTTAATACTATCGTTTAGCACTTATGGATTAAACAGAACAATACGAGGTTTAACTCTACAGCCATATGTGCGGTCACCCTTACTAAAAAGATTGTTATAGCTATATTTTTAAAGAATTCAGTCTAGAAAGATGGGGATTTTGTGAATGAAAGGCTAAATTTAAGATTTGTCATATCGTTTCTGTATATGCTGGTTGGTTTTTCTTGTCACTACTTCCTCGGGCTGTCGAAGATATACATGTTATTCACTCTGTTTTGACTTCTTGCTGCTTCAACATTAATCATATATTCCTTCTCGTTATTCGCCTTTTTTTTTTTTTTTTTGAAGAAGCAATCAATTGAATTAATAACTAAGAAAAAAACTAACAAACTATAAAGTCGATTCCTCCTTTAACAAATCAAAAAAAGAAGATGGAACATTATTCAAACCAAAGTCTTCCCAAATAAAATTACTAAAGAAAGCAAAGTTAGCACACAAATCTGCTAACTTAATACAATTCTTATATATACAATTAAAAATGACATGATTAAAATCCTTGATAAAAGCAAGATCTTCCAACTTCTGGCCACCATTGTTTAGAGCACCTTGAAGAAATTTAATAATGTTAGAATTGTCGCCTTCTATGATAATTTTTTTGTATTTGAACATCCAATCTTCAATGACATCCTTCACAGATTGAATAGCTAAAAGTTCCAATTATGAAACATTCCAATGAACACATGACTTTCCAAATGCCAACAAAAATCTGCCTTTACTATCTCGAAAAACTCCTCCAATTCTAGCTCTATACAAGGAACCAAGTGAGGCATCAACATTAACCTTTAACCAATCAGGAGGATGAGGATGCCAAAGATTGGACAATCTGATCGACTAGTTAGCATCCCAGTGGCCCAAGCTGAAATTACAAGAAATTTTTAAAAATGAAAAGTAGCTAACATCATTGGTAGAAATCACAACCGAGCTCTCTTACATTACTTCATGAATGACTTTCTTTCTAGCTTTCCTTGAGAAGAACACAATATTGCAATATAGATTAATCAGCATACTATTATGCAAAGCAAGGAGATTTAACCACTTACAGCATTCTTCAAACTTTACAAATGATGGGATTCCAAAGTCCCACTTGTTTAAATGTTGAAATACTTCTTTCAGCTTGACACATCTTATTGCAATATGCTCTATATATTCTATCTCATTACAACATCTATGACAAGAAGAATTCTCTTTCAATCTCCTGTAAGATTAGAAATGACCTATAGGAATAGCATTATTAAACAACCTCCACCCAAGAGATTAGTTTAGCCTTTTTGATCAATTTCCAAAATTGGGATTCATACTAATCTTGCAACGAAGCTTCAAATGTCAAAGCTGAAGTAGTTTTGCCTGACTTTTGATAAATAAACTCCTTCTTATCTTCTGCAAGTTCTGTTTTAATCTTTACTTGAGTTATCAAGTCCACCAGTTCCTTAACAAAAAATTTTAATAGTTCATCTACATTCTAGATGCCATATGCAATAAATCTGTCCACCGAAACTACATTATCTCCTAGAGGCACCACATATATTGGCTATCTGTTGAAGCATTTGTCCATAATCCAATTGTCTTTATAGACATCAAGAGAATCACCATCTACAATGATCCACCTAACAATAGGATTGAGCAATCTTCCACCATCAGTTACTATTTTCCATGAAGATGATCACCCCTTCTTTGTAGTTCCAACATCAGATTTTTGGAGTAAGAGTCCTATGCAGCAGCGATTCTTTATCTTGTATAAATCTCAAAGCTAATCTTGTACTTAATGCAACAACTTCAGATGCACTGGAATGTAATCTACGACCTCCCTATTTCAAAGGCTTGCACAATTCCTTCTAGCTAACATAGTGTAAAACTAATCTACCATTTGATTTATTCCATATGAAGCTCCTACACAACTTATCAAGCTCCTCAAGCACTCCTTTCGTAATAAGAGAGTGTATGCAATAAAATGTGGGATAAGAAAGCATTATAGATTTAACCAAAGTAAACTTTCCTTCCAAAGAAATGAACTTGCTACCCTAAATATTTTGCATCTTCAATGCTTTGTCAATGATGAACTAAAAATCAGCACCTACTACTCTCCTCAAAGCAATTTTTACACCAAGATAATGGAATTCTTTTTGTGATTTAAAACCCATAATACGAGAAATAACTTTCTTTTTTATTTTTATAACAAATTTATCAAAAAGAATGACAGATTTGTTAACATTAATATGTTGACCAGTTCAACCACAAAAGTCATTAAGAATCCCCTTAATCTCCTTCACATCATTCTTATTTGCTTTAGAAAATATAGCAACTTCGTCTGCATATAACAAATGTGAAATCCTTGGCCCATCTGAACAAATGTGAATCCCAACTGAGTCACCTCTTTGAATAAAAGCATTAGATAAAAGTTAAGAGAAAATAATAAATAGAAGAGGAGACAAAGGATAACCTTGACAGAATCCACTCCAGGCCTTAATCCATTCTGAAAAGTTGCCATTAATTATCAAAGTAAACCTTGGTTCTTCAACGCATTCCAATATGAGATTGGAGAACTTGGAAGGAAATGCAAAATATTCCAAAACTTTCTTTAGATTGGACCAGCACATAGAATCATATGCTTGTTCTATGTCAATTTTGAATGAGACTAGCCCTTTTGAAGATCTAGAATACCTGAATTTGTGGAACATTTCTTGAGAAACCAACACATGATCAGATAGCGACCTTCCTTTCAAAAATGCTACTTGCTCCTGAGAGATTGGTTTAGGAATAATTGATAATAATCTATTCAAAATCACCTTAGCCACCACTTTGTAAACATAATTGCATGGACTAATAGGTAAGACAATGGGTTGCTCACCTTAGGAATAAGCACTATTAAGTTATCTTTCCAAACTTCATTCAACTCTCTAGAACAAAGAAAATGTTTGATAGCATTCCAAAAATCTACTTTAACAATGTCCCAATAAGCTTTAATAAATGAATAGGAGATACCATCATTGTCAGGAGCAATGTTACCACCAGCTTGCTTCAAAACCAGCACCACTTCTTCCACGATAAATTCCCTGTTTAACAAACATTTGTCATCATCATTCAAACAATTCAGCGGAATAGGCCACCCATCAAGATTATAGCTCCTTTGTTTCCATTTTTCATTGAAGAACTGAAAAACACCTCTTCAATTTTTTTTTATCTTCCACCAGCACATCATTCTCATCTTTGATTTTAACAATGCAATTTGAATTCCTCCTTGCACTAGCATATGAATGAAAAAACTTGGAATTGCAATCACCCTCCCCCATCCATTTGACATTTGCTCTTTGTCTCCACCATGAATTCAACTAAGCCATAGTTGAATTCAGTTCATTCACTTTAGCCTTGAGAATCTAGCAGTACTCTTCCGAGAGAAATCCAATGTTTGATTCCTTACTTTGAAGTTCTAATATATCATTCAATAGGAAATCCTTCAATTGGTTTAAGTTCTAGAGTTTTGCACTACTCCAGTAAAACAAAGATTTCAAAGCTCTCTTAAATTCGATACTGAGAATGTGTGAACAGCTCCCATAATAAACCTTGTTCCACTCTTTCCTCACCAAAGCAAAAGAGGCCGAGAAAGATGCCCAAACATCCTCAAATTTGATATTTCTTTTAGCCACGGGATTAAATTCAAGGAGATTTAGTAAAATTGGACAATGATCCGATGCCACTCTAGCCAACTGTCTAACCACCATACGATGGGATGAGTTTATAGCAGTTGAATTAAGAAAACACCTATCCAATCTTTCTAGAATTTGTGCCCCTCCAACATTGTTATTGCACCAAGTAAACTTGGGTCCAATGTAACTTACCTCATGAAGGTCATTATTAGACAAAAAGGACTTCATCTCCTTAGGCCCTTCAGAAAACAAAAATCTTTTCCCTCCTCTCTTGTGCTCTTCGAAAATCAGACAATTAAAGTCTCCTCCAACCACCATAGGCAAGTCTATGGTAGAATGCATTTTTAACCTCTCCCACATATGTTTTCTTTTATAACAGTCTTTGTTTCCATAAACATAAGCAATCCTACATTTACCTTTGTTAATAATTTCTAAATTACCAATTACCATATTGGAAGAATATTCAAAACAGAAAACTCTGTTACAGATCTATGGTTTATGATTTTGATGATAGCAAACATTCCTTATTTCTCTATGATTGCCTTATGTGCTAACGTTTCAGGTCCACACGATAAGACTGCAATCTGGAACCAGCTCAAGATTGGGTAGACTAGGTCTGTGTCAGTTTGTAATCTTTTTCCTTTCTTAGTTTTCCAATTCACCTCTCTCTTTAATTGGCTTGGGACTAAGTTCAAGAGGGCCTAACATCCCGAACGAACTTTCAAACTCTGCCATACTAGAATTACATAAGATAAGAATACAACCAGAAAAACCTTCTGAGGCCACTTGAAAATAGTCCTAACCATCCCTAATCAACAAATGACTTCATCTCTATCAATAGAAGAAAATTTGGTTTCCAATAAACCAAAAAAGAAAACACCATGAAGTTTTACAAACTCGTTGAGGTATAGAGAAGTTCTCTTCTTCCTAGCTCCTCTACAGTTCCAAAAAGCAATAGATGACATTATTGAAAAAGAGGGGAAGAGATCCCTATTTAACCTTTCATCTCCATATCCAATCTTCTACTCCTATTAGTCGAACTAATCGGTACTAGGCTTTTTAGTTGTTATGATTTTTTTTCTTTTTAGCATGATAGGAGCCACCATCCTTCTTCCCACGTCAGCATTTTCCCCATCCAGGGAACCAACTCCTGAATCTCCAATGTCATTAGCAGCCTCAAAAGACACCACACCCTCCATCCTTGACTGAGTTATTTCACCTTCTTCAGCAATGTAGTTTAGAGCTTTAAATTTGTTGTCATCAATATTAATGTTGCATGTAATAAAAATCTTAACCACACCAAGTTCATTTGCTTGATTATTTAGCCAAAGATCAACCTTACTAGGGGGAGCTTTAGTAATACCCAGATTAGGCTGTAGAACAGCTCCATAATTAAAAACATTGACAGCTTCTGCCTCTTTCTCCTTTGGGTTCACCAATACAGATTCCTTTTTCACATCAACCTCCACTGGACGGTGATTAATCCTCCTATTGACAGGATTTTTATTCCTCTATTTCCCATAGTTTACAAGCATCCATGGACCATATCCTACTTTGTCATTACAAACATCTTCAACCACTTCCTCATGAGTAGCTTTGGATTATCTACCACACCTGGATTATCTAAATTATCCACCTTCTTAGGTTGTTTAGAACCAAGCATAGCCTCCACTCTATTCTACACACAATCCTTCTGGACATGCCCAATCTTTCCACAATTAAAGTATAAATTGGGGATTCTTTCATAGTCAATCTTCTGAAATAATTTCCTAGAGCTTCCCTCCACCCAAACACCTAGAGGAAATTTAGCATCCAACATAATACAAACACAAATCCTCCCAAATTCCCTTCTTCCACCCTGAAACATGTTCCCATCAATCAAATATGGCTTCCCCACCATAGATGCAATTCTACAAACATTTATTTCATCCCAACATTGTAAAGGGAGATTAGGCATCCTAATCCAAATAGGAGCACTTAAACCCTTTAATGAGGTAGGAGAAAATGTTGGATACCTTCTATTAAATCCAATGATGTTCCCATTAACAAATCATGGGTCATTAGAGAAGATTGATTCCAAATTCTCAGGCTAATAAAATGAGCATAGAACCCAACCCATACCAAGCATTGTGAGATGGAACTTACCAAATTGGGACCATTGTTTTCTTAATTCTGAACTAATCACCGAAAAATAAGCATCTCCACGAAAGATCTTGATTACCAATGAATTCTGAAGCTTCTTAGAGTTATCAAATTCCTTTTGTAAGTTAAGTGTAACAGTTGAATCATCATAAGCCAAGCAATCACCAAAGTCTAAATCCAAGATTTTTAGATTCTCCTTCTTACTCCAAGCATTTTGTTGTGGAATATTAGAAGGACAAGTTGAAGCTGCAGCAAGACCATCAATGAATCCACACAGATCTCCTGAATTATAATTACGAACCTCAACCATATCCGAATGTAATCCTTTCACCTTAGGAGAGTCATTTGCTTTGCACAGATCTCCAACACTTGTATCATTCATATTAACTCATGTAACATGTGTGGACCTCCGAAAGAGCTCCACTCGTGGGGTTCGAACTCAAAAGGGTACGACCGCACTATCCCGTAGGACAAAACGACCGCACTATCCTGAAGTCCCATAGGTTTGTTGATCCTGTAGAATCCGGTAAACACATCGATATAAATCAACTAATCAAGTAAATGTCTATAGGTAAACTTCCCTTTAATTACAAACTAGGGTCTGCAGAAAATATAGTGGCCGGGCACCACTGCCAACAACCCAGATTTCTAAGCCTATGACAGACATAAATGATTTTAAGTGGGATATTGGTTTTTCAAATCTTCAACTCTTCAGTCTTATTCTCCTTGGACTCCTTGGAACTCTTTTCCTTGGACTCCTTGGCTCTATCCTCCTTGGACTCCTTGGATCTCTCCTCCTTGGACTCCTTGGATCTCTTCTCCTTGGACTCCTTGAATCCATCATAGCTTAAATATCCAAATGAAGAGACAATTCTCTCCTTTAGGGGGTATTGCCTCTTCTCTTTGGATATCTAAAGCCATCCAAACTCGATCTTCCAAATGATAGAAGACTCTCCCCTTTGAGGATGCTTTCTTCTTTTGGAATTTGAGTTGGATAAGAATATATACACTCAAATCTCATTTTCATAATTCTTAATAATTATTACAAATATTACATTAATTGGAAAGCAGTATATCTAAAATCACCTGCAGGGTTATCCTAATAAAAGTCTCAAGCATTTATGACATCTCAAGCAGTTATATAGGAAATAAAAATAACTCATCACAGCCACATTCTTAGCCATGCTCTTAATTATTGAGGGCTAAGCAGTCTCTGGAGCACCTATAGTATTTATTATTTAATGATATTAACCCTCATTTATTTAGGGGGGGATGAGCAAGCCCCTGTACAAAACATCATCAGAAATCATGACAGTTTGCCCCCCCCCCCCCATTTAACATTGCATGAGCTTGGCCATCTGCAAGAAAAGTAATATATATGTCATTCCTAACATAAGAGTAGAACTAACGTACATCACATCAATTCCCAGAGTACAGTAAAAGTAAGAAAACACAGTAATTTCATCCACAACATGCAGTGAAAATGACAAAAATCCTGGCACACAGCAGAAATGGAAACACCGGCCTAACCTAGATCTAGAAGTAGTGCCCTAGCAAACCATTTAAGTTAATTTAGTTTTTTTATCCTTTTTTAATACTTAGGGTACTGTATTTTGAGTTTAAATTGTATTATCCAATTTTGGAAAGTCTCGGGTCCTCCTAGGTGCTAGGTTGAGGGGATCCAAAAGGTCACTATGGGAAATAGGCTAGGCTTGGGGCTCCTAACACTTTAAGTAAATACTAGACCTTAAGATGAGTAGTTAAACAAGTAGCTTGCTGGATTTGGAGTTTTTTACAATTAGTTATGAATTTCTAAAGTTTGGAATATTAAGGAAATTATCTAATTAAGGGGTGATTTTATAGTTTTTATCTAAACTAGCTCCAAACTGATTGAAATCACCCCCAAAGGTCAAGAATTACCTGAGAAACTGTTCCCAAGTGTTTGGGGAAAATTTGGAATTTTTAATGATTTATTATGGGCAAAAAGGTGATTTTTAAATTAAGGCTAAGTTAAGGATCAGGTTGAGGTCAACCTAAGGTGCCCTATTTATCTCAAGTTAAGGACCTAATTCTGAACAATTCAAGCTATTATGGGTAATTTTCTGAGTTGAAATAGATTTATTATAATTTTTAGAAGGCAGTGGGCCCTATTTAATGGGTGAATTAGGGTTGGTCAGGGGGACACGTGGCACACGCGGGTTAGCGAGCTCAAACCGTGCGGCGGCGCAAGACAGATGGCGGCCCGGGACTAGCTCTGCGGTCCAGGGCAATGATTACAACTGCATCATATTCAGCGCCTATGATTGGGATGACGGCGACCGTGCGACACAATTTTATTAACCATATTAGCACGCGGTCGAGGCCGTCGAATTATCCGCTAATACGAGCGGACAACTATGATCGCGGCGGACCACGTGATCGAGCACAAGCTCAGGGCAACAGATGGATGAGCGTGGCGGAACGACAGAACATGAGCCGTTGATCAAAAGATCAACGGTCCGTATTTCACCAACCCGAGAATTAAGGAGAACCGAGACTCCAAAGTGATAATCGCCTCATTCGTCCAAACAGCTCAACCAAATGTTACAAAATTTTAAACATGGATTCTACTAGTGAAGAACATCCGTGGGGGCTATTTTTCGCCATCTAAAATGCATCATATAGAAACGTATTTAAATCTAAGTGTTCTAAATTAGGGTTTCAATTTTACCTCAATCCTTACGGTGGATTTGGTATATCTTCATACAGTTGAGCTTGTAGATTGTCCTCGTACATTTTCCTAGTTGAACATTAGCCTTGATTCATCCTGTATCGAAGGGAATTCGTTTAAGAACATTTACGACCTTGGTTGGCTGGAATCCTCATCGCTGGCGGGGGTTTCATGGTGGCTTTGAGTTGGGGAAGGTAGGGGTTGGTCGTGGGATCACTCACACGAAATTCCAAAGCGTTTGGAGGTCTAGGGCTTGAGAAATCAAAAAGAAAGCCCTAAATTTCACTATTTAAACCCCTTGACCTCCCTTAGACGGTGGGGATTAGATCAAGAGGTAAATAGGAGGGAAATCAGTCTATTTAGGCTGTGGTTTTGAAATTCTAGCCATCAATTAGTAGTTAATTGCATTTAATGGCCTTTAATGGGCCTTAATGAGTCATATTGACCCATTAGGAGCGAAAGTTGACCAAGTCAATGCTTGACTTGGTCAAATCAGTCAACTAGAACCCATGAAAAAGTGGATTGACCCAAGAATAGGGTTTGATTTGGTTTGAATTTGATTTGGACTCTAATGGGTCTTAAATGTGTCAAAATGACCCATTAAGGCTTGGATTGACTAAGTCAAAGTTTGACTTGGTCAATTTAGCCTATTTAGACCCATTGACTAATAGTGATGAATCCAAGGAGGTTTGGAATTGATTCGAAGTCAAATTTGGCTCAAATAGGCTAAAGTGGTCAATTTGGGTCAACCTTGGTTGATCTGGTCAACCAGGTTGACCCAGAACTTGGGTCTGGGCTCAGCAGACTCAGTCTGACCCACTGATCCCATTGGAAACAATCTTGGGATCTAGCTTGGTCAATTTGATCAAGTCAACTCCTTGGACCTAGTATTTGGCAAAATCAAGGTTAACAAACGAACCCCCAACAGGAGCGACGAATAACTAGTGAACCGCTTGTGTTGGCGTTGACCTACTTTTCTAAATGGAGTAAAGTGGAGAACATGAGTTAAAGATCATCAAAGAGGTGGAAGCAAGGTAGAGAGCTATTCTTCTGGCCTTACCCTATAACGAGGGTAGAGCCTAGAAGGAACAAAGAGCAGCAGTGCACAAGTAAGATATCACCCAAATGATGAATAAGTAGTAGGGCTCTCTTCTAGCCTTACCCATTAGGAATGACAGAGCCAAGGAAAGAACCAAGGTAGAGATCACTATAAGGGTGAAAAAGAGGTAAAGTGATTCTTCCCTAGCTTTACCCTGTAGTGAGGGTAGAGCCAAAGAGAGAATCAAGGGTAAAGGTAACCACGAGGGTGAAAAAGGAGTAAAGAGATTCTCCCCTAGCCTTGTCTTATAATGAGGGAAGAGCCGAAGAGAGAATCAAGGGTAAAAGTAGAACGACTATCTGCCTGACCATATTAAAATAGTAGAATAGAAGGTGAAGGGGGTCCCATCTCCTCCTACTCATCTCAGAATAGTGGATTGTGGTGACTCAATATTTTCCTGACCAAATCAAAACAGGAAATAAAGGAGTCACGAAGTCTGGTGTCTGCCTGATCACAATAGAACACTCAGGAAAAAAGGTGGTGAGGAATACCTGCCAGGTGCTCTGTAAGGCCCCCTCGACCAAGTAAAACCAACTACCTACCTGAGCGTATAGAAATAGCAGCGTAGAAGATGAAAAGATCTCGTCTCCTCCTGATCTTTTCAGAATAATGGATTGGGGTGACTTAGCACTTTTGTCTGACCTCAGCAAAAGTGACTAAGCCATGAAATGGAACCATGCCTAATCTTAAACAGGACATCCAGGGTAAATGGATGTTAAGGAATGCCCCCCAGGAACTCTATCGGGCTCACTCAACCAGGTAAGTAAAACCAACTACCAATCTGACCATATCGGGCAAGCGGGTAGAAGGTGAAAAGGATCCCACTCCTCCTGATCCTTTTTGAATAGTGAATTGGGGAGACTTACTACTTCTACCTGAACTCAGCAAGAAGCTCACAAGCCCCTAAATAGAAGCCTGCTTAGTCTTTAACAGGACATCCAGGGTAAAGGGGTGTTGAGAACTGCCTCCTAGGGACTCTGTCGGGCTCTCTCAATGTAAGTAAAACTAACTACCAGTTTGACCATATCTGGACAGTGGGGTAGAAGGTGAAAAGAATCCCGCTCCTTCTGATCCTTTCATAACAATGGATTGGGGTGACTCACTACTTCTGCCTGACCTCAGCAAGAAGCTCATAAGCCACAAAAATGGAAGTCTTCTTAGTCTTTAACAGGACATCCGGAGTAAAGGGGTGCTAAGGAATGCCTCCTAGGGACTTTGTCGTGCTCTCTTAACGGGTAAGTAAAACCTACTACTAGTCTGACCATATCTGGACAGCGGGGTAGAAGGTGAAAAGGATCCCGCTCCTCCTGATCTTTTCAGAATGGTGAATTGGGGTGACTCACTACTTCTACTTAACCTCAACAAGAAGCTCATAAGCCACAAAATGGAAGCCTGGTTAGTCTTTAACAGGACAACCGGAGTAAAGAGAGGTGGTAAGGAACACCTTCCAGGTGCTATGGAGAGGCTTCTCTTAACCAGGTAAGCTTCAACATCTGCTCGACCAGCTCGGCCTTGCAAATGAGGAAGGGCTCAATACTCACTCAATCATTTCAACTGAGTGAATAAAGAGTCAAGCTATGATGCCTTCCTGATCACAATGGGACAATCAAAATGAAAAGATAGTGGTAAGGAGTACCTTCTAGGGGTTCTGTTAGGCTCTCTCAACCAAATAAGTAAGACCAACTACATGTCTATTAGTATCAAAATAGTAGGATAGAAGGAAAAAAGTCACCTCAACATCAGTCTAACACGGATCTGTGTAGGGATGTGAGGGAGAAAGGAAAGGTATATGGAAAAATTCTAAGGGTAGATCCACCTAAGGAATCCCAAGCTAGCATCTTGATAATACATAGTAGAGGACAAATCGTCGTGGCCATGAGTATCCAAATGCCGTCAGGATTTCTAAGGGAATCCTAACCCTACTCTAAAAGGGGAGGAAGACATCAGAATGGTGTCTCCCAAGAAAGTTGGAAGAGATACACCCTCAGTAGAGTGTGCAAAGGGGTAATCTTATTCCAAGGGAGTAGAAAGAACTGAAGTAGCGAGGGGGCACCTCCGCTATGTCAAATAGGACTATGCCTAGCAAAAATAATTATCAAAGGAGCTACAGTGGTAAACCCATACTAACTGATGGGGATCCTGTAAGGAGTAAAAATAATATCAAAACATCCAAATGACATCTTCAGCAGCTCGGAGTCAGGTCTCAATGGGAAAGCAAGTGGTAAAGGCACATAAAGGCTAACTTTCTACTAGAAAATCAAAGCTCAAGAAAAAGGTGATGATGATACCTAAGGCACGACACCCCATATCACCAAGTAAGAGAAAAAGAACCAAAACAGTGATGGAGCACTCTCGCCACTAAGGATAACAACTCTGAACGAGAAAAAGCTCACAGTGGTAACACCCACATAAACTAGTGGGACCCTGTGGGAAGTTAAAGTGACCTCAATACATTCATAAGACTAATCTGGCGACTGAGCCTAGATTATGAATGGTAAGATAGGTCACAAAAAGGAGTAGAAGAATTGATCTTCTGCTATAAGATTAAAGTTCTCAAAGTAGTGATATTAACATCCAAGACATGATATACTACATTACACCAAGGAAGATAACTCTAGGTAGTAAGGGGACACGCTCACTACATGAGGATAGTAATCAGGAATAAGATTAATAAAACATCAGAGGGTCACAGTGGTAACACCTACCCTACTTGGGTAGGATCCTGTGGGGAGCAAAAGCAACAAAACCACATTCATAGAACTACTCTAGAAGCAAAGAGTAGGGTACGAGTATTGAAGTAGATTGGTGAAAGAAATCAAGAAGTCGATCTTCTACTGGAAAATCAGGACTTCTGAGGATGTGATGCCATCTGAGATAAGATGTACTACATCACAACTAAAAAGAAACAACTCTAAGGTGACAAGGGAGTACACCTGACACCTAGTATAATAATCATGAGTGATATCAATGATCATCAAAAGATCACAGTGGTAAAACCTATCCTAACTGGGTAGGATCCTATGAAAAGTAAAAGTAACACTACCACATTCATAGGACCACCCTGGTAGTTCATAGCAGTGCATGAATGGGAGAGTAGGCTACAAAATGAGGGCAGAAGGGGATTGATCTTTCCTCATAAAGGCCCAAGCCCAAAATGTTGTGATGTTGATATCCAAGATATGATGTATCACATCACTAGCAAAGAAAAATATTTAGAATGATAGAGATTTATGATCAACTAAGTGTGGACTCATCCTTAAAGCAATCCTTGAAGTACTTCAAAGGAGAAGAAAGAAAATTTTTGGGGAATTTGTGCTTTTAGAGAGTTTTATCGGGTTCCCCCTATGATAAGGGCAACCGATTTTGCTCTACTAAAAGCTTCCCTCTTTTTATCACATGTATTATTTTTTTAAGTGAGGGAATAGTGAATGGCTTTGATAACCCAGGCCATATTCGTCACATGAACAAGACTAGGGAAAGAGATTACACATGATTTTATAAGGAACATAATAATTGGTTTTGATAACACATACCACATTCAGCTTATGTGAATGAACTGCGGAGCACAATCATGGTGAAATTAATGTATAACTAAAATCAAAATCAAGATAGAGGATCAACATTACCACTCCTGACTAGCATGGGATGGTATGGACCAGTATCTCACCTCAAAAAGGGTCTAAACAAAAGACTCTAGCATCCCTCATCATATTCAACTCATATGAATGGACTGGGGGCGACAACTATCAGATCATTGCTGATAGTGAGAAACTCAAATTGGGATAGTGGATCCCTATCACCACACCTGACTATCACAGGAGGGTGTGGACCCAGTATCACATCTCAAAAAAAGACTTAAATTATTAGTTTTGATATCCCATACCACACTTGGGGTGAAAAGTAAAACTGGGGACTAGGCCCCATAAGGGGAGAACAAACTAAGATTCTATGCACTAGCACCAATGTGATTGGTGCATACAGATAGAAGTACAAAATATCCCTACGGCGTATTAGTGTATCAACTTTAAGGATAGTCTTTGACTCTTCAAAGCAAATGTCATGTGGTAGAGGACAAATCGTCGTGGTCACACAGACTGCAAAAAAGTAAGAGGAATCCTTTCAGGAGCTATATATACAGAGGGATATCTGTAGGAGGTAGGGTGTCCGCCTGCAACACACTAGACTCAGGTATAGTACTTTTTTAAGTATTGCACATTGATGACAGGCATGGGGTGAACACCATTAACATCAATAAGTAGGTAGGCACCACCTTCATAAACATGCTCTATAAAGAAAAGGGCCTTCCCAAATAGGCTCAAACTTACCACTTCAACGCTCTCTAACAAAGCGATCGTGTGACCGGGCCATTCGGGCCTGGTATTGCTTAAGATTCTGATAAGCTTGTAAACGAAGCTCTTCTAAACCATCAAGCTCTTTCAATCTTAGTCGGGCATTATCTTCATCAGATAGATTATAACTAACTACTACACGTAGTGAGGGGAGCTCGACCTCAAGTGAGAGGATTGCTTCTACCCCAAAAGTTAAAGCATATGGGGTGGACTGAGTAAGAGTATGGTAGGTAGTCCTATATGCCCATAATGCTTCATGTAGCTTATCGTGCTATTATCTCTTATTTGCAACAAGGATTTTCCTTATTAGTTGCACAAGAGTTTTATTAAATGTCTCTACCAAGCCATTGACTTTGGGGTAGTAAATTGAAGAGTATTGCTAATTAATATTATGGCGATAGGCAAATTTGACAATTTTGGTGCATCTAAAGGACGGGCCGTTATCGGAGATTATACGGTGCGAAACACCAAAGAGATAAAAATATTATCGCGAAAGAAGCGCATCACATCTTCTGATTTAACTTCCTCAAGTGGGACAGCTTCTGCTCCGTGAGAGAAGTAATCAGTGGCAGCTAAAATGAACTTATGACCCTTAGAAGAAGGTGAGTCTATAGGACCCACTACATCCGTGCCCCATCCCTCAAATGGCCAAGATGATACAGTAGGGTACAACGGATTAGGGAGTTGGTGAATCACTGTGCCATGAACTTGGCAATGGTGGCACCTTCTAGCATACTCCATTAAATCGTGGATCATAATCGGCCAGTAGTAGCCAAGGCGTTTAATTTTGCCTTTCATGTTAGGTCCAGATTGATGAGCACCACATAACCCTTCATATATCTCACCCATGACCTTATGAGCATCTTCTTTATTGACGCATCTCAATCACATTTGGTCAAAGAAGGGTCGATACAATGTTTCATTTGTGTAGGTGAATGATAGAGCCCTCTTTCTAATTTGAGCAGCGAGAGATCTATCATCCAGAAGCCTATCATGCTTTAAATATTCTATGAATGGCTCTCTCCAATCTAACTCCTCATCCACAGCAAACACTATGAGGGTCTGATCGGGAGAAGAAAAGTCTGCAGGGCACAGAGCTTGACGATACTGGATAGAAATAGACACAGGATTTCCAGTATAGTCAGCTAATTCTTTTGCTAACTTGGCTAAGGCATATGCTTTTCCATTTTTAGATTTAGGGATCTTGGCCAAAGTTACTTTTAGTATAAAGAACAAGAGCTCTATTACTTTGATCGATCTTATACCTCTACCTCTACCCCTACCTATTCTAGGGTGTACATCATGCCTCACTGCAAACTAAGAAGGATCTTTATCAGATTGTGTAGTGGAAACACCTTGCTCAATATTAATCTGTGATGGACCCTGTTCTGAAGATTGTATAGGACCCTGTGGAGGTGACTGCGTAGGACCCTATACAACACTAGTAGGTTTCACTGGTGACTGAGCTGGTGGAGTTTTATGAGTCTTTTGAGGTACATAGTACACGGCGTCATCGTAAATAGAAACCTTATGCACAGTAAAGGGCTGGGTGTCTCCAGGAATGGTATACTTGATATCATTCCCCATAAACTTCATATATTGGTGCAAGGTAGAGGGTACCATTCCATACTCATGGAGCCAAGGCCTTCCTAAGAGAGCCCTGTATGAAGTATCAGCCTCAAGTACATGAAATTTTGCCTCAGTTGGGAAATTTCTAAACTTCAAAGGTAGGGTAATAGACCTTAGAGCTCGCTAGCCTTGTTCATTGAAGCCCTTCAATATAATCTTGTCAAAAGTGAGCTTCAAATGACCTAGGGAGAGGCTCTTTAAAGCTTCATAAGTTTGAATATTTACTGAAGCCCCTTGGTCAATGAGGACCCTATTCAACTCATAACCATTGACTTCAGTAGTGACGTATAAGGGACGATTATGCTCAGTAGTCCCTAAAAGAATGTCACGACTAGAAAAGGTGATGCATGACATCTCTTTTAAATAGCATGCATCCCCAACATAATCATAAGCAAAGAAGGCTTGATAGGACTCTGGTTCAAGCAAGGCTTTTACCAGTGTCTCTCTCAAGTCAGAGGACATCATCAAAGCATTATAGACACTAAGAAGGGAATGAATTTTTCTTAGATGAGCCAACACATTATAGTCAACATGCGACTGAGGGCCTTTCCCTTTCTCCTTATACTTCTCTTGAGAGGAAGGGATAGGATCGTCCTATAGGGTGACTATGTTTTTATATTTTGTATTCTTAGCCATCCGAGGTGGAATGACATTCCCTGAACGCAAATGAACTTTATGTATTGAGTCATCCTCAACAGAAGATTCCTTTGGTTCAGTGGTGGTGGCTGGTGTTGGCTTTAAGAAAAGTGTCTGGAGTGGATTCTCGGATTCATCTTCAAATCCATGTGACAACCACCCTCTTGTATGGTGAATACTGATTCTTCATCATACTCAAACTCAGACTCATTATTACACTTAGAATCATTCACATTATAAGAGACATGTAAAGCATGAGAAAACTGAGTATTAGCAGAAACTGAAGTAGAAGTAGAAGTAGAAGAAAAAATAGGATACCAAAAATAGCTAAAATCACCTTCTTCTATTATTTCTTCATCAAATGAAGAGAAAATAAAGTCCTTCAGCGTAAGCGCTAGAAGGAACCTTATCTTCCCCTCTGAGGTTACAATAAGCTTTTCTTTTTCATATATTTTTTTAGCATAAGTAAAAGATTAAAAAGAAATGTGCTCATCCGCACTACAACAGTAGAAAAAAAAGGTACAAGTGCTGGCGTCATAATTGGAGCGGCAACTGTCGACTTGGCCTGGGGAGGCCTCCTCTCAACCACCTCTAAACATTGAACTGCACAATCAATCATCCTCTTGATCTTCTTGGAGAGTGCTAACTTCCACTCTCCCTCAGAACAGTGGGGTGATATGCCACTGCTGCCCTGACTATAACTCTGACTGTCAATGTGGCTGGGACTAGAGATCATCTTAACTGTCTGAGTGGTCTTGCCCTTGGGCTGCACCAAATCATTGTCCTAGAGGTGTATCTATCCTGTGGCCATCAACCTCTCAACTCTATCCTTGAACACATAACAGTCCTCTGACACATGCCCAATGTGTCTGTAGTAAGGACAATAGAGTGAGTGGTCTGTCTGTCTCTCATCCTCCACTCTATTATAATTGGGGAATGTCAGAATGTTCTTCTTAGTAAAGAATTTAAATATTTTTCTTACACTTTCCCTTTTGAAGGGATATTTCTTACTAAGCTTCTCCTGTAGGTATTGCTGACTCTTTGGAGTCCTATGGGAGGTCCTGAGCTGCACTGCTGGCTGACTAGAGAAGTGTGACTGCTACAGCCGCTACGGAGCTGAACTGACTAAGGGCCTCTTGCCCTTATTTAGTGGTCCCTAGATACTGTGTACCTCTCCTCTCCTAGGTGGAGGTGCCCCTAAAAACTTCTGATGTTGAGGTCTGCACGAAGGCTGACTCTCAACCTTATGAGGGACTGTATCAGGTATGCTTTCCTCCAAACTAGTGATCTTGGTCAATAACTTCTGAAAGATTTGAATGCTGTAACCCTTCAGATATGGAGCGATAGGACCATCTATATTCTTCAAAAGAATCTCAACTACATGCTTCTCCTGTAGCTGGGGTTCACACTGTAGGCTGAGGTTCCTCCATCAGACTATATAATCCTATAGTGGCACCCTATGATACTGTCTAGTGACCACTAACTCTCCTTCAGTGACATGGTGCTTTGCACTAACAAATCTCTATATGAACAGCTACTCTAACTCTGCAAAGGTCTCGATTGAGTCATTGGGGAGGTCGGCATACCAAGCAAACGCCACCCCAATTAAACTGCTGACAAAAAGACTCAATATTAAGGCAGCATTCCCTCCTATATTACAACATATGGCCCAATACTGAGCCACATGCTACCTCGGGTTCCTAAGCCTGTCAAATACTCTAAATCTAGGAGGGATCAATCGAGGGGGTAGGGCTCTTGCTCGTACTCAACTGGGTAAGGACGCCCTCTACTAACTACCTCTTCAGCCTTCTTGGAAGAAATCGCCTGCTCTGCCTTCTGAGCTATCAAATTCTGGATCTGACCTCCTAATAACTGAGCTGACTGACTTTGGACTGGAGTAGTATAAGGAGGCATTGTGGGTGGTGTTGGGATTGCTCTCTGGACCTTATCCACTTCTACGGGGTCTAGTGTAACTGGTGGTACTATTGGCTGATTTCTAGAAGTACTGGTAGCGGCTACACCCGTCATCTAGGGCATCGCCCCCAAGGCTGTTAACTGTGTAGTCATAGCTGTGGGTCTCCGAAAGGATTTTGCTCGTGTGGTTCAAATGCAAAGGGTACGATCACACTATCCCGTAGGACAAAATAGTCGTAGACCTTTACGATCGACACAAGCAGGCCGATGGAAGAGCAGATGGAGTTATAGATACGATTAGCCATGGAGGATAGCAGGTTTTCACCCACCAACCTCGATGGATAATAATATCTATAACCCTAAATTCACGAGATTTCTCATATTCGATACATCAGCTCGAATAGGGTTTATTTGATTGTGGGGATCGATTTCCTACGGGCGCAAGCCCCCGTAGTTAGTTACATCCTAAGCCTTGACTTAGAAAAACTCTCGATTAAGGATGTTAGATTATCTCCTCTAATGGGTTTAGTGCAAGGGTATTTCTAGGCTTCCTAATCAAAGGGAAATGTCCCAACTTGGTTCAATCAAATCACGCGTGGTTCAATCAATATCCGGCCGGCTAGGAGAAGTGAAAACTAGAGAAAAAAAAAGAAGAGAAGCAAAGCACCTCATGCAAGCACGAGAGAAAAAAGGAAGTGGCGTCATCTATGTGACACAGATGGGTAGGATTTATAGCCTCTAAAAAAGTAGAGAACTAACCCACCAATAAGGTGTGTAGGGGTTACTCGTACCCTTCACCTTTAGATCCTAAATCTATAAGAGATGTAGTGTCGTACAGACAACACTAGCATCTACAACCTAGCTAATGCAATCTGGACTTATTCCTTGCCTGAAAAAGGAAGCTAGCTAAAATCCTAAGCACAACCAACCGTCCTATATGTATGCAAGATGGGGAGGGTCTATCCTAATGAATCAAGGATTTGTAGTTCAAAAGAAATAAATCAGGGACTCTATAATATGCGAAGGAATAAATCTAGCGTTGTATGATGCATGAAAAAGATGCACAATTAAGAGATGTCCTTAGATCCACTAATGCAATGCATGTAAGTGAAGTTAATTATAAAGAAAAGTGTATAAGAACGTATGCATGACATCCAGAGTACAAAAAAAAATAAATAAACACACCCTAAGGGTACCCTTCAGGCAAGATACCCGCACAGAAAATCATCATAGTCATGCCCACTTCGTGTGGGAAAACAGCGATGCCCAATGGCATAAATAGGTGGCCTACTCGACAGGCCTAAATGACCCTAATGGTCTCTAAGGCTCACAGAAAAAAAGGGGGGAGGGGGTATCGCACCCAAAATCGGAAAAGGCCAAAATCCTAGCAGAAAAACAACGATGCCCACTTCGTGTGGGAAAACAACGATGCCAACCGGCATAATAGGTGGCCTACTCTACAGGCCTAAATGACCCTAATGGTCTCTAGGGCTCACAGAAGGGGGGCAAGCTTTGGCCTATAGGGCCAAAGCTTCGTTAGTGAACTAACCTAAGGCCAGCTACCTAAACATACTAGAATACCTATTAACAAATTGTGTGTGATGTGTAGCAATTCCGATATGTAATTAAGAGTTTAAGTTGCAGAAGTCATACCTGACCGTGGCGCAGCCACTTAATAGCTCCAAGCAAGTAAATGGTTCATTGATCCCTGATCGTGCAAGACCCAATGTACCTGCTGTGGCGCTGCCACTTAAAAGCTTATAAGCAATTGACGCCGCTTGATCATTGACAATGCAACACCGGATGTACCTCGCAAAGTAAGACAAAAGAAAACATATATATAAGCGTAGATGCCGTTCAGAAAAGAAATGCAAGTAAGAAAATATAACTGACAGAAAAATGTAAGAATTGCATTTACAGAACATGTATAGGTAGTAAATACTGAATAGCAAAAGAAAATGTAAGCCTAACCTAGGACTAGAAGTAA
>NW_021318618.1:3190029-3230030 GCF_001605985.2 Dendrobium catenatum | reverse complement strand
TATTTACTAAGGGAATCTAACCCAAATGAGAAAACATTATTTATACCCAAAAGACACTAAAGGATCCTAATAAACAAGTCTAACCACAAAATTATAGATCTCAAAATAACCTGCAAGAATTTATAAATGAACTACTACACAAAACTCTACAAGGAGAAAATCCACCAAAGTTTCTTTTTCTTTTGACACAAAATCCCACCCAACAACCCATAATCAAGTGCCTCTCATTTTTTTTTGGAGTGGGGTAGACTTGTAGAAGTTTTCTTAACGAATAGGCACTATAAAGCCTTCCATCAAGAAAACATTCACAAGACAAAATCACAAAATCTCAATACGAAAATAATTCACATAAAGCCTTCGATATAAAACATTCACAAAATCTATCGTGAATCTTTACAACATGAAACGACTCACAAAACTTCCAACCAAAGACCCACTCATAAAATCTCTCAAAACAAAACACTTCTTAAAATTTCCAACTCATGAAGGCATTCGCGAAACCTCTCATTAAAACAAACTCATAAAGCCTCCAAAAGAGAAAAAGACTCCCAACCAAAGTGCTATTCACAAAATCTTTCAATACAAAACAAATCATAAAACGTTCGCCTCATCACTATCCCTCTAACAAAGAATCATAAGCAAATAAAATGAAAAGACTATTCAAACTCACCAACACAAACTTTATAAAAATATAGAAATTCGCAAATGCATGCTACTTTAAATGCTAACGGAAGAAAAAATCATTTATAGTGAAGTAAACTAATCTCCAATCTTAAATACATAAACCATCATAGTCAATCACATATGCAATATTGGGAAATACTTATAGGTTCAAACTTCTTCAAACATGAAAGTAAGTAAATTTTTATATGACATCGAAAAGATAAATGTAATTGCAAGTAAGAGGGATACATGCTTTTGTGAGAGAGTTTAGAGAGACTACCCATGTAATCTTTCCACCTTCCCCTTTCTTTTATGCCAAACATGGATGAATAAGAACAAAATTATATAGCACAAGACTTTTCCAATCCAACATTTGAGCTACATGCACTTAGCAAGAAGAAAGAAATTCTCATGTCATCACTTCAAAAAAAAACTCAAGGGAAGAGAACATGAATCAAGTATAAATTTGTCATATTAGTTGTTCAATTTCAAACATGCCAAACTATCTATGGCTAGTAACAATCATGTTCGCCTCCTAAAAGCACTAAGACATCATTCAATAATCAAATATAAATGACAAAGTTAAGCAACAAGAAATAGTAATGAATATTTTGTTCAATTCATTGCAACAATAATCCAAACTATAACATTATGAATGTAACATCAAGCCTCATATGAAATGCTCTAAGTGTGAACAAAAGAAAACCAAAACTTGATGATTCAAAAGCATACAAACAACGTTTATGTTCTTCACAGAGATGAAGGAAACTTGCAAGTACATGAATTAGAGAACAACTTTCACATGAAGGTACCTTTCTAATGTCATTTTTTTTATTCTTGTAATAATGATTTTGCCTAGAATAAAAGCTCAAGCTGTAATGATAAACAAACTTTCAACCAACATGGGATGGAATCATGCTCAACATCTATGCAATAGTTTATGTTTATAGCATGTGAACATCCCCTTAAAATCTCTACAGGAAGAAAATTGAGAAGACAAATTTGATTCCAAATACAATTCTAGAGAAAGAGTAAATGAACTAAATTTGGTTATGCCTAAAGAACTTGCATATCTATATACCAACATAACCGTTTGAATATGGGTATATATGTAGACATCATTAGTAAGTACAACCGGAAAGTACAACTTTAAAGAAAATTCATGATTTCGTAAAACTTCGATGCTAAATGTGTATCCGATCTAGTATGTTGCAAGCATGTATGTAAGTTCTCTTAACAAATAAACTTCATTAAATGCATACCCTCCTTTCTAAAGTTAATGTAGCCAACACAAGGGTGTTTGCTAATAAACGTCACCTCTTTCTATATGATTTGTCAAAAGTACAAAAGTTTAAGAAATGATGTAAAGCAATCTCTTTAGATATATTTCCATGCTTTAAGCCCTAATTTAAACCACATGCTATGGCTCCCAAAAATAAATCTCATATATCATCTATTTCTTTCAAAGCAAAACGAGTCAATAGATATTTTGGCAAGCTCTACAATAACCTTAGACATTTCCCAAAGAGGATTAAAACATCATTTGATAATCAAGTAAATGTAGTGGAACTAAACAACAAGAAAAAGTAGTGAATGCGCCCTCTAATTTATAACAAAGCTAATTTATAACAAAGATCGAAGCCATTTCAACCATCACATTTTGAAGCATAAGATATTCATTCATAAGCGACGAGTTTGGAGAAGAAAAACTCATGAAAGTAAGACTCATGGCTCTACAGCTATTTCATTCAACGACCATATGCATTTTTAGACTCCTCTTTCTTTGTTCTGAGATGAACAACTAACACGACATTTAGCAAATAAGATTCATTCATTTCAAGAAAATAAGCCTACACAACCAAATTTATAAAACTTGACTAATGAATGATACTTGGAATAAAACATGGGATGTAAACTAATTCATGTGATCTCTAAGGAAAATACTAACTCATGTTCAAACTTTCTTTCCTTATATTTTAATGAGGTCTATCATGCACAAGTACCAAAAGAGATAATATTTCGATAATTACAACTAACCAAAGTTTTCATGTTATATAAAGAAATGGTTCTGACGCTTCAAAAGCATATGAATTCTCACATACTATCACATGGAAGGCACTTCTAACATATTGAAGGCAAGAATACAAGATCATAAGCATATGACAAAAACTCAAACGACATTAGAGTCTCTCAAATTAGATAGACAATGCTCACAAAACACTTTGTATAATTACAAAATTAATAAGTTATGATCAAAGTAAAGCTTTAGTTTGACCCAAAACATCACAATTCCTTTCCAAGAACATTTCACCAAACAATTCATATGCAATGCTTATGAAATCATACAAAACTAACTAGCAAGAAAATTTGATTTGTACACACACTTGATTAAAATCATATAAATAGTTTGCACAAGATATTCTATAGCCCATGTAAGAGAAGACATATATGCATTTACATTATAAAGAGAGAACCAAAAGACTTTCAATCTCTTCTTTTTTTTCTCTTAATCAATCTCTTTTTTAAAGAACCCAAGCACAAAACATGTTGATTCAACCAATGCTCATGAAGTACAAAAAAAATCATATTCATGTATACGATTAAACAAAGCCATGTATCCAAGCTCATGATTCTCTTGAGGACATAGGAATGATGGGATGCAAATACATTTCCTTAATGCCCTCATTTGATCAAAGTTCATGTGTGAATCTCTAATGAGCATTACTACAAATACCTTGTGTGCATGCTTTGACAATGAGTTAATCATAGCTCCTCATGATTTGTCACCACCTACTACTAAAACTTCTAAATCATGTGATATAAAGCAAATGTGGGCTCACAGGCTAACTACCCATTCCGAAACAATGTGAAATCAACAAGTTTGGTAAGATTGCCAGCCAACGCGTAATGCCAAAATCAACCATAAAATTTACCATGGAGAGTGAATACATCCGCTTATAAATCCGTCGGGCTAAGAGTGTGATGCCATATACACCACAAAGCCTCATAAGATTACTCAAGATTTATGCCATGGCCACCTCAACAAGACACATATATGAAGCAAAAAGAAGAAATTTAAACAAGTTTGGCTCTCAGATTTTTTTTATTTTACAAAGCTCTAAACATTGTATTTAGGAAATTTCAAAATGAACTAGCCTATCATGTAAACAAAAGTCTCCAATGCAAGCACAAATGACCAAGCTCTCTTTGGTAGCAATTTCACCAAACACAATCGATGCCATTGTTTGAAAATTGAAAAAGCATAAAATGAATGAGACCAAAAGATATATGGATATGATGATGCTTGCTTGTAAACTAACAATACTTCCATGTAACAAATGTTTATAAAGTGCAAGAAGTCTTCCCAAATCACATTAGTCTTCTCTTTGTAATGACCACAAAAGACACAACACAAAATTATATGGAATCTACTCATGCCGGAAAGGTAAACTTTCCAACGAAACTCACAAAATTCCTTCTTTTTTTTTTTACCAAGAAAAACTTCTACCAATTTTAATGGGCATTAACACAAACACCCTACATGCATGATTTAGTAAAAGAACACCATGGCTTCTCAAGCTTTGCCATCATTCACACCTAAAGCTTCTAAACCATATGACCTAAAACAAATGCAAACTTATATGCTAATTATCCATCTCAAAATAAAGTAAATTGACGAGTTAGAGAGAGATGTAAAACAAAATATGATCAAACCAACTACTATCATCACAAGCTATTGTAGGATTTTAACAGAATTAATGAATACCCTCACTTAGAAATCCATGGGGCAAGAGGTGTAATGACATATACACCATGAAACTTCCACCCATATTTTCAATCTTTAGCTAAAATAAGTTCCACATGAACACCACTTGTTACCAACTAAATCATCCACAATATCCTAAATTAAGATTAGAAGAAATGCTGGAAGCTAAGGTAGAGAAGAAGACTAAGAAGAAGAAGAAGAAAAGGGGAAGTAAGAAGAAGAAGGAGAGGAGGGGGAAGAAGAAGAAGGGATTTACCTTGCAATTTGGGGAAGATCGGTCAACAAAGACAGAGGAGGCGAAACCCAGATCGGTCCAGGCGGGAGGCGTCGGGGCCATCGGGTTCGGTCTCCCCTAGTTCACGCGAGGGAGGGAGAGGGAGCTAGAGACCTTCGGGCACCTTGCTCTGGACGGACCTGAGAGAGAGAGATCCGGAGAGGGAGGGAGAGCTCGGTCGGGGTCTTCTACACACGGGAGAAGAAGAAGAAGAGGAGGAGGAGCTCGGCCTCGTCTGGAGCTCGCGAATCCGAGAGAAAGGATTCGCCTGGGATCCCCGGAACCGAGAGGAATAGAGCGAGAGGGAGAGCATCCATCCGAGAGAGAGATCGCTGCCCGTTAGAACTCTCGCTTTTTTTTTTTTCTTATCCCCTCTCTATACCCAGACATCGAAGCTTCGCCTCTGTCCGAGGCCTGCTCCCGTCTCAGTGAATCATCTGAGACGCGGGATTTGGGCTGAAACGAGGATCTCGTTTGATCGCAGTCGTTGAAGTAGTTTCTTGATTTAGGGGATAAATTCAAAATGCTTAGAAAGGCAATTGGATCCTAATGGGACCAAACCAAGTTGAACCAGGCCAAATTTGGCTGAGATCGGGTCAGACTCGAGTGCGAATTCGACTTAATTCGGGTTCGAGCCGGTGCGACAAATTCGATCACACGGAATTGAGTCCAGCATGATAATCGATTTAAATCAAATGGGGTCGGGTCGATTCGAGCGAAATGATAGAGTCTAATTAGACAGTCGAGCCCAATTCGACTAAATTCGAGTCGGTCCGAGCCCGAATTGAACTCAACGAGGTCCAATAGCATTGATCGAATGCGCTCGAGGGCACTCGAACGAAAATCGAGGTTAACAATAGTCGTCTTGGATCTGGCCATCTTTTCCATCTATGGATGAAGGTGTAGAACTGTAGCATCTGTATCCATTGACCTGGGAGATCCACCTACCTCGGGGTCTCCCTTCTCATCCTAGTCCTCAGGCTCTCTTTACTCGTCCGAGTGACCTCGACGGGTGATCACATAAACCCGATGCACTGGTATGTCCTCCTCTGACTCATCTCCTAGTGTGTCATCCGCTGTGAAGGCTCATCGGAGTGCCTCTATGTAAGGACTCATAGGGGAAGTGAACCTATGAGGACTAGAGGCTAAAGTGATCTCCACTCGATCTGATGATCCATTGGGTGCAGGTACTACATTATCATCACAAGTCATCAGGATTATCTCAGACCCGGAAGGAGCTATAATATCCATCTGATCCACTGTATCCACTGGTTGCTCAGTCTTTGCCAACGGTACTGTCTCTACTAACTGAACTGAGTTGACAGGGGAGCCCGCATGTCGATGTCTCCAAACCCATCTACTGTGATGGGGCTCCATACTGGTAATCAACTACTGAGGGGCTACCACTACTAAACTAATCTGGGACTGAGCAGTCTCCCACTGCTGTCTCCATCCATGGCAATGTGGGTATCATCTTACAGCTGGAGTAACTGCCGATGGTCTAACCACTGGAACTGTCTCTACCGACTGCTGTGGTGACTGTCCTTTCTGCCAACTATATATCTTCCTCGTAGTCAATCTCCTCAATTGAAAAGTCTCTTGAGAGATCTGTCGGAGTAACATCTTCTGACTGACAGGCCCTCTACCTCGTACTAGGCAGACAATATTTTGAATCCTCTAGGAGAGAGCTCAAACACCAGCATCTCTAGGGACCCTAGCCCAGGGTAAGGTAGTGGTGATAGGAGGAGCTACTACTATGCGGGCAATGTCCTCCTCATCCACATTATGAGTCAGTGGAGAGAAGAGTCCTCCCTGGATCGCCTTTATCTCAGGGGCTACTACAACGTCTGGTGTGGGCACAACTATAACTGTTCGTGATCTCTGCTGCCTGAGAGCCACTCTCCTCTAAACTAGCTCATCAAGAGCTATCGTATCTGTCATCTGCTGCATATTTGCCTCATATGCAGCTAGATGGAGCCTCCTATTCCTATTCCTCCTGGCCCTTCTCTTAAGGTCGGAGATGGAGGAAGACAGAACATCTGAATTTACTGTCTAAGTGGCAGGCAGAACAGGGACAACGAGAAGTGTCGGGGTCTGCCCGGCACTCTTAAGGTGAGAGAGCCGAGCAAAAGTAGAAACCTGGTGAGAAGAGGGAGAAGGAGCCTCGGTCTGGGCACCCCTCTTCCTAGTGGAAGTGGGAGGGGGAACTCAAACTCAAGGTATCTCCATCGGAACAATGGTGGTAACAATAGCAGCAGGCTGCCGGCACTGAGAGGCCAGAGCAACCTGTGCAACAGGAGCGGTAGGCACTGGTCGCCTAGCCACAGAGCGCACTAACTGCGTAGGTACAGGAATGGGACGAGCAGGTGCCCGCGCTATTCGCCTAGCAACTGAACGTCTAAAAGGGTGCATAGCTGCACGTCCTCTTCCTCTGAGGATGAGAGAAAGCAAAGACCTTGGCCAGGATGGGTCCACCAATAGTGGCGAATGCCGAGTCGGTGAAGGAATCAAAAGTAATCATAAAAGAAGAAAAGATTTGAATAAGGATTTAATAAAGATAGATAAGAATGAATAAAGGACAGAATAGCCTGCAATGCTAGAAAGAAGTAGAGTAGGGAAGGATCCTAGCAAAGGGGAAGGAACCCTAACTAAGGAAAGACACTAACTAAGAGTGGGATGAACCTAATCTAAGGAGTATCAATACCGGAGTACACACAAGAAAAGATAATATATGATTCGAAGATGGAGAGAGAAATTGGTCCCACCGTGGTCACCAGAATCCTGTGGATCTCCGAAAGAGCACTGCTCGTGGGGTTCGAATGTAAAGGGTACGACTACACTATACCGTAGGATAAAATGATCGCAGGCCTTTACACTCGACATGAATAGGTCATGGGGGGGGGAAGATTAGATCATGCATACCACTAACCATTAAGGATAGAGGCTCTCGCTAATGCAACCCGATATGTAGCAATATACATGACCTGATCAAAATAGATTTCCCCCACTCGATATAATAGCTCGAGCGGGGTTTATTAGATGTGAGGCCAAGTTTCCCACGGGCGCAAGCTCCCATGGTTAATTACATCCCAAGCCGGAGCCCGAGAAGACTCTCGATTAAGGATTATATATGATCCCTTTTTAAGTGGGATTGGCATAAGGGTATAGACTAAGAAGTCCTACTCAAAAGGAAGAAAGGTCTCAAATGGCTAAATCCACATGCGGGGTTTACACCAGTATTCGGAGGATCTAGAGTACTAAGGAGACACTGGATAAGAGAAATCAAGCACTCAACACATGCGTGAGAGATTGATGGAGGTGGCGTCATCCATATGACGAAGATAAGTAGGATTTATAGTCCCTAAAGATAAGGGTCCTACATACTATTTTAGGCATACTACGAGACCAAATGTAGTAGCCTTGAGTCCTAAATCTAGATTGGGTTTAGTGTTCTACACACACTAACACCAATGTCCTAGCTAATGTAGTGCAAAACCTGGACTTACCCCGGCCCAGATTAGGGAGCCAGCTAACAACCTAATCGATTCAAAACCATGTAGTCTAGTCATTTATGAAATATTGGTGGATGGTACAGCTTCTGGAAGTAGGGCTGACATCTAGAGAGTTTTCTAATTAGCCCTAGACTTATATAAAATGAATGTTCCTAACTAATGCAATTAAAATTTTATTTAATTAATTACTAATACAATGCATGCTAGTTAAAAAGTCAAATCATTGAATACTTTAGATTTTAAAAATATGCTTAATATAAAATAGCTTTTAGAATGAGACTAGGCTTCCCCAGGTCCGATACCTCATCCTCATAGGCCAGATTATCCGAACTCTACCCACAGGTGGGGAAGTGTCTCATAAGAAGGGGAGAGAAGAATGCATTAATATGCATGCAACCCCCAACGATTCCGACAGTTCCCTAAATTCTTTATATTTCTATGTTATTTAAACTTAAAATTTTAAAGATTAATTATGAATAGAAAAATTTTTGTAGTCCTTAAAAGAGCCTAATGCAATCGAGACTAAAACAAAATCGGCCTACAAAAAAAAACCTAGAAAAAGCAGATAAATTCTACTACACAAGCAAAGTAAACATATTAATATAAATCAACTAATCAAGCAAATGTCCATAGGAAAACTGCCATTTAATTATAAATGAGGGTCTGTAGAAAATAAAGTGGCCAGGCACCACTGCCAACAACTTGGATTTCTAAATCTATGACAGATGCAAATGACTTTGAGTGAGATATTGGTTCTTCAAATCTTCAACTCTTCAGTCTTCTTCTCCTTGGACTCCTTGGAACTCTTCTCCTTAGACTCCTTGGCTCTATCCTCCATGGACTCCTTGGATCTCTCCTCCTTGGATTCCTTGTATTCTTCGTGGCTTGAATGTTCAAACGAAGAGACAATTCTCCCTTTTAGGGGGTATTTCCTTTTCTCTTTGCATATCTAAAGCCATCCAAACTTGATCTTCCAAATGGAAGAAGACTCTCCCTTTTGAGGATGCCTTCTTCTTTTGGAATTTGAGTCGGATAAGAATGTCCACACTCAAATTTTATTTTCACAACTCTTAATAATTATTACAAATATTACATTAATATGAAAGCAGTAAATCTAAAATCACTTGCCGGGTTATCCTAATAAAAATCCCAAGCATTTATGACATCTCAAGCAGTTATATAGGAAATAAAAATAACTCATCACAGCCACATTCTTGGCAATGCTCTTAACTATTGAGGGATAAACAGTCTCTGGAGCACGTGTAACATTTATTATTTAATTCCCCCCCCCCCCCCCCTAGCATTGCATGAGCATGGCCACCTGCAAGAAAATTAATATATATGTCATTTCTAACCTAGGGGTAGAACTAACGCACATCACATCAATTCTAAGAGTGCAGTAAAAGTAAGCAAATATAGTAATTTCATTCACAGTATATAGTGAAAACTACAAAAAATCCTGGCACACAGCATAAATGGAAACATCGGTCTAACTTAGATCTAGAAGTGGTGCCCTAGCAAACCATTCTAGGGGTGTGTAAGGTTTGTATGACTTTGGATAGGTCCTATGTAGGATGATTAGTTCAAATTGCATAATGTTGGAATCTGATAAAGGCTATAAAAGGAAATTTTAGTTAAAGTTCAAATATCAATGGATTAGGATCCATTTAAGTTAATTTAGTTTGTTGATCCTTTTTTAATACTTAGAGTACTAATATTTGGAGTTTAAATTATATTATCGAATTTTGAAAAGTCTCGGGTCCTCCTAGGTGCTATGCTAAGGGTATCCAAAAGGCCACTATGAGAAATAGGCTAGTCTTGAGGCTCCTAACACTTAAAATAAATACTAGACCTTAAGATGAGTAGTTAGACAAGTAGCTTGTTGGATTTAGAGTTTTTTATTATTAGTTATGAATTTTTAAAGTTTGGGTAATTAAGGGAATTGTCTAAATTATCTAACTAATGGTTGATTTTATGGTTTTGATCCAAACCAACTCCAAACTAATTGGAATCACCCCCAAAGGTCAGGAATGACCTAAGAAAGTGTTCCCAAGTGTTTGGGAAAACTTGGAATTTTTAATAATTTTTAATGATTTATTAGGGGAAAAAAGATAATTTTCAATTGAGGCTAAGTTAAGGATCAGACTTAGGTCAACCTAAGGTGTCCTATTTATATCAAGTTAACAAGCTAATTCTGAACAATTCAAGCTATTATGAGTAATTTTATGAGTTGAAATGGATTTATTGTAATTTTTAGAAGGTAGCGAGCCCTATTTAACTAGTGAATTAGAGTTAGTTAATTAAGGGGTCTAAAGAGCCCTAAAAAATTTTAGAAAATTCTGGAATATCTATGATGTCACCAAGTTTAAGTGTTGAAGTTTTCATGTTAATAAGTGATCTACCCTAGCTCCTGGAAATTTTTTTAGTTTGCTAGATGGGTCTTTAAATTTTGTCCTTAGGGTGTAACTACGTTATAGGAATTTAAATTGAAGTTCAGACTAATCCATGGATTTATAATGCATGGTAATACATAAAATCTGTAAACACACCATGTCCTTAAATCTAGGAGAGCCTAAACAAAGTGCTTGTGCATCCTACACATGCAAACTACGATAAAATAAAAGTAAATACACCTAATGAAGGGATTAGTGAATGATTGGGACTCAATCATTCACTAACCCACTCCCCCATAATTGTATTTCATATATATAACCTAATTTTAAAATTTCATGAACAATGGATCTCCCAAAAATTAAGATTTAATAATATAAGTAATTTCAAAATAATTCAAAATACTCATAAATATATAGATTTTTTAAAATAAGGTAATTCAAATTAAATCAATTTGTAATAAATAAGTATATGGGAGACCCACTGACTACCCTAATGAGGATTCAAAATAATTTGAAAATAATTTTTAATTTTAAAATAATTATAATATTAATTACTTAAATAATATTTAAATAATCAAATAACTAAAACAAAGCGGAAATCTATCAAAAAAAGATAAATTGCTGTATGAAATAATTTTTAAATAAAAATACACATTTTTTTGAAAATTTCAAGGGGTTATACACAAAAATCTGATTTGAAATGAAATAGTTATGATTTATCGAAGTTTTAAAGCAATAAAGTAGTTTAAAAATAAATTATATTTGAAAATAAAAAAAAATCAAAGTAATAAAGCTTCTGAAATTTAATATTATTTATTAAAAAAAATAATGATAACAAAAGATTTAACATAATTATAATATCATAATAATAGTAATCAAAATGTAATAATGGTAATAATAACCATAAAAGATTAAAGTAATTTAATTTAACATAAGAAAAGAGCAATAATAATACCACACCTCTATTGGAATATCATAAGGTCCAACATCTTTTCCACCCTTCATTTTCTTTAAAGCCTCTCTAACTTCAGTTTTACTAATACGCCGATAAAAACATAAATCTTTATTTTCATCTAGGGTGCTAAGGTCACTATAGTCAATCTTATTTTCACAATCTTCATTAAAAAGTTTAGCAAAATATCTCATCCATCTTTGTTGAATATCATCTTCTAAGAAAAGTATTTTTTGATCTTCATCTTTAATACACTTCACTTGAACTAAATCCTTACTACTCCTATCTCTTTGTTTGGCTAACTTATACATATATCTTTCTCCCTCTTTAGTATCTAATCTATTATATAAATCACTAAAAGCTAATGCCTTTGCATCGCATAATAATAATAAATAATTAAAAAAATTGCAATTTTACTATTTTTATAATATTTCAAAATATATATTCTATTTTTACTTGAAATTAATTTTAAATTATAGATTATGCAAATATGATCAAAACGATATATTATATGTATTTTTTGGCCCAAAAACAATTTTCTAAGATTATTTGAATGAAAACTAGCTTAAAAATACTTTTAAAAAAATAATTTAAATAATATAAAATGCCGGCAGCGGTTAGCGGGACATGTGGCACATGCGGGTTTGTGGGCTCAAACCGCACGGTGGTGCGAGACAGATGACGGCCCGGGACTGGTTCCGTAGTCCCGGGCAATGATTGCGGTCGCGTCGTATTCAGCGCCCATGATTGGGACGACGGTGATCGCGTGATGTGGTTTCATTAACCACGTCAGCACACAGTCCAGGCCGTCGGATTATCCGCTGATACGAGCGGACGGCTGTGATCACGCCGAACCACGCGATCGAGCACAAGCTCAGGGCAATGGACGGATGAGCATAGCGGAACAACAGAACACGAGCCGTTGATCAAAAGATCAACGGTCCATATTTTGCCAACCCGAGAATTAGGGCGAACCGAGAATCCAAAGTGATAATTTCCTCGTTCGTCAAAACGGCTCGACCAAACGTTACAAAATTTAAAACATGGATTCTATTACTGAAGACCATTCGTGGGGGCTATTTTTCGAGATCTAAAATGCATCGTATAGAAACTTATTTAAATCTAAGTGTTCTAGACTAGGGTTTCAATTTTACCTCAATCCACACGGTAGATTCAGTAGATCTTCGTACGGTTGAGCTTGCAGACTGTCCTCGTATGTTTTCCTAGTTGAACGTGAGCCTTGATTCGTCCTAAATCGAAGGGAATTCATTTAGGAAAATTTGTGACCTCGGTTGGCCGGAATCCTCGTCGTCGGCGAGGGTTTCACGATGGCTTTGAGTTGGGGAAGGTAGGGGCTGGTCGTGGGAGCACTCACACAAAATTCCAGAGTGTTTGGAGGTCTAGGACTCGATAAATCAAAAAAAGATCCCAAGAAAAGCCCTAAATTTCACTATTTAAACCCCTTGAACGGTGGGGATTAGATCAAGAGGTAAATAGGAGGGAAATCAGTCTATTTAGGCCGTGGTTTTCAAATTCTATCCATCAATTAGGAGTTAATTGCATTTAATGGCCTTTAATGGGCCTTAATGGGTCATATTGACCCATTAGGAGCTGAAGTTGACCAAGTCAATGCTTGACTTGGTCAAATCTATTAACTATAACCCATGAAAAAGTGGATTGAGCCAAGAATAGAGTTTGATTTGGCTTGAATTTAAGTTCGACTCTAATGGGTCTTAAATGGGTCAACATGACCAATTAAGGCTTGGATTGATCAAGTCAAAGTTTGATTTGGTCAATTTAGCCTATTTAGACCCATTGACTGATAAGGATGAATCCGAGGAGGTTTGGAATTGATTCGAAGTCAAATTGGGCTCAAATAGGCTAAAGGGGTCAATTTGGGTCAACCCTGGTTGACCTGGTCAACTAGGTTGACCCAGGACCCGGGTCTGGGCTCAGCAGACTCAGTCTGACCCATTGATCCCATTGGAAAGGGTCTTGGGGTCTTGCTTGGTCAATTTGACCAAGTCAACTCTATGGACCCAGTATTTGGCAAAATCAAGGTCAACAACATGATCATCTCTTGAGCTGAGTCCTCCCACAACAACATGATTAGAAGCCAATCCCTCAAAGATCTCCCGCACATGATTTTCATTTACAGCTTTAATCATTTCGATCACAGACCCTGAGGAAGGAGAGGCACAAGCATCCACCTCGCCTCTTGAATCCGAAAGCAACCTAGTCTTGAAATGGATTTTAACATTCTCTTCAATCATTACATTCTTCCCCTTACCAATAACTTCAATTTCCTTTTTAGATGACAACATACCACCTTCATTAATGATTAAAGGCATTTCACTTTTAATCTTAAGTTTCGCACCTTGAATGAAGCTTGATTTCCCATCTCTAAACGCTGGTGGAGACGAAGAGAACCAACAAACAGGAGCATATGAACATCGTGAAGAAGAATATCGATCGTCAAACAGACCACTAGCCAAAGGAGGTCGGCGACCCTCAGCCACCATCGGATAAACTGAAAAACTTGCGAAATCAAAATTTGAAATTCCGTAACTTCTCTCTAATTTCTCTCTAATTTCTCTAGTTTCTCACTCTAGCTTCTCAAGCCCTCTATGGATCATAATTTTTTACGACAGTCTCCTTCAGTAGACATATTCTCTAGCACTTTTTGGGAGGTAAATTTATGGCCTGGACGAAGATGAAGCTTGCTCGTCGTTTCCTTTGGACGGTCTCCGGACAACCAAGCAAGTGTTCAATCTGCAAATTTGATTTATGTTATTTTTTCTAAGTAGGCCGACATGTTTATTTAATTTTCTTGATCTGAATCGTTGTTTTATGTTTTTGTTTTTAACATTTCTATAAAGTTTTCTTCTCTTTACACCCCCCCTCCCAAAAAAAATTTGTATGTGATCCGCTACATAACGAAACCCGCACGTGGGAATCAGGAAACTAGGTGATGACGTGGCACTAATTAATTTTATGGTCCTATTATGGAGTCTAGTTTCGTGTAGGGTAAAAGGGCACTTCTCGTTGAGCGCAAAGTACGACGGATTGAAATGACCCCAATACTAACTCTCTCGTGTCCCTATATTTTGACCAGTTTAACAACTTTTATAATTGGTCATAACCACATCATAAATACGTTAGTATGTGTGGCCCTCCATGTGGCCTCATAAAACAGCAGTAAAGAACCGCTTACGTATTATTATTATATTATTTTAGTGTTGAGCACAAGAAATAGTCGTTAATTAATAGTATAGTATATTTGATTTTTAATTGAAAAAATAAAATAAAAGTTTTCGATCACAGAGAAGTTGTTTGGTTTAAATAAATTATTAAATATGTTATAAACTAAAAAAATAGTGTATTAAACTTTTTTTTAAGATATGTAAATATCATTAAAACAAAAAATGAAAATATACAAGGTACTATGTCATAGTCAACTATCACAATAAAAAAATTGCACATTATGGGCGGTTTCAGGCAGATTATTTTTCAAAGGAATTCCGATGGATTACGATAAAATATTTCGGGCAATTTTTCAAACAAATTTTTCGGTGAATTGTTTCCGACGGATTTTAATAATTTCTGAAAAAATTATATATTCATAATTTAATTAATTCATAATTTATAACTTATTATAATTATTTTAATATTTTATTTTAATTTATTTAAAATTTTTAGTTATGTATTATTTTATTTAAACATAAAAGAGTTTGTTTAATAATACATTTTGTTTCGCAGCAAAGTGGTTGAGTACTTGAAATCTCATTAGTGTTGTTTTCGAATTGAGCTTGTAAAAGTTCGGCAGCGTGGGATGGTTGCAGTCAGTGTTTTTAATTTTGGAAATTTAAAATAATACTAAAATTAAATTAAAGTAATTATAGAAAATTCTCTAAAAATAAGATACTTTAAAATAATTAACCTTAAAGTTTTAAAATATTTGTATTTATTTTTAATTACAAAATAAATAAAATGCCAAATATTAAATGTTTAAAATTATTTAAAACGTATAAAATTTATTAAAGTAATTTTCATTTTAAATTAAAGAGCATTAAAATCTAAGCAATTTGATATATTATACTAATTTTTTTGAATAAAATTGAATTTATTTTGATTCTTTAAAGAAAATTGCAATTAAAAACACTTAAAATTAATTTAAAAAGAATTAAATCAAATTGACGCTGACATCAGCGGGAGGACACGCAACAACTTCGAGTTTACAGATGAAAACTACGGTAATCTTATGCAAGCGAGGGGATTAATGACCAATGATTGTGTCACGACAATCATTGGCCATTAATACCAAATGGCAGCGGTGACAAACGCAGTTTTACTTATCTGTGCAGCAGTTTCCACCAACCGTAGGATTCCCACGTTTTGGGATCAACAGCTTTGATCAAGTCAGACCCAGGGATTAACTAAGGGATCGAACACGCGGTTAATCGGAACTATGGAATGACATGATCTGGACCATTGATCGAAAGATCAATAGTTAAAAAAAAGTACACTTAAAGCAGATACAAAAGATGCTCTAGAAATGATATTTTAATTCATTCTTTGAAAATACTTAACTATTCAACTTAAAATTTAAAACAGAGAATCCATAAATAAAGAGCATTAGTGGGGGTATGATTTTATGATATAATATGCACTTAATAGAAAGCTAATTAACCGTAAGTGTCTTAAGCTAGGATTAAGCTTTTTACCTAATCCAACCAATTAGATTTTGGTGATTTTGGTTTCTCTGAAACTGTAGTCTGTCCACCAACTTTTCCTAGTTAAAATGACATTCTAAAACACTCTAGATTGAAAGCTCTTGAGGTTGGATGGACTTTAGCCTGAGTTCGCTAGGAAGCTCGTCACTGACGAATTCTAATGCCGGATTCGACTTGGGTAAACTCGAGTGATGGTTGGAGTGTTTAAATGAAATGAAAGGGGGCACTAGGAGGTAGGGAATGGTGAAAGAATGCTATGGTTCAAATGAGGGCCATTGATCCTGTTTTGGTCAATTCAAACGACTAAGTTTAGATTACTTTCGCTCGACTCCTAGATGATTACCAAGTGTCCTAGTGTAGTTAGCAGTAGAGGGCAAGGACAAGGGAAAGAAATCTAGGTGTAAAGTGGGATTTGCCATGTTTTGAGCACATGGGATCATTAAAACTGATTTAAACCTAATACAGAGATTAGGATTAGTTTGATAATATTCTAAAGATTGTTTGAAATGGCTGGAATAGCTTTATATGGGGTGAAAGGGGTTTGGGAGGTTGTTTGACCACTTTTAACTCATTCTTAGGCTTGAGTTGAATGTTTGACAGGTCAACCATGTAAATGATATTCATGTGGATTTTAAGGAAACTATTGGAGCTATTTGAATCAAATTAGGAGGAATCAAAGGTGTTAAATTTGGAACATGAATGAATACATAAATGGTTTGACTATGGGCTAGAGTTGACTTGGTCAAAACCCTCATGGCTTGACTTACCATTAGTTGATTGGCTTTGAAGCCAACCATTAAAACAAGTTTGGAAGCTTAATGGGTTTCACGTGGTTTGCTTTAATTTGTAGCATTGATTTTACCCAATTGGGTTAAGTTTGACTGGACTTGGGCTCAATTGACTAAGTTAGTTGTTGACTTGGTCAAGGTGACCAGTCAACCACAAATTAGTAAGGAAAGTAGTCAAGGGAATTTGAATGAGATTTGAATTCATTTGAGGCTTGATTTAATATAAAAGGGTTTAATGTTTGATTTGGTCAACCCTATTTGACTTTGTCAACCAGGTTGACCAAGGTCATGGGTTTAGGTTCAACAGATTTGATTTGATCAATATAGGCTAATAGTGGTGGTCTCATGAGTCAGCATGGTCATTTAAGCCAGAATGACCATTTAAACCTTTAAAAGGTTATTTCATCAACATAGGTTGACTTGGTCAACTAAATTGACCCAAAGCCTGAGTTTGAGCTCAACAGATTTGTTTTGACATTTTAGGTTGAATAGAAGTTGTCTCGTGCAAGGATGAGGTCATTTGGATTGAAATGGTTATTCGAACCCCTATGACATATTTTGGTCAAAATAGGTTACCTTGGTCAAACATGCTTGACCAGGATCTAGACTTGAGTCCAATGCACTCCTAATGGTGTATAGGAGGAATTAAAGAAGGTTTCTAGGTTTTATTTGAATGGTCCATGTTGAAGTTTGGAGGAAACTTTAATTTTTCCCTTAAATAGCATTTTAGTCATTTTAACCCCTGGTCATCTATGGATCAAACTAGGTCCACCAAAATACATTTTGATGCTTAAAATGTTATAGTTAAGGGTCTGGATGTAATCAAAGGTCTTGGAGAATGTCACAAGGTCAAAATTCACAAGGTAGAGGGTCATGTGACATAAGTTGTAAATATTTGAAGGTTTTACACCTTTTGAAATATTTTTTTTTTTTAGTTCGAGACCTCAGATTGAGTTGAAAATTTGAAAGTAGACCATAGGGATATACCTAATCAAAATTCAACTAATATATTATGAATCATAAGTCATTTGACTAGGTTTTGAAGAGATTAAAAAATCACTCGAAAAAGCTTTAAGGACATAAACCTTTAACTTCGAATTTTGGTCTGAATTTTTGGGTTTGAGCTAGGTTGAATTTGAATTATCCAAATCAATCATAATCATTATAATTATTATAAGTGATTGGATAGGATTGAAGTTTGATAGGAGGATGGATCAAGTTTTGATTGAAGTCTGGGTTAAAGACTGGAGACTTGAAGTCAGGATAGATTTGAAGCTTTTATTGATTTCAAATTTGGATTTATTTATGATATGGATTAAACTTGACCTACGTCCACACCTCAGAGTCTTCCTCTCCAAGTATTGCACTAAATCTTTTAATATCTCTCCTTTTGTCTGCACACCTCAGAGTCCTCCTTTTCAAGTATTATACCAAACATTTTAGTATTTATCATTTTGGTCTGAATTTTTTGGGTTTGAGCTATGTTTGAATTTGAATTATCCAAATCAATCATAATCATTTAAATTATTTTAAGTGATTGGATAAGATTGAAGTTTGATAGGAGGATGGATTATGTTTTGATTAAAGTCTAGGTTTAAGATTGGAGACTTGAAGTCAGGATAGATTTGAAGTTTAAATTGATTTCAAGTTTGGATTTATTTGAGATCTGGATTGAACCTTGACCGACGTCCACATCTCAGATTCTTCCTCTCCAAGTATTGCACTAAATCTTTTAATAACTCTTTTTTTTTTCTGCATACCTCAGATTACTCATTTCCAAGTATTGCACTAAATTTTTTAGTATTTATCATTTTTTCCGCACAATAAAGCAAAGAAGCCTTTACAAGAATCACTTCCACCAACAGTGCAACTGAAAATAAAATATTTCTTCTTCTCTAGTGCGGCAGAGTAGTTGAATCTCTTTTACCTTCTCTAGTGCGGTAGAGTTGTTGGTGGCCCTTTGACTCAAATAAATTCTTCTCGAAACTTCCTTTAAGAAAACTTTGAGAAAAGGAGCAATTAGGAGGATGATGATTGAGTGCTTCTTCTTCTTCTTTCTTTCTTTCTTTCTTTCTTTCTTTCTTTCTTTTTTTTTTATTTTTTTTGAGGAAAACCCATAGAGGGTGTACGTGTTTATTAAAATAAAAGGTTATCGGGTCCTTAAAAGTGATGAAAAATTCAATATAAATACTCATTGAGTTACAAGAAAAAAGAAAAATACGACCTAAGGAATCTAAGATCCCTTACTAGTTACAGATTAATAATGGACGTTTGGCATGAACCAAAGCCAAAATAAGGATCAACATTAGAGAATTCAATGAAAAAGTCATTGGATGTGATCGCTTGCAAAAGGAAATACATAAAGCAAGAAATGCCAAACCTCCAAGGAGAACACACCCAATAGAATGAACACCACTAGTTCGAAACCTACACAAAAAAGGCCTCAACAAGGAAATAATTAAAAACAAATCCAAAAACCAACCATAAAGATGGCAATAATAAAATAGCATCACACTACCTACACACACCAATAGGAGCAAACCCATTGAAATTCATAGACAAAATTACTATCCACCAATAAGGCAAAAGCAAGCAACCCACTAGACTAGCAAAAAGCTCCAAAAAAGTTAAAAGGCACCAAAAATAAACACAACCCACAAAAACAAGTAGACTAATGAAGGAACAATGGAAGGTATGTACAATATAGCTTATAAATGTGTAGTAATTGAATTTATGAACAAGCAATGTTTCAAGTTGCTTTCATATTGCCCATCTTAATTTATCTTGGTCATTCGAAAATTTTACATATCGATCATACTGACAACGATTCTATCTGTTAGAGTGATTATAGATATTTCACTTTTAAAATGATTATTTTCTCTTGATGTTATGCTTTATATTTATTCTACTTTTAATGTTTGTTATAAAACTTTTTACCATGATATTTTCATTGATTTTGAGAAAGAAACTAAATTAAACTCTTCTATGATTGATGGTTTAGTCATAATTTTTAACTTTAAAAATTAACTTATGAGCTATGAAAAGGGATGAAAATGTTTTCCTCCCTCAAAATTTTAGTGAGTGGCCAATGAGTTATTTTATGGAAATATCGATCAAACAAGCCACACAATTTTTAATGCTAAGAACTAACTATGAACATAATCAAAACACTATCCCATTCTTTGAGTTTTATATTTTTATTTTAATTTGTTCAAGCAACACTTCAAATTTCTCTTAAATATCAATAAAATTTTGCCATTATTTTCACTTGGGAGTATTACTATAATTGTTCAATAAATTTATAAAATAAAATATTTTTTATTTATTTATGAGTAGCATAATTTCTAATAAAAAATAACATTATTAGTTTATTACTAGTCTTTATTCCCCCATGGCTTCCCCCTTCTCTTCCTTTTACCGCTTTCCAAAATCAAAAAGAACGTGGCCATGGAACCTACTCGACAAATTATTCCTTTCTTCCTTCCAATCCCCACCTATATATAAATGTAGGACTTATTTTTTCCACTATATAGAAAGAGAGACACGAGCTAAATGCTAGAGACAATACGGTACCTTATTGGTTCGGCCGGAAGTAGCGGCTTCGGGTCCAAGTCGACGGCGGAAGAGGTCACCGAAGCATCGCCGGACCTCCGATCTATCACCGCCATCATCACTGGTAAAATTAATAACCCTTGTACCTTTTCAAGGTATAAGAATCCAGTTTCGAACTTTTTTTTACTATTTTGCCAGGAGCGACGTCGGGGATTGGGGCAGAGACGGCCCGCGTGTTGGCTATGCGCGGGGCGAGGCTGGTGATTCCGGCGAGGAACCTCAAGGCGGCGCAGGAGACGAAGGCTCGTATCAACGCCGAATTCCCTGGATCTGAGGTCATTGTGCTTCTTCTTGACCTCAGCTCGTTTTCCTCTGTTCGATCCTTTGTGGCCAGATTCCTCTCTCTTCAGCTTCCGCTCAATCTCCTCATGTAACTAATTTTCATCCCTGCTTTCTAAACTACTGGGAAAGACTGAATTCCGTGTTTTCCGTGTTTGATTATTCTTTTTTTTTTTTCCTTTTTTCTTTTGGGATCAGAAATAACGCGGGAAAATTTTCGCATAATTACGCATTATCTGAAGATGGAATCGAGATGACCTTCGCCACCAATTATCTCGGTAAAAAACTATGGTGAAGAAGTTTATCCGTTGAGTAGCTAAATCAACAAAACTCATTTTTTGATCATCTTTGGATTAGGCCACTTCCTGTTAACGAAGCTTCTTATGGAGAAAATGACGGAAACGGCTAGGATTACCGGAATCGAAGGCCGAATCATAAACGTCTCTTCCGGCATCCATGCCTGGTTTACCGGCGACGGTCTCCGCTATCTTGATCTGGTCACCTCCAAGAAAATGTGATCCCCACGCCTTTATCCCTTTTCTTCCGCTCCTTTATCTTAAAATATCAGTTAAAAAGTCATGATTCGTTTCGTCGGGATCTGCAGACCCTACAACGGCACTCGGGCGTACGCGCTCTCCAAGCTTGCGAACGTTCTCCACACGAAGGAGCTGGTAGAGAAGCTCGAGGTAATTAATTGCAGAATTCGATGGTTCGATTCCCGATTACACATACCATCGATCGACCGATCGATCTGAGAATATTTTTCTGATTATAGGAAATGGGTGCCAATGTTACGGCGAACTGTGTTCATCCCGGTATCGTTCGAACTCGTCTCATCCGCGACCGCGAGGGTTTCCTCACAGGTGATCGATCGATCAACTGATCCTTCACAAATCACAAGGTTTTTCTGATTTTGTTTCGGGTCAATGATTCCTTTCTCCGGTTTTCAGATCTTACATTCTTCCTCGCATCGAAGCTTCTGAAGACGATTCCTCAGGCAGCGGCAACGACGTGCTACGTTGCGGCAAGCTCAGCGTTGGCTGGAGTGACTGGAAAATACTTTTCTGATTGCAATCTGGCGTCTCCTTCGGCTGCAGCGGGAAGCTGGCAGGAGGCAGCGAAACTGTGGTCGGCGTCGGAGGAGATGACGGCAGTGAAGCAAATGCCGGAGCTCGATAAGGCGACGTGATAAGTTCGAGTGTATATATTAAACACGGCGATGGGGTAGCATATATAATGAAGTTTTACGGCAGAATAGTGAGTTTTTTTTTTTTTTTTGGAAGGCTGAGAAATTATTATGTGCGGATACTATACGGTTAAGAGATCAATCAAAATGTATCATGTTATTCAGTGCACAACGGTATCACGTATCGGTATTGAACAAAAAGTGATGCGGCGAATTCGGATTGGTCTCCAGACACCATCTGATATTAGCACAGAATAATTTTTCTACGAGTCCCAGAAGGGTTGAGATTTTGAGTAATTTCTCCCTATGATTCCGGTTACCTAATATTATATATATATATTCGAAACCATTAATCCTAACTAAATAATTCTCTAAAAAGATATGGATGTTAAAATTGTATTAGTAAAGCATTGCAATAGTAAAAGAGGCATATGAAGAAACATCTAATTATTTAATAAATATGATTTGACGATCTTTAGTACATTTGTGTCGTTTTATTGTGGTTCATTGTAATAGTTTGGGATAATCTTTTTATTATTTTTTAAAAAAAAAAATTAACAAAAAAATTCTTAAATTAAATAGCTTTTACTAAAAAAATTATTTTAAAAAATAAAAAAAAAATCACAAACGAAAATAGCTGCACTATGAAATTAATCAAGTAGGGGAGATTAGAATCATGTTAGGTGGGTGGTCTTCTTATCATTTTATTTTTCTTTTTTTCTTTGAATATAATGAGTGCCAGGACTTGGAAGAGAACGAATCTAGGGTTGGGATCTGGCTAGGTCCACTTTATAATTACGATAGAAAAATCATAAAAAATGGGTTTGTGTCATTGGCATTGCTAGGATGCCAGGTTCAGATTCATCTTTTTTGCTCATTTATTAAAAGTGTCAGGTTCAAGTCAATTGGAATCGAATCTGTTAATTTTCAAGTTGAGTTGTATTGGACCTGCTAACCCGTTTAATTACCTATAATATGGGGTCGTACAAGCAGAGTTGAGATTATGTCAAAGTCAAATAAATTTGATTAATTTTAAATAGAACCAAATTTAATTCGGACTCACTACTTTACAATGGGCTACAAAATAATATTAAATTAACATGTGAAATATTTCTAATGAAGAAGAACATTTAATTCTCTGTTATTATCATGGTAATATGCAGTTGCCGATTCCAATAATTTAGTTCGTTTTGGATAATTAGGATTGTATTAAAAGCATGATTGTTCTCAAAGTGAATTCAATGATTAAAAATAGTAATTATCTGAATTATTGAAGTAAATACGACATTATTACCAAATTAGCATATCTTCTCTTATCTTTAATGGGGTTTTAATCATCGGTACTTTTTTTTTAAATTTAATTTTATCTATGAGGATTTTAATACCCAAGTCATTGGGATTAAAATACTTAACATATTTTTATACCATTCATAAAGTAATATTTCCTTGGCTACTCTTAAGTTATTCATTACTTAATGCTTTATTTGTGTAGCAATGATTTCCTTGTTCGATTAGTGTTGTGAAAAATAATTGTCAATACAAGAATAAATTATCCAACTATGAGGGATCGACCAAATAAATCTTTTTTCTCCATTGTGTTATATTAAGAATCAAATTCTGATTTAAATCTTATGAAAAAAAGTCATTTCTAATATTTTCTAACAAAGTGTTTTTAGGTCTACCTTTACCTCTTTTAATATAGGTCAAATCTAATACATCTATTCTCCTAACCGTGTCATCAATAAGTTAATATTTTATGTGACTAAACCATTTCAGGCGACTCTCACTAATCTTATCTGCCATTGGAGCTACTCCAACCTTTACACATATATGCTTGTTTTACATTCTATCTCTAAGAGTAAAGCCACTCATCCACCTCAGCATCTTCATCTCTCCAACACTTACTAAATTGTATTCTTCACTTTTAATGGCCAATATTCTGCACCGTAAAGCATTGCAGTCTCACCACCATCTCATAAAAATTTCCCTTAAGCTTGAGGGAAACTTTTTTATCACACAATAAACCCAATACATCCCTCCACTTTGACCGTCCAACTTGAATTCTACTAATAACATCCCCATCTACTTCATCATCAATTTGGACAATAGAAATTAAAATAATTTTCAATGACAATGCTAATAGAATTTGAAAGGATTAAATGCTTTAGATTGATAGAATTCCATAAACACAGTCAATTAAATTAAATGATTAATTGACCAACTTATAGATTTTGTCATCTTAGAGATCTTCTGATATTGAAATTAGTGACTTGATTTGAACATAAATAAGTGCTGAAAACAAATCAATAGAAGTTTTTCTTAGGGTTACTTTGTGTAGAGGAGATGAGCCTCTTACTTTTGCTTCTTGGAGGATATTATAGACTCTTGGATGAAGTACTGTTAAACTTTTGAGAAACTATTGGATACATAATCCACCTTGCCTCTGAAACCAAATGTGGACCAATGAGCCTCTTTATTAAGGGCATCGATCTTAATCATTTAGTTGATCAAATAGTTGAGATCTAAGCCATTTTGTCTTAAGATCTATGTGGATGGGTTTATGGAGTCCATAGCTTCTGAGATTAGTATATTTAGAGATATAAGGTCTAAGTTAAATGGTTAGATTGATCTATACCACTGAATTCATATAAGTTATGAGAGGTCTCGCTGTTTCATTTAGATCGCTTACTAGCTAATTCAAACCAAGGATAAAAATAAAATTCTCAAATATATAATTCTAATTATTTTTTTTTATGATGGTACTTTGGGATGGGAGAAAAATTAAATATATAAAAAATTAGTTATGTAATTGCAAAAACGAATTTAAAAAAATAATAATATTATATAATACGATTTAGAACTTATTAGGCCACCAAACACAAATTGGAAGGAACAAGAAATCAAACAAAAAGACAAGAGGAAGTGTCGTGATAATGAGGAAGCAAAAATTTAGTAGTTGGCATATTAGTAAGGGAAATATAAATAGAATATGTATCATATTAAAATAATAATAATGAAGAATTAAATGTTACAAGTTTTTATTAATCATTTTTTGATATATATATATATATACACACACTCAAGAATAATCATATGATCTACATGAATCTCAAGACAATCATTAAGGCACTTAAATATTAAAAAAAAATCAAAATCAAGGAAATCAATTTGAAATGTATGGTGGAGTGTTTTCAATTCTTGTTCAAATTAGCAAAATATTTATCCCAAAAAGCTTATAAATAGAGCCACAAGGGGAGACTTAATAGCTAAGAGAACTAAATAACTCTCTAGTAGTTTATAGCTAACACACCAGATAACCACTAGCTATCGCCGCTGACAACTACCGCCAGTCATTGCCACTATTGATGATAACCACCAACAATCACCACAATCATCCCCAAGGTTCTATATATCATGATCTAGCCCTATTATTGAGTTTAAATTATTTGTTTGTGGACATTAGACTTCTATAATCACTGTAAAAGTGATATGAAATATTTTCATATCAACTAGCCCTCTTCTTCTTATGAAACTATTCTTGTAACTCTGATTTATATTAGATCTTTTAACTAGACCAGGCCCCTGTAATTTTTTTTCCTTTCTTAGTTTTTCACATAAAAATACTAGTCTCTTTTATGTTTTACCGTGAATAATGAGTTTTTGTCAAAAGCTAAGACGTACATCTTCTACACACAAATTTTCATATATATATAATTATTTCGAATTTCATTTCTCAAAATGCATTCATTGTTAGATAATGCTTCATCAAAATTTAATTATTATGCGAGGATAATTTGAGGATTGAGCCCAAATAAGAGCAAGATTCTAATTATTTATTACTTAATTATAGGTAAATAAAACCTAAAGATTTTAAATTGTTCATGTCTTTTTTATTGATACGGTCAAATTAGGGGTCATGATAAATTTAGTAATTATTAGAGTATTTGCGTGCATGTTCAAATACTTTGTGCAATTATATGATTTTATTAATTGTCATTACATTAAATTTTAAATTGATTGGGGAACCCATCATAAATGCTAAAAATATGTAAATTTTGGTTCTAATTAGTTATTGGTTAGCTTCACTTATTTACTAAGTTTCAATGTCAATGAGCATGCAGCACACCCCCTGAAATTTCATTTGCACCTATCCAGTGCTTTCTCTTAAGCTCTTTAATTTGTTATAATTCTATATGAATTCGTAACTTAGATTTTATTTGAGACGGCAAGAATTTTTTGTAAAGATAATTGTAAACTATTATAAAAAATATATATTTTTTAAAAGTTGCAGTAAAAGCAGCTTCCTGTTGCTAATATTTCTTATAATTAATTTCATAATATAGAATTTTTTTAAAAAAGCGAGAAAGTAATTGTCAAATAATCATGATTGTGATTTGAAAAATAAAACATTAAAAAAATTATACCTGTTGCGTCCGGGAGTATTCACGGCGGTAGAGAAATATATAGTTTAACGTCTTAGCACTGTACGAAGATCCAGCACACAATCAGATAAGTGAGAGGGTGTAGCGTTCATAAGAGACACCAGAGTATTTACGTGAAAACCCCTGAAAAGGGGGAAAAATCACGGGACCTGACCCAATTTGAATGAATCCACTAGTATTTGTAGTCGATTACAAATGAGGCCTTCTTAGGGAGAAGGCCTTGGCTTGATGTCACAAATGTACATCATATAGAGTGTATTACATGGTGGGAGTTACAATAGATGTATTTGTTTTGTCAGCATGACCATAATCGATTGGATGGAGAGGTCGAAAAGATCGTTGTCTAGTGATGGAGGTCGGAAGGATCATAGTAGGAGATGGAGGTCGGAAGGACCGTAGTCGGCAGGAGACCGGGGTCTAAGTGACCGTTGTATGTTGATGGAGGTCGGAAGGACCATAATAGGTGACGGAGGCCGGTAGGACCGTAGTCGGCAGGAGACCGGGATTTGAAAGACCGTTGTAATAGTGAGATACTCTGGTAGAACTCTAGGCATCAGGTAGTGGCCCAGTAGAAGTCCGGGCCTCAGGTGGTGTCCTGGTTGAGCACAGGGTCTCAAGTGGCTGTTCGACGGAGCAATGACGTCAGGCGGTGGAACGATGGAGGTGAAGGCCTTCGGCGGTGGTCCGATGAAGGTGAGGGCCTCTGGCAAAGGTGAGGGCCTCTGGAAAAGATGAGGGCCTTTGGCGAAGGTGATGTGAGCCTCTCGCAAAGGTGAGGGCCTCAGGTGTTGGTGAGGGCCTCTAGCAAAGGTGAAGGCCTTTGGTGAAGGTGAGGGCCTCTGTCAAAGGTGAGGGCCTTCTTTGGTGATCTTAGGTTCGTTGGATTCGTCCCGTCGAGCCGTTCCATTCGAGTATAAGCTCGTAAAAATCGGAGACCATTTGGTAACTCAAATTGTGGTTTGAACCTTCCAACAGCGCTTCGGGTCCTTGATTTGGACCCATTTGGGCTTGGTTTGGGTTGAATTTAGTGTCCTTGGGTTCGTATTTCCGAGACGCTCAATTTGACTATAAGTTCGCTGAAATCGGAGTTCGGGTGCTTCCGGATTTAATTTTTGAAGTTTTCGGGTTAGGTTTTGCATCGAGATTCGTGCCCAATCAAGATAATTTCATAATAACGTATCAATACCAAATAGTCTCTTAATTAATTTCTTGATAATTATAATACAACATTCTTTTTGGCAAAATTGAGCCAAGCTTAAAGTCAATTTTAAGTCTTTTTATAATATATTTAAAATGATATTTTTTGCAGCAATTTTTAATATAAATAAAACTCATGTGGAATATATATATATATATGGTGAATAAAAAAATATATTATTATTACTTGCTGGAAATCAAGACATTGGAATGGTGATCGATCTTAATCACTTTTTTTAGGGTATCATATGCTCAAATAATTAAATAAATAAAAACTGTAAACCTAATTTTTTTTTTTGAAAATGTCATATCTAGAGGTTCAAACAAGTCAGGTCGAGCTCGAGTTTGATCCAATTTAAGTTCGAGCCGCGAGCCAAATGCTGACCCCGAACTCGGAATCAAGTTTGAGTTTCACTCATGCCATTGAAAGCAAGCTCTTTGAGCGGCTCGACACCATGTTTCAAGCTCCGATTTTTCATCTGCAGATTGCAGCCCACCCTCGCTTCCATGATTCCACCTTTTGTATCATAGCTTGTCCCTATGATTCTGATTTCCTCCTTCCGCATCATCCATCTCCGTCCGAGCCCGCTCCCACAATTTCGACTTCCACTTCTGCCTTCTCCTTTCGAACCTGCCTTTCGCTTCAACCTTCTGCGGTTTCGATTCCGCACTCGAGCCACTCGACGAGTAATCGAAATCGAGCTCGATAATCCAACGAACTCGAAATTTTGCTCGAGCTTGAAACTCGGTAAACTTGACTTGCGAGCTCGTAAACGATTCGAGCCCGAACCTGCTTGCGATTCAGCTTGACTTGTATGCACCCTTAATCAGATCCCTCAAGTACTCTGCTACTCCTATCATAAAATTAAATTAACTTGCATTAAGTTTGCTGTAAATGTTTCATACAGGAAACATGCTGACCACAAAAAAAGATTATTTTCCTTAAATATGTTAAAATTACAAAAAAAAAAAAAGTTTTTTTTAGCAAAAAATAGAAGATCTTAAAATGGTAAGATTTTTCTAAGCAAATGACACTAACAGAAAACAACTTCTATTTGATCCTACGCAACTAATTATTACCATAGTATATGCTTGCAAGAATAAAGTTTCGTTTGGGACGGCTTTCTTTCTTCTTTTAAAAACTACTTTATAATACAAAAAATTAATAAAAATAGTAAAAAGGTAATGCCTAAAAGTTATCCCAAACGAAGCCTTAAGATGATGTGAGTCTGCCATTCCAAGCATTTCAGTCACATTAATCATTAATCACCATACAAATTTTCTTCAAATGACATAATGATAATAGCATTTAAAAATTAAATAGATCCATGATATATCATCAAAAAAGTATGTTGATCGAGCATGAATCTCAAGGGAAAATCATGTTGAAAACTTCAAAAATTAAATCGGAGATCATTTGAATTTCGATTTCAACAAACTTATAGTGGAACTGGATGTCTCAAAATACAAACCCAACGACTCCAAATTCTACTCAATTCGAGATCAAATGAGTCCAAGTCAAAGACATGAAGCGCATTTAGTAGGTTCAATACATAATTTGGATAACCAAACAATTTCCAAACATGACATGTTTATAGTCGAATCGAGCTACTGGATGAGAGAAATCTAATGAGCCCAAGATTGTCACATTTAGATATCATTAAGACATTCAAATTTCCATTAAATGATCCATGATCAAGGGATTTAACATTGGTCGTCAATTCAGACCACTCCCAAATTACCCTCGATCTTCCTCCTATTTATTGGCCATGCCACTTTCAGAAAATTATAAAAACACCTCTCATTTCTATTGGAAAGGGGAGCCCATGCAAGAAGCAAGAAGAAAGGAGCATGAAGCAAGGAGGGAAAAAGAGAGGAGAGGAAGATAAATTAGAGATTTCTCTTGCAACCAAGCTCCACCTTGACCACCTCCTAGCCACCGACCAACACCAGACTTCTGTCTGCCACAAGATTTCTACCTGATGCTGGACTTCCACTTGTTGTCAGGCTTTTGCCTGTTGTCGGACTTTCAACGGACTTCCACCCAACGCCAGACTTCCACCCGTCGCTGAATTTCTACCAGATGTCAGACTTCTACCATTCTTAAAATTCTGCCCAGCATCGAACTTTCATCGGACTTATACCCGGCACCAAACTTATGACCATTGCTGGATTTCTACTTGAGGCCTCACTTCCACCTGCCATCGAACTTTTGTCGGATTTTTACCTGACGTCAAATTTCTGCTCGTTTCTGGACATCTGTGCATTGTTGAAATTCCACCTATTGCCAAAGCTTTTGCCATCGTAGGTAGGGGTGTCAATATTTGACACGACACGAAAACCTGACCCAAAATTTTCGGGTTAGACCTGACCCGTTTTTAAAACAGGCTGGGTTCAGGTTCCCGGATTCGACCTGTTTAAAAAATGGGTCGAGTTCGGGTTGACCTGGCAGGTTGCGGGTCAACCCGGAAACCCGTTTGATGACCTGCCAGCGTCACTGCCTGCAACTGCCTCGCTCGCTCGCATCGCACCGCGCGACAGCGACCTCACCACTCGCCCGCGAAGGCTCGCCCACGTCGCACCGCTGGCCCGCGCGCCGCGTCGCACCGCGTGCACCTCGTCTATTTTAATTCATTATTAAATTAATAATTTATTTTAATTAAATTTTAATTGTAATTCTTTATTTTAATTAATTTTCATTTAAAAATTAATTAGTAATTATTAATCTATATTTTATATTAATTATTTTTTATAATTAAATTATTTAGTATATTTTATTTTATAACTTGATTTTTGGTCATTGTATAGTTTAAATATAAAAAATTTACAATAAAAATGTATTTACCTGTTCAATAATGTGGTTGGGAGTTTGAAACTTTCCCAACCACCCGAGTTCAAATCCCTTGGCAGGCGGGTAATTGGGCAGCTGAGCGGGCTGCGTGGCTAGCTAGAGTGTAACCCACGGGCTTAGGCAGGCAGGGGCGGACGGCTAGGCAGGAGCCCACGAGCGCAGTTAGCCGGATGGGCTCATGTGAGGGTTGCGGGTGGGTTCGGGGTCGGGTACGGGCAGTTGGGCTGCAACCCTTGTTGCGGGCAGGAGGGCTGGGCAGGTAGTGTTCCGGGCGGGCTAGTTTGGCATCACGAAAAGTTTTTTTTTCTTAAATTTTCTGGTGGCTTATTTCTGCATGGGGAATCGCCATAATTATTTCCCACTGGGAAAAGCCACCGGAATATTTTTTCCTATATGGGTTTTACCGGCGGAAATTTTTCCGCCAATTAACCAGCGGTAAATTCAAAAGTCACCAAAAATGATTAATTTCAGTAATTGTTGATTTTCCTATATTAACTCCGCAAAAAGGGTCCTAATATATATTTAGGATCAATTGGAATAGGTTTGAAGATTGATATGAGAAGGTCATGGTGAATTTTTGAGAAAAGACCAAAAGTTCTTTTAAAGGGCATTTTGGTCATTTTGACCCCTGGTTAACCCTAGGTTAAACTGGGTCTAAAAAAGTTTATGTTGCTGATCCACAAGTCATGATAAAATTCATGGATGTAATTAGGAGGTTTGGAAAGAATTTCAAGGTCAAATTCCTTTGAATGGCAAGTTTAGTGAGGCTGTAAATATTTAAAAGTTTTATAACTTGTGTAAAAAGATTCAGTTTCTAGAGCCATGGACCTCATAATGGCTTCAAATTTGGTAAGTTGATCTTAGAGACATGCCTAAATAAGATGCAATTGATTGACCTTAAATCAAAAAAAAAAAAATTTGACTGAGTTTTCATGTCACAGAAAATTCACCCACAATGGCTTTCAGGACCAAGGCCCTTAACACTGGGATTGGAATGTTGTATTTGGATTGGATTTTGGAGTTGATTGGTTGTTTGAATTTTTCACCGCAATGAAAATCAAATGAATGGTTGAGATTGATTTAATATGATTTGAAAGTTGATTGAATGTTGGTGGAAGGCTGGACTAGGGATTGGATTTAAGGGTATAACTGGATTTGATAAAACTTGGATCTAGTTTTGACTGGGACTTATATGGCTGACAAATGGACATCTCTCAATTATCAGGTCACCAGGAAGAAACCCGGGTAGGTCCAAGTAACCTCATACAGAAATGAGGTCAGTATTTGTTTGTTGGTGGTTTTTTTTCTTTTACTACCTTTGTTATGGTTTTCTTTTATATTCTTCCAGTTATTTTTTGTTCTCTTATTTTTGGCATCTTATAATTGGTTGGTGGTATTAGTTTCTTGTTTGGTATTCTGGTTTGGTTTGTTCTGTTAGTGGCTTTTTTGTTTTGCTTTAAGCTGTACTGAAAGGTGGTTTTTAATTAATCCCAATTTGGCTGGCTATTTTGCTGCATTTTTGGTTGAATTTGTTTTTTTTTTTTTTTTTTGGAGGTTGAAGATTTGCCTTATTTATTTGGCACTTGCAGTTCATGGTTGTTGAAGTCTAGGATGGGAGCTGAATTTGGACTGTTTCTTCAAGCTTATATAGAGATTGAAGATTGGAATTTTTTCAAGGCTTACTGGTTCTTTTTTTCTGTATTCTTATTTATCTGGTTGGATGTTCAAATGGGGTGTTATTTTACCATATGGCTCCTTGTTTGAGGTCGTATTATCGGAAGACTTCTGCCTTTCTTGTCTTTTGCTTTGTGCTTGAAGCTTTTGCTTTCAAGCATGATAGATTATATTTTTCTTTTATCTACAATTTTAAGCTTTTTCTCATTTTTCTTATATTTATTGTATTCTTGTGGTCATTTCATTATTTTAATAAAAATAAGGCACAATTATCCCTAATATTTTTTAAAAAAAAAACTTTTATTAATTTGTGCAACAGATCCTCCAAACAAAATAAAGAACAACAAAAGCCAATCATGAATGTATAAGAAATTATTATGTGAGGATACCAAACGGTTCGGAAGCCAATCAAAATACGTCACATCATCCCGTACTAAAAAATGACATGATACGTTCTATCCTCGTCTGCTGGCTAAGTAATGAATTCATTTGGCTGTGCAAAGGGCAATCTCTCCATTCTTGCGTGAGCATATGACGTTTGTCGTTCTATCAAAAGATTTTATTATTTACTTCTATCTACAGATAAGTCATTTTTCCCGTTTATTTAAGAGATAAGAGTTCAAATATTAAGGGCTTCGAAGGGTGCGACCAACTGGAAAAGGTATAATTTGTGCTGGAGAACAAATAAGATTAATGATGTTTAAAGTAGATTTTTCGTATTAAAGTTTTTTGTTCAAAAAATTTTTTATTAAAAATTTATTTTAGAAAATAGTTAGAAAGCATTTTTTAATGAAGCTTAACACTTTATTTAGGATTATTTGTTTAATATTTTTTAAAACAGCTCTAGAGAAAATAATTTTTTAAGCTGGAGTAGAAAACGGTTTCCTAGTACAATAATCACTAAAGGAAAGTTGCATATTTCCTACGGAAAATTCAAAAGTTTTTGGCGGATTTCGAATTTTTCTTGCAGATTTCTGACGAAAACGCCTTCGACGGTAAATCGAGCGTTGGAAAAATTTTCGGTCAAAAAAAATCCGTCAGAAAATTTTTCCGGCAGAAAAATTCCACTGGAACTTTTTTCCAGGCAGAAAAGAACCGTCGGAATACATAAAATGGTTTTCGAAAAAGAATTCCCGTCTTAGGAGCCCACGTGAGCCGCAGCGGACGCCCAGGTCAACCTGCTCCCGTGATCCAAGTCTGCAACCCGCACCCAGAAGGATGCCCAGGTGAGCCCGCAACCCTTGCATGCCCAGCTAGCCACCCAGGTCAGCCTGCTCCCGCAACTTGCGCCCGGGCACCTGTTCACCCTGAGAATTAAACCACAACCGCCCGCCCGCGCGGGCACGTGTTAGTCCGACCAATGTACCAATCCTACAAAATTGTTTAAATGGATAAATTTTTTAATTTATATTAAAATCGACATAATATTACAATAAAAACTTATTTATTTACTATAGTGAATTTGTTAAAAATTAAAAAAAAAAAAAGTTTAAATAAAAATTTTGGTTGCGGCCTGAAAAAATAAAATAGTTAAAAAATTATCACAAAGAAAACCTAAATTAACATATTTCAAAAATAGCTTCAAGGGTGACATTTTGTGTATTTCCTAGCTTAAAATACAAGATCTGGATTTAAATTACAATTAAATTCAAGATTATTAAAGAAACTGATAAAATTTGACTCTATATGCTCCTTAATGTATGATTTTTGACTGATATTTTAATACTATTTTTATTTAAGGAAATATTATCCATGATATTTTTTGGGACCAAATGAATATTAAGCATTTATTGCACCCAAATCATATTTTGTTCCATATAAGAATCTTTTACAAAAAAAAAAATTATTTTCTCCCATCACAATGATACTTCCTTCTTCTTTCATCGCTAAGCTTCATACTATTAATTGCAATTGCAAGGTAAGAAGACCACGATGAGGGTTAGAAAGTTTCGATGATTTTTTTTTTTTTTTTTTTCTTTGAGACGATGCATATAGTATTAAAATGAAAAAAACTATTGCAGACTAGAATAGAAAATACTAGGCACTCCTTTTAAAGCAAAGCAAAAGGAAGCCTTGTTAAAAAGCAATTTAAGTATAATGATAATATTAGAAAAACAAAAAAATGTTATAATAAAAATAAGACCTTCTACTTATCATTTTAAACTAATTGGGCTGGAGGGGATACCAAAGATTAAAAAATCAAAATGGTTTATTAGTATCTCAGAATTCCTAATTAAGTAAAAAATAAGAGAGAGAATGATGCTTAATTCCTATTATTCTAGTTCCTTTTTTCAAATACCAACCTATGCTTAAAATAAATCTAGAAAAAATAAGATTGCTAAACAAAGAAAAAGAAATGTAATCGAAGCAAGAGTAATTCGTCAAAACATAAACTTGGATCTTGACCGTTCCACAAGTTTTTCCATTCTCAAACTTCATTAACTTCACCCAACCCACAAACCAGGCTTGAACTCCAACTTCAACTTTGACTTCACCCATTATAAACATGTCATGAAATAAATAATGAAGTGGCTCCAACACTTAGATCCACCAAGATACACAATTTTCTTCCTCTAAGGCTCCCTTTAATAGGACCCATAATAGGTCCAAACAAATTAAGCTTTAGGCTTTGTCTTTATTATTATTTTTTAAAGCTATTTTTCGAAAAAAAAAATTATTCAGAAAGTTTTTGTTCTAACACATATTTCAAAAAGTAGTAAGAAAGCTGTTCCAAATGAAGCTTTAATATGTGGATAAGTTTACCGATATCTAGATATTTTGATATATATCGACGCAACTTTCACGGTTGATTTTTTAGTATGCATTATTCTAGTCATTATGCACATATGAGTAAAATTATTGGTAATTTCCATTGGGTATTACAAATTGAGCGGTGTTTTGGCTATTTCGACAAAATTTTATTTTGACGTAAAGCAATGAGAACATCATTATAGAGTGGTAAACACTATTTTTAGTCATATTTTATATTTTATGAATAAGTAATTGAAGTTTATGTATAAATATTTATTGGGAAATAGAATGACCTATATAAATGAATTGAGCTATGCAGAGGAGTCATAAGGGCTTCAATGATGGGTTGAATGGGAATTTAGGCATAAGGAGGTATAAGAGCATGATAATGTACATATAAAGCCCTTAGGATGTATAAGGATCTGATGATGAATAGGTGAAATATTTAAGAGGAAATTAATTTGATGAGTTTTATTCAAATTATTTTTATATTAAAATCTAACACTACATGTCTTCATACAAAATTTTTATGTTGACATTGGACTTCTTATAGTAAAATATTTGATATGTTTATGTACAATATTTAATACTTGTTGTGAGTATTACTATAAAAGCTTCTATGGTTATAACATGCTTTACTATTTTTGAAATAACGATGTTATAACATGTTTATTTATTATCTTTTTATATTTTAAATTAGGTAGGCCTCATGTAATTTATTGAGCATTTTGAGCTCATTCCCACTTTATTTACGTGTTAAATTTAGGACAAGAAAAGAAAAAGAATGATTTGAGTGGAGATAGAGGTAATATATTCATATTCAAGTTCAGTAGAAGATTAGTTACACTGTCAAGCACCCTTTCGGGGGTGGTAACGAGTGGATATCCCGTTCGTATTTGTAGGTATGTCTTTTATTAGTTTGTTATTTCTTACATCTTTGTGATATAATATGATGATAGATAGAGATAAATGTATGATAATAGCGGTAAATAAATATTTTTTGTTATATAGCATTGTGATATAAACTAAGAGATGTTGATGATTTTATTTATTATACTGTAAAGATGTTAGTGTCTCTATATTATCAATATATATACAAAAAAAAATCCTTCCAAACAAATTTTGAGTATTGTTCGTTGCGCATCCAGCATAATGACCCATTCGATATAAGGTTAGTTGTCTAATTTTGGGTCTATGACACTTGACATTCTAGAATGCTTAAAAGTTGAAAATCTCAAAACTTCACCGGAACATCATTACCATCGGACACCTACTCGATTGCCATCATCAATCCATCACTAGATCGCTACTGTCGAAACTTCACCTCTTGAATATCATCTTCTAACCACCATCTATCCCCCATCATCGGATTATCACTCAATTGTCGATATCAAGCCTTCATTGCATGAGTAGTGATGCCATACTACTGCAATGCAAGTCTAACAACTACCATTGTCAGACCACCAATATCTAACCAAAATTGTCCAACTGCCATTGTCAAATTATCGCCACTGAAACACCATTGTCAAATTATCGCCACCTTACCGTACTTGTCAAAGTATTGCCATCGTCATACCACTAACATCAAATCGCTGCCTCACATCCATCATTATTGGACCATTGTCACTAATTTCCATGATCACACTGCCACCACTTAATAATTGTCATTACTTGACCGCTACCATCAAATTACTATCATCCAACCAATATTGTTTGATCGTTGTCAGTTGGTCATGAATCATCTCAATGTCATTCATCACAGGCAGAATTTGCGATATTTTCAAACATTGATTAGGTGAGCCATGCTTACGTTAGACCTTCCTTGTGCTTGGCTCCTATACACACCCATACTACGACCTCCGTTGACTATTTTCCAAAAATTTATAGCTTCGCTTACTCGAATCTAATCCTTCCTTCTACATCAGTGTCCGTACGCCTGCATCACAACAGCCTCCGCTTCCCGCACCTTCCCCTGCACACCGATCATGACAGCCAATCGCCGCGTCGCCGTCATCGGCGCAGGCGCTTCCGGGCTCTCCGCCGCGCGCGCGCTTCGGCAAGAAGGCCACTCCGTCGCCGTTTTCGAACGCTCCGCCGGCATCGGAGGCACCTGGATCTACTCCACCGCCGTCGAATCAGACCACCTCAGTGCCGACCCTAACCGCAAAATCGTCCACTCCAGCCTCTACGACTCTCTCCGCACCAATCTTCCCCGAGAATCAATGGGATTCTTTGATTACCCCTTCGTCGCCGTTCCCGGAGAAGAAGATTGCCGGCGATTTGCCGGTCATCGGGAGGTGCTCCGGTATCTGGAGGATTTTGCTAGTGAATCGGGGTTGTACGATCTTATAAGGTTTGGGGTTGAAGTGGTACGCGTGGAGATGGAAGGGGAGGGGCGGTGGTCGGTGGTGTCGAGGAGTGTTGTTGGCGGCGGCGGCGGTGGTGATGATGAAAACGAGGTGTTTGATGGAGTTGTCGTATGCGTCGGTCACTACACTGAGCCTCGAGTGGCTGAGATTCCCGGTATATTCCTCTTTTCTAATAGTGCTGGTAACAAAAAAAATAATGCTATATCTCCCCCAATATTTGATAACTGGCAACGGGAGTATAATTTTGGTCCAAGCATATATCATGCATTAAAAGTTGATTCCTTTAGTCACTCTCCTTATAAAAAGAAATCATATATAACGAGCATTCCATATCTATTATTAATAGATGTTAAACATTTGCAAATGTTAGGCATTGTTAGATAAGACAAGAGCTTCATTTAGTGAATAGTGGTTAAGGATTCCTAGGTTTTATTTCCGATAATTTTTTGATTGTTTTTCATCCCACTTTTTAGTACATAAATTTTTAATTTAAAAACTTTTTTTACTAAATAATTTTTTTAAGAAACAGGAAGAAAGCCATCACAAACGCGATTGGGACAATCTTATTAATGTTTTTTGAAACAGCTTTTTGTTGCGTCCAGGAGTATTTGCGGCGGTAGAGAAATATAAAGTTTATCGTCTTAGCATTGTACGAAAATCCAACACGCAATCAGATAAGAGAGAGGGTCTAGCATTCACATGAGACACCTATATTTTTACGTGAAAAACCCCTGAAAAGGGGGAAAAAACCACGGGGCCTAACCTAGTTTGAATAAATTGCGGTTTGAACCTTCCAACAGCGCTTCGGGTCCTTGATTCGGACCCATTTGGGCTCGGATTGGGTCGAATTTGGTATCGCTGGGTTCGTATTTCCGAGACGCTCAGTTTGACAGTAAGTTTGCTGAAATCGGAGTTCATGTGCTCCCGAATTTAATTTTTGAAGTTTTCAACTTGATTTTTGCCTCGAGATTCGTGCCCGATCAAGATAATTTTTGCATGACGTATCAAGCTTTTTAGATTAAAAATTTCTTGAAGTAGAAATTTTTTAAAATTTTTGTGCTAAAAAGCTATTTTAGGAAGCAATTAAAAAACTGCCCAAAAAATACTTGTTTATGGGAACTCTAAGAGTGCCATCTAATGGCTCTAGGAGTAGTGAGAGCTCTAATATTCTGTGTGATTTTTTAGTACTCCTAATTCATATTGTAAAATAATGAGGAGAATAAAAGAGTAAATATAGACTTTATCGATGATCATTTGTTCATTAGGTAGAATTATCCTAAAATATTTCTTATTTTTATCAATAATGGATGCACCAAATTATGTTGTCAATTGAGCTAAAGTGATTAAATGATTATCATAGTTTTGGTAGATAGTGTGCCAACACAATGACAATGGTGGTTCAATGGTGATGATGAATAATATTATCAGCAAGCATAAGGCGCTTTTGTGCAGTTTCTAATATTATAAGTATAATAGAATCAACATATTAAATCTTAAATAATTGGCTTGTTTGAATAAAACTTGAGTGTAGATTATTTTTAACCATTGATTTTGGCGAATTTTAGGTGGATGCTTAGTGTTAGCCACCGTACACGTGGCAATATCTGCTTAAATCTCTTTTGTACCGTTACACTTCTTGTACATTGTTTTACTGTATAGTCTCTATATAAGTAGGTCTGTAATCTTTAGAATTATTAATGAGAAGTTTATTTTTCCCTCTTTCTTATTCCTCATGTATCGCTTCTTGAAAGCTCTGCACTATCCTCATCTTCTTCTCTAGCCTGTCACATTCTACATGGTATCAGAAGATCAGGTCATCACCTAAATCTTTTCACCGGTGATTCCACAATGCAATCTACGACAACCGGATCCTCGTCTCCTCCGGAAGAGATCTCAACCGCCGAGACCGTCTTCTCCTCTCCCCAAATTCCTTCTTCCCCGAAATTCTTGATGAGCAACATCAAGAATGTCATTGCCAATCAGCTAACGGCTGACAATCACGCCCTATGGAGATCTCAGGTCATTAAGCTCTTTCGGGCAAACAACTTTGAAGGTTTCTTTACAGGTGCCATCCCTTGTCCGCCTCCCACGATCCAAGACAGCAGCGGTCATACCGTCAATAACACCGATCATAATACCTGGACTCTGCTCGATCAAAACCTCGCTGCGGCCTTATAATCGGTTATCTCCCCTTCCATCCTACCCTACGTCCTCACCGCCGATCACTACTGCAACATATGGAAGATTCTTGATAGTCGACTACAATCTTCAACACGATCTCGCATCTCTCAGCTCAAGAACGAGCTTCACTACCTATCCATGAAAGACAAATCCATGACTAAGTACCTTCTTGATGTTAAATCTAAAGTTGACGCTCTCGCTGCAGCAGGCGCTCCCGTCGAAGTAGAGGACGTCATCCATTACACCCTCAACGGCTTACCCATGACATACTAGGCATTTAAAACTGCCATTCGAACAAATCTTCGTTCAGTTAGCCTTGATGAGCTATACACACTGTTATGCAGTGAGCCTCGTTCGGGAGTGAGACTTATATCATAT
>NW_021318618.1:3178072-3189929 GCF_001605985.2 Dendrobium catenatum | reverse complement strand
ATATATATATATATTCTTTCTCCAACTGAAAAAATGGGTTTTATGAACAGTGCGACTCCAATATTGACATCGTACTGTTCACGTCATGAGAATGGCACCGATTTTTGTGTTCGAGTGAAGCAACTTGGAAATGGAAAATGTTGATTTAGGGTTCGATTGGAGATGACTTTATATTGTTGTAGTATCTTGCATAATGTTGATGTTTGTAAGTGCGTGTTTTGACCTCAGTTTTATTGTTTATTTTTTCATTTATTTATTTATTTATTTCATATGACCATGGCCTTCACTTTTGTTCAAGTCATGCTAAAAATTAGAATAATGGTTGATTATTAGTGAAAAGGTTTTGTTGAAATATTGATTGGTATTTTGTTGGTTCTTGAATTTGATGGTATTGAAAGAAAATAGTTCTGAATTTTAGATATATTTTTAAAGTTAAATCTCAAAATCGATAAAATATTAAATACTAAATTTAACTTATGGTCATTCATTGATATTTTTTATTTACCACAAATATCTTCTAAATCTTTCAATTTTTAAAATTGGTGATGTATATCAATGAAAGGAAATTTTTATGAAGTTTCCAGCCGATTTGCGACGGAAAATTAGCTGAAGCCCCCCTCTCCTAGTGGTCGCACAACCCAGCCGACCTCCTCAACTACAAAGGCCATACCTCCATATCTCCCTTTCCTTGTCTCAAGCAACCTCCAACCTCCTTGTTATTACGCCCAATCTATCGTCCACATTAAACCTCTCGACACCACCTAGTCCGGCTGCCAGCTTTCTTCCACCTCCCACTAGCTGCAGATATTTCTAGTTGTATTGCTACAACATTTTATGGATGGCTGTATTGAATGAACTAGATTAGAAATCTATGTGTAACGGAATTTTTAGTATTAGTTCACTACTAAAAATGATATTTTTTATAGTATTTACTTGCAATAATGAAAGGCTTTTTCTTTCCAATTTGTCTGTGTTGCCGAAGGGCTATGAAATTTCCGCCAACATCAATGTTAGGTTTAACTTGGTCAAATAGTCAAAATTAGGATTGAGATTGAGTTGAAATTATTATGTTTTAGGGTTTGTGATACCGGAACTAAGGATTTCCGGCCGACGAGAAACGACTCCGATGCAAACTGAACGAAACCAAACAGCCACCACCTGGAAACGTAGTCGTTACCAGGATAAGGAAGGCAGATTTTACACAAGAAACTTCTATATAGAAACCTTAGTTATTGTTCCATTGCATTTTACAATTGCTGCTTGTCTCGTTTTTCATCTCTTGCAGGTACACCCGGCATCATAGTGGTATTAATGAGTATACTGAAGAATTCTACCGGCTTAGTGCTAGAAACAATCTTAACGAATCCGACAATCAACTGGTGGTGAGATATGTTAGGGGATTGAGAAATATAATTCAAGATAGACTTGAATTGAATATTGTTTGGTCTCTATCGCAAGCAGTAAATTATGCCCTTAAGATTGAGGGGCAATTGAATCGGCATGCACATAGCAGACTGAGCAGAAAAGTGACTGATCATCCTGTAGAAATTAACAAACACTCCCCATTCCATTCGGCTTCAAACATCAAGCAAGTGGCAACTCCGTCAAGCACCAATTTGTTGTCAGCTCTCGGTTCAAGAGGAGCTGATTTGAAGGGTATTCAAAAGGGTAAGGAACCATTTAAAAAGAATTCGTATGCCAAGCCGTCAGGCATTAAATGTTTTAGATGTCTTCAACCAGGGCATAAGTCCAATGAGTGCCTGACCAGAGCTCAGCTACAAATATTGGAGGGTGAAAATAAGGAAGAAGTGATCAAGAGTGATAATGAGGCCGAAAATGAAGCAGAAGATGTTGCCTGTGATGAGGGAGATCCTCTGATTTGTGTATTACAAAAGCTGCTGTTAGCTCCTCATAAACCAGTTAAAATCTAATGCAATGCTCTATTTAAAACAAAATACATTATTAAGGGAAAGGTTTGTGATTTACTAATTGATAGTGGCTGCACCGAGAATGTTATTTCTTGCTCGGTGGTACAAGCATTGCAACTCAAGATGACGAAGAATCCTAATCCATATAAAATAAGTTGGGTTAAAAATGGCATGGAGTTATTTGTGACTGATATGTGAAAAGTGTCTTTCTCCATTGGTCGTCATTATGTGAGTGAAATTTTATGTGAGGTGGTGGACATGGATGTGTGTCACTTGATTTTGGGAAGACCTTGGCAATTCAATGTGGGAGCCATTTATGATTGTCGAGCCAACACTTATGCTTTTTACTGGAAAGGTAAGAAGTTGAGATTGCTTCCTCGCACACTGGACCAAGAGCCAACTATAGTAAATGGTAAAACATCATTGTTTACTGTGACTAAGAAGGCATTGCTAAATGTCTGGAGAGAATCAACATGCATTATGACATTAATTGTCAAAGAGCAGAACAATGCAATAGTGGTGAACTCTTTGTCAGATGAAATCAGCACATTAATGCAACAATTTTCGAATATCACTCCCTCAGAGCTGTCCGTCGAACTGCCCCCAACCAGATCGATTCAACACCAAATCGAATTCACGCCTATAGCTACATTTCCTAACTTGCCTCACTATAAGATTAGCCCAAATGAGCATAAGATATTACAACAAATTATTTATGAATTATTAAGCAAACAATTGATTCAACCAAGTCTAAGTCCCTTTGCAGTACCGGCTCTATTAGTACAAAAAAATATGGCAGTTGGAGGATGTGTTTGGACAGTCGTTCCATAAATAAAATTGCAATTAAATTTTTCTTCCCTATGCCGAGATTAGAAGATATGCTGGACAAGTTGTCGGGGTCACAGTTCTTCTCAAAATTAGATCCCCGGAGCGGATATCACCAAATCAGAAGTCGACCAGGCGATGAATGGAAAACAGCTTTCAAAACTTGCCAAGGGCTATACGAATGGAAGGTCATGCCATTTGGCTTATGCAATGCTCGGACGATGTTTATGAGATTGATGAATGAAGTGTTGAAGTCGTTCCTTAACCGGTGTTGTGTCATGTACTTTGATGATATATTGGTCTTTAGTGCCACTATGGAGGACCACCTACAACACTTGACAGCAATTTTCAGCATTATGAGACAAAATAAATTGTACTTAAACCTTCTCAAATGTGAGTTATCCACCAAGCAGGTATCATTTCTTGGTTTTATAATTTCGGCTGAAGGTGTAATGGTGGATCCATGGAAGGTAACAGCCATAGTTGAATGGTCAGTTCCCCACAATTTTTTTGATATTCGTAGCTTTCATGGGTTGGAAAATTTCTATAGGCGTTTTATCAAAGGATTCTATGTGATTATGTCACCAATAACTGATGTGCTTAAACATACTCAATTTTCCTGATCAGCCGAACAATAGAAGAGCTTTTATTCCATTAAAAATGCCTTATCTACAGCACCAATATTAGTCTTACCCGACTTTGAAAAACCCTTTACCGTGGACATGAATGCATCTGTAGTGGGAATCAGTGTAATGCTGTCTCAAGACAACAAACCTATGGAATTCTTCAGTGAAAAACTGTGTCCATCTAGACAAAGTGGACTATTTACGAGCAGAAATTATATGTTGTCATTAGAGCATTGAAGCAGTGGGAACATTATTTACTGCATTAGAATTTTGTTCTTTGTAGTGATCATAAGGCGCTCCAATATTTTAACACCCAAAAGAACATAAATCAGATGCATGCTCGTTGGATTATATTCTTGCAAAAGTTTACTTTTGTATTAAGGCATAAAAGCAGAAAGCAAAACAGAGTTGTGGATGCAGTAAGTTGCCGAGCACTTCTAACAAAATTTCAAACATAGTTTTCTGGTTTGGAAAGCTTATAGGATTTGTATGCTGAGGATGACTGCTTCCATGATATATGGGATAAATGCAAAAATAAAGAACAAGTGGCTGAGTATTCTATACGATAAGGCTTCCTCTTCAAAAATGATTTGCTCTGTGTGTCAAACTCCTCTTGGAGGCAGCGTATCATTCAGGAAGCCCACGCCGGTGGGTTAGCTGCTCATATTGGGCGTGATAATACTATAATGCAACTACAAAAACTATTTTTTTGGGCACATTTAAGAATGGATGTTTCCAAATATGTCCACAGGTGTTATGTGTGTCAAGGCGACTATATCAACCTTTACATGTACCGGATTCCATTTGGGATGATTTGAGCTTGGATTTATTATTGGGGCTTCCACGAATAAAACATGGCAATGATTTCATTATGGTCGTAGTGGATCACTTCTATAAAATGACACATTTCGTTGCCTGCAAAAAGACATTTGATTCTCTCAATATTATGAAACTTTTTTTCAAAGAAATTGTTCGTCTTCATGGTGTTTCGAGAAGCCTTACATTAGATCGAGACATCAAGTTTATTAGTCATTTCTGGTGAGAGTTATGGAAGCGACTAAATACACAAATTCAATTAAGCTCGACATATCATCTTCAAATGGATGGGCAGACCGAAGTGGTTAACCGAACCCTTGGCAACTTACTTCGTTGCTTAATTAGTACAAGAGCAACCTACATTATGGGATGAAATTCTTGGCCAGGCTGAATTTGCTTTCAACTCGATGACAAATTGTTCCACCGGTATGTGTCCTTTCAGCATAGTTTATACTAAAATGCCAAATAGTGTTCTTGATGTTGCAGTTCTCCCCGAAAGCCATAGCAAAGCAGCCTCTACAATGGCCAATCAATTCACTGAACTACTATCTAAGGTCAAACTAAAGCTTCAGGAATCCAATCAACAATGCAAACAAGCTGCATATGCACTTTGAAGGGAACAAATCTTCAATCCAGAAGATTTAGTTTTTGTTCGTTTGCGTAAAGAACGCCTCCCACCGGGCAAGCATTCCAAACTCAGCCAGAGGAAATGGGGCCCATTTCCCATTAGCAAACGAATCAACGATAATGTTTATATTATCGATTTACCTACAGAGTTTACTATGTCTCACACATTCAATGTCACTGATATATTTGCCTATGTTCCTCTAGACAACAGTAAACTCAATCTTGAATATGTTTACACTGAATTTTCTTAGAATGGGGGTGGGGAATGATGTGGAGCATCTTTGCGTAGCTTGGACCTTAGGAGCATGACACCTTATATTAGCCACGGATCACTTATTTCCGTTAGTGAGCATGTGCTCCACTACCATTTTTTACTTATTTAGTTATGCAGTACTATTTGCTACTTTTAATTTCAACACTTGTTTTGAGTATAGTAGTAAGATAGGTTTATATCCCCACGGGATGTAGGAGGAAGGCAGATTTTACACAAGAAACTTCTATACATAAACCTTAGTTATTGTTCCATTGCATTTTGCAATTGCTGCTTGTCTCTGTTTTCATCTCTTGTAGGTACACCCGGCATCAGATTTTCTTACATAAAATATGTGATCTCCAAAAGTCATAGTCTCACGAATCAACAATCATTTTAAATGAATCTTTTCTTATTTATAATGCTAATATCAATTAATTTATCAATAAATAATTTCTTTTTTTTAATATTATTGTAGGAATATATAAACCAAGCATGTTATGGATATTCAAAATCATAAGTGTTAGATATATAATCGATTGTTGCATGGATGTAAGATGTTAACTGATGAATTCATCAACTAAGTGGTTTTTTTTATCTAGGCGGGCCATTAATTAATGAACTTTATATCATAGGGGAGGTTTCATTGTCCTATTCTAAACACAAAAATCAAGTCTATCTCACACTTGATGAGGTTATTGTTATTAGCATATATAAGTTAGCTTTACTACATCTGGTAGTGATCTAGAATGTTTTGTGGCTTATAAGTAATTTTGTATACTTTCCTGTAACTCATCTCTATATAAGTGAGACCCATTGTATCGGCAGCATCAATATAGTTAATAAAATAGTTCTGGTTTTCCTCTCTAAAGCTTTCGGCTGGATATCAATTTCTACATGGTATCAACAATAGGTTCTTGATCCTGCGAAAATGGCAGACTCCGCCTCCTCCCAGCTTCAAGATCGGAGCGCTGGTTCTCAACCCGAGGATCCGATGATTCCTGCAACGCTAAAATTCGTTGTCTCTAATCTGCGTAATCTTGTTACTGCTCCACTGTCGCCGGATAATTTCATGATCTGGAAATCACATATCACCAAGACTCTCTGAGCCAACGGTTTTATCCATTTTCTTGATCCAAATGCTGCTTCTCCGTCTCCAACTCTTCTTCTTCCCGATGGCTCCACATCTGTGAATCCAAGTTATGCGCACTGGATACTAACAGATCAAAACCTGTCGCCATCAATATGTTTGACTATATCTCCGTCGATTCTTCCTTACGTCATTTCCCTTGAGTCCACTGCGCAGGTTTGGTCTGCCCTTGAAACAAGATTTCAAGCAACCAACCGCTCAAAAGTTATGCAACTCAAGAACGCACTGCACAATGTTGCACTCAAAAATCAGTCTATGACAGAATACCTGTCTGAAATAAAGTCCATCGTGGATCAAATAGCAGCAGCTGGTTGCACGCTCGACGCTGAAGATGTGATTCACTACATTCTCAACGGTCTTCCTCCACCTTACCAGTATTTCAAATCATCCGTTCGGACGACACCGCTTCCGCTCACCCTGGATCAAATTTATCCACTCCTGCTAAGCGAAGAAATTAATCTCGCTTCGGACGCCGCAAAATTTGCGACCGCACCTGATCCTAACATGGCTCTATTCACTAATCGTGGTCGCGGCAGGAGATCCAGAGTCAAGAACACATACGGCTCATCTACAACTACTCGCAACAATCCTTTCACAAACGTTATCTGTCAAATCTGTTCCAAGAAGGGCCACTCGGCACACTCCTGCTGGCACATAACAGATTTAAAATATGTAGCTCCATCCAAGAATGCAAACCCGGCATTGCTCGCGGCTTCGGACACCACGGATGTCAACTGGTTTTTGGACTCTGGAGCTTCTTCACACCTAACCAACTCCTTAGACAACATGTCCATGGTCCAGCCATATCATGGATCTGAAACGGTTACAGTTAGTGATGGAAATGCAGTTAGCATCGCACACTCCGGGGCGGGCATTCTCCCGACCCCCTCTCGTAAGCTGCGGCTTTCCAAAATTTTTCATACCCCATCTCTTAAATTCAATCTCTTATCTATTTCTCAACTCACCAAAGACAATCATATATCTATTACTTTTGATCCTCTTGGTTTTGTGTTGAAGGATCTAGCGACGCAGGATATAATTCTTCGAGGACCGTCCAGTGACGGACTCTACACCATTCCGCTGAAGACTCAGGATCGACACCATCAGGCGCTCGCTGCTAATCAGGAGATTTCCAACCCTGGCAACAACGCCTTGGTCATCCACATAAATTTGTTTTTGATTTGATTTCCTCTTGTAATCCTTTGCTGCACATGAATAAGCAGCATAATAAATGTGAAATATGCTCTGCATCTAAGTGTCATAAACACGTTTTTTCTAGCTCCTTGAACAGGCAATCTCAACCGCTTGCTCTCATTCATAGCAATGTATGGGGTCCGGCTCCGACCTCTTCTGCTCAAGGATTCAAATTCTACGTCATTTTCGTAGATGATTACACGCGCTTTACTTGGATTTTTCCATTATGTTTTAAGTCTGATGTCTTTTCTACTTTTGTTAATTTTAAAATAAAGATTGAAAACCTCACCTCAAATCGTATTAAAATGATGCGCACAGATGGCGGTTCTGAGTACGTCAACTCCGATTTCAAAAACTTTCTCATTAAACACGGGATCACGCATCAGATATCGTGTCCTTACACTCCGGAGCAGAATGGTCTGGCCGAGCGTAAACACAGGCATATTATTGAAACAACGAAGTCGCTGCTACTAACTGCATCCATGCCGCCCTCTTTTTGGCCGGATGCCGTGGCCACTGCGGTTCATTTAATTAACAGGTTGCCATCACATACTACTCATAATTGTTCTCCACTTGAACTTATGTTTAACAGAAAACCAGCTTATCAAGATCTCAAAGTTTTTGGATGCAAGTGCTATCCTCTATCACCTGCTCCAACCCGGAATAAACAAATGCCAAATGCTCAGCCGTGTCTTTTTTCTTGGCTACTCAGATAGCTACAAAGGTTATAGATGTCTTAACCTTCAAACGAATAAAGTAATTGTTTCTAGGAATGTTAATTTCCATGAAAATATTTTTCCATTTTCTACTTCGTTGTCTACTCCTACTATATCCAAGACTGAGGTAACGCCAAGGTTATTAATACCTGTTTCGGCTAATGAAACTCATACTGTTAATAAGCCAATGCAGGTTCCTATTTACTCAGATCATATACATCTTCCTCAACTCCCTCTTCAATCACCTGCTCCGCTAATACAGAGACCGCATACTCCTACATAAAATCAGAATGTTGCACCTAACCCAGCTCCCTGTCATCCCATGACTACTCGCAGTAAAACTGGTTCACTACGCCAACCAAATCGGCTAAATCTTTTTTCTAACACATCCTCTGATTCCACAGATCCAACTACATACGCTGTGGCATCTAAAAGCTTACATTGGCGCAAAGCAATGGCAGAGGAAATTTTTGCTCTTCAAAAACAGGGAACCTGGCACTTGATCGAACCGCCCAAAAATGCCTCAATTCTTGGATCAAAGTGGACATATAGGACCAAATATCACACCGATGGGTCAATAGCTAAATACAAAGCACGGTTGGTGGCACAAGGGAACAATCAAGAGTTCGGTATTGACTACACGGAGACGTTTAGCCCAGTAGTCAAATTACCGACGATCCGCATCCTTTTAACCATTGCTCTTCATAAGAATTGGCCGGTCCAACAGCTGGACGTGGCAAATGCATTTCTTCACGGTTTCTTGTCTGAGACAGTCTACATGACCCAGCCAAAAGGATTCGAAGATCGCTCACGTCCACACTATGTTTGCAAATTGGACATGGCAATTTACGGGTTAAAACAAGCACCAAGACAATGGTACTACACGTTTACATCGTTTCTTCTGACTCTAGGCTTCGTTCACAGTCAGGCGGATCCCTCTCTTCTCATCTACAGCAGAGACGACGCTCAAATTTTTCTCCTCATCTACGTAGATGATATTCTCATAACCGGTTCCGATATGGCCAAAATTCAAATTATTATTTCTCAACTCAGTAAAGCATTCACTATGAAACACCTTGGGGAAGTACACGAATTTCTTGGTATTAATATTCACAAAACTAATACTTCCTATTTTCTTTCACAGGAGAAATATGCAGCCAGTATCCTTGACCAAGCAGACATGCTGCGGTGCAATCCTCTTGCAAACCCAACATGTACAAAGATGCCAACCGAATTCAAAACAGAAAATCTGCAGGATCCTGTTCGCTATCGTCGCATCATTGGCTCGTTACAATATCTTACTTTAACCCGCCCGGATATTTCCTATAGCATTAATCTTCTCTCATAATATATGCACGATCCTCTGCCTTCACATTTCTATCTCCTCAAAAGACTGCTTCGATATATTGGTGGTACGTTGCATTATGGCTTGCCTATAACCAAATCTAACTTAATCTTAAAATCTTTTTCAGATGCTGATTGAGCTGGAGATCCAATTACAAGGCGATCCACATCCTGTTATTGCTCGTTCTTAGGCGACACGCTCGTATCCTGTACGGTGAAGAAACAGCGAACGGTCTCTTGGTCGTCCACCGAATCGGAATACAGAGCTCTTGCTGCTCTGACGTCGGACATAGTTTGGCTCAGACGACTACTTTCGGACTTCAGCATTCCTCAAGACTATCCGACTGATCTTCATTGTGACAATATGTCGGCTATCGCACTAGCCAACAATCCAATGTTTCACTCTTGCACTAAACACATCGAGATTGATCAAAAATTCTTGCGGGATCACATTCAACAAACGAATATAAGGCTTCTACCCATCAGTACAACAGATCAAGTAGCCGATATTTTTACTAAATCTCTTTCCACCCCGCGTTTTGTTTTTCTCTGTGACAAATTGGCGGTGTCTAAGGACCCAACAATTTGACGGGGGGTATTAGCATATATAAGTTAGCTTTACTGCATCTGGTAGTGATCTAGAATGTTCTGTGGCCCATAAGTAATTTTGTATACTTTCCTGTAACTCATCTCTATATAAGTGAGACCCATTGTATCGGCGGCATCAATATAGTTAATAAAATAGTTATGGTTTTCCTTTCTAAAGCTATCGGCTGGATATCAATTTCTACAATTGTTGATCTATATCATAGAGGATTCATGCCAGAATATTGGTATTGATCTTCATATGGTGAGTACGAGCCACATTTCAACTCTCAATATTGTTTATCTACAGGTTCCAACATAGTTGAAGAAGAAAATATTAGGACATTTGAGGACTTGATTTATTATGCAATTTAGCCATAATGTCAACAATATACAGAAAAGTCTCTGAATAAGGATGCACAAAACTTCTATGACTTATTGCAAGCTGTGTAAAAACCAATTTAGAATGGGTGCACTGCTCACTAAAAGTTATCTGTTGTCGTGCAGATATTGATCATAAAGATAAAATATAATGTGTCTAGATAATGCTTTAATTAATTTATTAGTTTTCTTAAGGTGACCAACGCAGCAGATCTGGTGAGGCTAGAGGTGCTGAGGGGCCCTCTTCTTCATAGCATGCTACACATGCTCAGTCAAGCCTGCCTTTGCCTACACCATTCGTAGGGAGTCCTCAATTTTACTCCCAAAACCCCCGCTTTTTGTCCTCAAACCCTGATCAAACTATTCCCTTTTACTCGTACTATCCCCTACCATCTTCTCACGGAGTCCCTTCCATTTATTGGATCCTTAGATGATGTATCAATTATTAATGGACGTCTGCAAACACTTTCAAGTCTTCACAAACTCTTTTGTAAGCCTCCTCAAAATTTTTCAACTGCTAACAAACAAATATGAAATTAAATTTGTTATTTTATGAATTCAACATGTTTTGAATCTTATTTATTGCCAAAATATACCTATACATTTTCTTAATACAAAACTTCATGAATTCTATCAATGTTGCAGGCTACTCAATTTGCTAATCCAGTTCAATCAAGCCTCCTGGAATCGATTCAAGCAATGCAGGGATAGTTTAAATTGAATAGTCTAACTGATCAACATAGACTTATAATGTGTGAAATTTTTTAGGAGTTGATTATTTTCTTGTTTTTGCATCGATTCATTGAACCATATAATTTAAGTAGGTCAAATTGAATAACCTAAGATATCATTATGGACTCTCATTATGACGGTGTGAAATTTTTTTTTGAGGATATGACTATATTCTCGCCTATGAGAGATTATTACATACAGTCACCGAACCGTCCAGAGATCAATCATGATGCGTCACGTCATCAAATACATAGCGTATTAGTGATGTAGCGCGTCATGATAGGCCTCCGAACAACGTCCGGTGACCGCACGTAATAATTTCGCCTCGTCTAGACATCGATTCAATTGAATTATGTAATTTATGATTTAGTTTGATTCTTCTAGGTCATTTGGGCCTTCATAAACATCCTAAAAATTGTATTTAATAAGATAGAAACTTCTATGATCACAAAAGTAATAAGATGTCTAAGTCTACATATTTGCAACCATTGACTTACATCACAAGGTTTTCTTTCCAATGCAAAGCTTTTCTCTCTATGTGCTGATGGAGTGTAGGAAATCCTCTGAAGCACAAACATCTTCTCAAAAACAAATAAAGCATTTAAAAAGCAGCAACCGGCACTTCAACAAAGCAATATAAAATTTTTTGTATTCATCTCGCATGTAACAAAGGTTTTATTTTG
>NW_021318618.1:3143555-3177972 GCF_001605985.2 Dendrobium catenatum | reverse complement strand
TACCGAGCGAGCGGGCATCAGCGGGGGACACGAGCGGGCAACAGTGGGGCGCGTGCGCATGCGACAGCTAGCAGGCAGGTGTGGGGGCAGCTCGGGCAGCGCGCGCGGGTGGCAGCTGGCAGGCGGGGGCAGCTCGGGCAGCAACGGGTAATTTAATTTAAATGGATTTTCAGGTTGACCCAGCAACCTGTCGCGTCAACCCGAACCCGACCTGTTTTTCAAACGGGTCGAATCCGAACCTGACTCGTTTTGAAACTGGTTCGGGTCCAACCCGAATTTTCCTGGTTGGGTTCGGGTTGGATTTTCGTGTCGTGTAAAATATTGACACCCCTAGAGCTACATAAAAGCTGTAGTAAAGAAACACAACAAACCATATGCAACATGCTTTTAAGGATGAAATGATTGCAATACACATACTTGTGTTGGAAAAGCATAAAATATAGGATTGGAACTAAGGCTTTATTTGGGGCATTTTTGTGTTGCTTCTTAATATAGTTTTTTAGTACAAAAATTAAAATTTTTATACTAAAAAAACTGATTAAAGAAGCAACAAGAAATTTGTTCCACACAAAGTCTAATGCTTTATTTGTGATAGTTTTTTTATTGCTTTCCAATGCAGATTTTTAGTATAAAATTTTTAGTTCAAAAAAATTTATACTAAATTGTTATTTTAAAAAGCAGTAAAAAAATTATCCTAAACAAAACCTAAATCAACCCTCTTCAAGTTTGTAATTAGTGAGCAAATTAGGCTCATTATAATATGTGTCGCTTTAAAAGATCTTGGAGAAGAACTTGATTTAGAAGAATACTCTAGATTAAGGTACATGCCTTGAGTAAAGGGATATACACTTAATAACCGGGAGATGCTCAACAACGACATCGTCATCAATCTTATCAGCAGCTAAAGGTCTCACTCGTTAGTATAGTCAAGAGATTATTAGGTGCGGAGTGCGGACGAGGAGAACCGTCCGCACATATATTGGGTACATAGTGGTACCAGCACTCTGTACCCAGTACTTATGCGGACGGTGCGTATTCCGCACATAATAACTTTTCGCTCTCCTTAGACACTTCACATAATATCTTATGGCCACATCAGGTACATTTGTAGGGGTGTCAATTTTTGACAAGACCTGAAACACGATCCGAACCCGACTCGGAAAAATCCGGGTTCGGGTCAACCCAAACCCGAAACAGGTCGGGTTCGGGTTGTACAAATCAACCCGTTTTAAAAATCGGGTCGGGTTTGGGTTGACCCAGCAACCCGAAATTGACTCGAAAGTGACACGAAAACTCATATTTGACCTGAAAACCCGAGATTGACCCGTTTTTGACCCGATTTTGACCCGAAAATTAGCAATTAGGTCAACTTCGGGTCATTCTTGTCGGGTCGGGTTGACCCGGACCCGAATCGGGTGGGGTTCGGGTCCAGAAACCTGACCCGTTTTTTAAAATGGGTCGGGTTCCGGTTGACCTGAACAGTGTCGGGTCAGTTCTGGGTTCGACCCAAACCCGACCGCTGACCCGAATTGACACCCCTATACATTTGTTTACCAGTAGCCACAAAATTCTTGTCCGTATATTTATAACAATCAAATCAAAAATAAAACTCTCACATATGCACATATTAAACAAATTTAAATAGAGTATTAAATGAGCATATTATTGAGCTTTAACCGAGATTATTAATGAGCCCATTCATGATATTTGAATGATATTATTCATAAATATAAACTAATAAAAAAAACAATTCATTTATCAATCAAAATTTTAAATTATTCAAAACTTTAAATTAATTAATTAAACAATTATAAATAAATCCTAATACAGCTAGTACTCAGGAATAATTTATCGAACGTCTTAACGTGCAGAGCTTGTAGCCCACGTAACAATCACCTAATCATTGTAGATTAATTTATCCCACGTAACAGAAGATCTTAAAAGTACACCTTAATTAGCTGTAATTAATTAATGAGCACTCTGTAGAGCTTTTGCTTACTTTAGGCTATAATCCTAAATTTGTTCGGCCGCTGGCAGCTTTCGAACCTCTTGCCCCATGACATTGTTGATTGCTTGGACCACAATGGATTACAAAAATGAAATAAAAAAAGAGCTTAGCCAACAAAAAAGAGTGGCTAAGACAAGAAAGGAAGGAGCAAAAATACAACAAAAAGAGAAGAAGATCCAAAATCAGACAGAAATCCTGCCTGGTCGGGACTCAGAACTTGCAAATGCGATTATAGAGTAAATACAATCCTCCTTTGGTTGCCCAAAGACCGTCCTAAAGGAGATAGCAGCCCTCATCATTGTCCGCGACCCAAAAAACCTACCAAATAAAAACAACCCACAGCTGCAGCGACGAATTCAGAATATAGTCTGCCTTAGCATACGGACTTGCAAAGGAGCAACCAAAATGAACATTCCACCAGCAAACAGGTCGGGCAGCAAGGAAATGTCACCAACTAACCTTTCACCAGTCCTCTTAATCAGCCAAAAATGATCCCAGCAGTGAATGAATAACATAACCAGAGGTCCAACCAACCTCAAAAAGCTCCAGCTGAGCAGACAAAAAACAACAATAAATAATCTCAACCGGCTTCCAAAAAAAAACCCGAAGAAGGTGGCCAACATCTCAAACAGAACTACCATCCAGCACAACAGACTAGCAAATCTAGACATCAATAAGTCAAGTGCAACTTTTGTTTTAAAAAATTACCCTTTTTCCACTTATCCAGCTTAAGGTAAACAGCCCTGAAAGTTTTCTTAGTTAAAGTAGTGACACAGGTAGCAATAGCCTTAAACTTCCTTGAGTTACAATATAAGAAGGATTGCATTCTTTGTGTCCTCATAATTTTAAAATCTCTCTCTCTCTCTCTCTCTCTCTCTCTCTCTCTCTCTCTCTCTCTCTCTCTCTCTGGGATGAATTTTCTCTTTGTAGAATGAGAATTTATTATGCTCCTTATGATTAAATTTTGATTTAGAGGCTATTATTTTGGGAATTTGAAATTTGGGCTAGTGGTTTGATTAAAAAGAAATGCAGTATACAATTTTAATTTAATAAATTCTTTTTTTTTACTTGGTTTAATTTTTATGTATTGTAAACTTGAGTTTTGGTTGAATTTCTTTTTTACCACAAACCAAATACGCTAGCATCGTTGGTCATCGTGGGTCAACGCCACCCGCCACCATTGCCTGCCTCCGTTGCCAACGACTTCAACTGCCACATATTGCTAGTGATAGCCACCAACTGCTATCGATAACCACCATTACTCGAATTTATATTACATTCATTTGACTCTAAACCAAATAAAAATAATAATAACCTCTTGAATTTATTTTATACTCAACTAAACAAATTCAAATACTTTCAAATACACTGCATTTTTATTTTAACCTCATTTTTTTACTTTGCATTCATTTTACAACAACCGAACAACCCTTAATTATCTTCAAATATAAATTCTATTTAAAGTTATTCATATTAGTATATAGTCAGAGCTTCAATTAGAACTATCAAAACTTCATGATGAATCACTCAAATTGCATGTTCAAACGAATGATTAAGGCTTCGTTTGAAATGGCTTCTTTAAGAAGTAATAAAAAAGCTATCCCAAAAGAAGCCTAAATGTGTAGTTTTTTCTTAAAAATTTTTTATATATCTAAAAGGAATTGAAAAGGTCAAATTGGCATCAACATCAATGTTAAGTAGGGACAAATCTTCAGAATTGTGCCTTTCTTTCCTAAATTTTTTTGTACAACAACAACAACATCAAGCCTTTATCCCACAAATATTCAGAATTGTGCCTTTCTTTCCTAATTTTTTTTGTGTGACTGCAAATATGAAGATGCATCATCTTGGATTTTCCAAGCTATGGTGGATGTCATCCATAGCATACCCTCTGTGCTCAGAGATTCATAAAAGGTTAAAAACATAAAGACTTGAAGTCTCTCAACTTTATTTTATCTCTAAAGATGTCAGTTTTAATATTACAACATTGATAAGCAATGTACGTCAATGAGGGTTCTAACATGTCTTAGGGCCTATTTGGAATAGTTTTCTCATTGCTTTGTTTTTAAAATAAACTTTGATTCAAGTTTAACTTATCGTCGCTGTAGAAATGTTGCTAGTTGTGTCTGGTTAGTGCTGATCAGACATAAGCCTTTTGAAGTTTTAAGCATGAGAATAAATATCATTATAATAAAAGCTAAAAATAATATAACATAGTTTTATTGTCCCTACCTTACAAAGTTTGAAGTTAGTGATAATAATTTATGGAAATTGCACTAATATTAGCATAAATTTAAGGACTTTAAAGCCCATTCTAATACATTTTGCATTTAATATTTGATACTTGATTTCCATTAACTTCCTCATATTGCATGATTTGAGTAAAAAAAAAGGTCGTCATTGTGGTTAGAGTGGAAACAATTTGCCATAAAAACTAGAGTATTTACACCAAAAGATCACCAAAACAAACTACTATGCTAAATATTGATTTAGTCTTGGGTTTAAAGCCATTAAAACAAGATTACTATGGGCTAATATAGATAACATAAGAGAAGGCTAAGTAGGATGAAAAAAAAATAAAGTTAAATGTAACATGTTAAACAAAGAAAGTAAAATAAGACTTGCAAGTTATAAATCATGAAGGAACATAAATAGATCATGTCTATTAGGGTACTGGAGCAAGAAAATGTACTTTTGTGGGGTTATATAAGATGTAAAATTGGGAAGATCTTACACATACAATTCTTTCTTTTTATTTGAGTATACTCAACTTTCTTTAGGCTAAGAAATAGAATTGCAATCAAGAGTTTGTATTATAGTCTAGATTTCATATGATACGAAGAGGTCTCATGGAGTTTATCACATCACATCACAATACATCATGTTCATAATTACTTAAGCTATTATTCAACTATCAAGATGTATCATAACAAATAGCTTGCAATTAAGGGCAATATGTCCATTCTTTCAACCCACTATGAAGATGTCAAATGCTTTTAAAATGCTAAAATCCTTAGATTAGAAGAAAGAATCTCACTGTTATCTTGCATCCCAAATTCTTTCATTTCTTCACCCATGCGGCCATGCCCCAATCTACTATTGAATTGAAATGGGATTAATATGACCTTCTCCTAGTCCTCAAAGGCTTTTGAGAGATAACTTTGCTGTAGATTTTTTGAAATAATGGCGTAGAATTTTATATAATTTGATGTATTTTATAATTTCATCTTTGATTAATGAAATATTTCAAAATTTAACAATTAATATGGTGGTTCATAAGTCTTAATCAAGTAAGACTTTGAATAATAAAAATTTCTAAGATGAATATTATAGTAAGGTAAATGGATCATTGGAAAACTAGCATTATATAAAAATATAGAGATGTACTTATATTTTGTGGATGATGGCTTCCCCTAATTACTTTGCTCTTTTTTTTTAGAATTTTCTTCTTCTTCATTCTTCTTTTCATTCTCTTCTTCTTCGATCTTTTCTGATCCTACAAAATATATTTATTTACATTTTTTTAACATAAAGGGAAAAAAATAAAGGTTTTTTTATGTGAAGGGAGAAATAAAGGAGAGAGTGCTTTAACTTATAATAAGATAATTTGAGGGGGAGCGATGGAGAGGTGGGTTTCCACACACATTTTAAAAAAAAAAGATGGGGGTGATCAACCACCATTGGTCACCAAAAAGAGGTTTGTGTTATCTTATAACCCACTTATAGACTGAGTTGAGAGAAATGATGGTACCATCTTTGATTCTTTATATACTTTACATAATATATGTTCAAATAAAACATATATACACTTGATATATCATCAAAAATTTATCTTGATCGGCACGAATCTCAAGATAAAATTAAGTTGAAAACTTTTGAAATTAAATTTGGTACCATCCAATCTCTGATTTCAACAAGCTTATAGTCAAACTAAACGTCTCAAAAAGATGAACCCAATAACACCAAATTTGACCAAATTTGAGCCCAAATGGGTCCAAATTGAAGACCCGAAGCTCCTTTGGAAGGTTCAAACCATAAATTGGATGACCAATTGGTTACCAAACGTGACATGCTCATAGTCGAATCAAGCGACCAACAAGCAATGAAATATAATATAAGTATAATATATACACCTAGCCGAATTATGCATGACTCCATCCATCATGTGCTTTCTATTTCACTTAGCTTAAGTATAGTATTTAGTTGTTTTTAATTCAGTAAGGACTTGTATTTCCCTTTTCATTTTAACGTGTAGCGTATATGAGTTTTATCCAAAATATAAATAAATAAACTATAAATTTATATAGTTAATTAAAGTTAATCCTTGGTCAATTAAGGTTATTATGAGCCAATATAGCCCATTCCAATCAGTCAAAGTCAACTTTGAGCCAACATGATCAAACCCTTGATATACATATGCATTAGGTTAGTTATGACCCAACTCCACCCATACTCATCACTTAATTGACCCAAACCCAATTCAAGTTGGCTCATTACTTAGGCCAATTTTTAATTCCCCAAACATCAATTCCACCCTTCCTCGAGCCTTTTAAGTTGCTCAAATCAACACTCATCGTAGAAAATTGATCCAAACTTAAAGCTAGCAGCCCAAAAGCAAAATTGATTATCCCATATCCTAATTCATCTCTTCATAAACTCCTCAGCTCCTCACTTGGTTCCCTATGAAATATCCAGAACAAACTAACTCCTGTGAAAGCTCATCGAAATTCTACTTATAGATTACTATATTGAACACATAGTATTCACCGCAATTCCTAGGATAATCAATACATCTTTAAGATTAAGATATTCATGCATAATGTTTTAAGAAATTAAAGTATATTTGATATCATAAACTTTGTGAATATGCTCAAAATATTAAGATCTATTTTTTAAAAAAGAGAAAATATCATAGTGAACAGAGCCCTACATGGGGTCCTGGTTAGATACCCATTGGGTACCCACGCTCTGCATTGGCGGGCTTTGCCAACCCACACCCACTTATGGTGACTTTCCGAATTTCATACCCACCCACACCCACCAACTTTCCACGCTTAATGAATGCAGTCTGCCATAGAATAATGACCTTGAGGTTTTTTGCTATTTTCTCTAACTGTAAACTTTCAAGCCACATATCAAAATTTATCATGATCGTGACGTGGTTCAGTGTTGCGCACTGCGTAGTAAGGATTATTATAATATACTGCATGCATATGATGATTAGTAATGTAAATCGATTCTCCTCTGATGTTGAGTACCCATCCATACCCACCCACGAGGCTATGGGCGTACCCATACCCACCCATGCCCATTGGGTATGGGTCGGTACGTGGGTAGGTGTGGATATGGGTACCCAATGCAGGACTCTGATAGTGAAATAATTGAATACAACAAATAAAGATAATAATAATGAGAATATTGGCAATATCAAAAAATCCACCTCAGTTCTACCTAAGAAGAAGCAACAAGCAATTGCCAGTTGCCATTAAGAACTATATTTTTACCATATCAAAATAAGAAAATTCGCCCAATTTTTTCTTCGTAAACCATATTTCACCTAACCCAACCTAAGCCGCCTCGCCGGTCAACACACCGGAGCCGCGCTTTCGTGCTGTAAAATACCTAATCTACCATCAGAAAACAGGACACCCGTTCCTTCGTCCAAGGGTATTCTCGTCACTATTATGGTCAGATACTTTCTGGCGCCGTTTCAAATAGACGCCTTCACTTCAGAAAAAGGAAGAGATGGAAGAAGACGATTGCCAGTGCCGGCCGTTGGGTTTCTTGCTCGGATTGCCCTTCGCCATTCTCGCCTTAGCCCTTTCACTCATCGGCGCCGTCGTCTGGATTATCGGGTATTCCTCTATTTCCTTCTCTCCCACTCCCTTCGCCTTGTAATCCGAAAACCCTAACCAACTTTTCTTGCTCGTCGATTGTAACAATGTTGAATGCGATTGCAGATCAGTGCTGAGTTGCTTGTGTCCATGCTGCGTGTGCTGTGCGGGGCTGGCGAATTTGGCTGTGGATCTCATCAAGATGCCCATCAAGGTTATCCGGTGTTTTATCAAGCAAATCCCTTGTTAGGAAGGTTTAGTGACGGACAACCGGAGCGATCTCTTCCAGCTCTTTCAAATCGTTTCTCACTCTTCTATTTTGAGATTCACTGCTCCTCAGATCTAAGAGGCGTCACAGAGTTGACATGGTTGATTCTGTTCGTGATATTTTTGCCACTTTTTGTATTGTTGCGATCTAAAAGGCAATTTGGTTAAAAAAAAGATCTGATTTTTTTTTTTTGGGTGAGAAATAGAGATCTGATCATGTTATTTATGAATAACAGTCTACACGCTTACGAGCTATTCCTGTAAATGAAACTGTTTGGCAAAAAAATTTTTAAATCCTAATAAATTCTATAATACTGTTCGGCAATGCAATTCAAAACTTAAGACGATTAGTTAGTTAAAAATTTAAATTTAATTTGTATTTTAAAAATAATTTACAATTTTTATATGAGATTAATTAATTTTAGTTTTAATTATTAATAATAAGTTAATATTATAAATGATGTAATTGGAAGTTAGATTGATTATCAAATAGCGTAACTAATAATTTAATTTTTAATTATAGTGCTACTTTTTTATTATTTATTTATATATTATTTTAATTAGTGATTGACTAGCTAAATTGATAATTAGCTAATTATTATTTGAAATAATTAATTATTTAATTATCATTTATACTATTAATTAAATTAATTAGTTAAATATTATTTTTAAAAAATAATTACTAATTATATTATTAATCATTTAAAATTATTCAAGTGTTATATTTTTGATAAATTTAGGTAGGCTTGGCTTTTCATCTATCTCCATTTTTTCATTATTGTTCAATTTTGACTGATTCGTGTGAGGTAGAGTTTTGAGCTGGTTGCTTAAACTTCTTAGCTTCCTTTGATGACATTACCTTCCTGTCAATGATAGTTCGACGTTGTTCTTCCTTCGCCCTCTTCGATGAGGTTCTTTGCCTCCATTGATGACAATAGGAGATCGCTTGATACAAAGATATTCATCTTTCTCCCTTTATTGTGTGCTTCTTCGGCCAAATCCTATAAATCCTTCCCTCCTGAATTTAGGGGTTATTTGATTGGCTGAAAACGGAAAGCAATGTAAATGATTTTATAGCATAAAGAATATTTTTGTGTTATTTAAATGAGTGTAAAACAAATATAAATTAATATATTTTTTTCAAGTAAAACGAATATAGTGTAAAATTCAAAAATAGTGGCAATAGTGAGAGGCCATGGCAGTGGCCAGAGGTGGTGGTCGAGGAGGTCGTGATTGGAGGCTAGCGGCGATAATGACTGGTGATGATAATGGTGGCTGATAGCGGTGGTAGTGGCTAGTGGCGGCGGTCAGAGGTGGTGATGATCGATGATATATAGGGCTGGTGGTAGTGGCCCATGACCATGCTCGGTAGTGGTGGTGGCCAACGATAACGATTGTGGTGGCCGACAGGTGGGCTAGCGGTCAGTGATAAGGGTTTGCAATGGTTGTCGATGGCGAGTGACGGTAAGAGAGGTTGCTTGCGATGAAAATGATTTTCATTCAAAATTAGTCCAATTTACTTTACCTCAAAAATGAACTAAAAACACTTTACACATTCTTTTACCTTGCTTTCATTTTTCATCCAATCAAGTACTAATATTTCGAAAATCCAGATAAATGATTTACTTTACTTCAACTTTTCTTCAAACTGAACGGCTCCTTGTTAAATTAGAGATTTGCTTCAAAAGAGGGAAACAAAGGATTTATTTTGCTGTGAAATTTAACATGCTCTCATATCCTTTTTGCCAGGAATTAACACAATTCCTACTTAATTATTGCATAAATCTTATATCTATACACCCCCTTAATCAAAGAAATAAATAAATTCATGTGAAAATGTTAGAAAGAAATGAGTTAGTGGGTTTAGGCTTCATTTGTGTCGGCTGTCTTACTTCTTCTTAAAGCAAATTTTTTGTAAGAAAATTGCTTTAAGAAGCAGTAAGAAAACTATTCCAAACAAAGCCTTAGTCTAATTATTTAATCAATACTTAAACAAATAATTATTTAATGAATTATTTAAGTGTTATTTTAAAAAAATTTAAATTCTAAGGGCACTATTAATTATCTAATTAATCATTTTTGTATTTTATTATTAATTACTTATTTAATTGTTTTTTACACCACTAATTTTCTAATTAATTAATTTTATTTTTAATTATATTAGGTCTATTTAAAGTTTGCTTGTTTCGATGACGTTCAACTTTGCCTACTTCGCCCGAGGCAGAGTTTTGAACAAGTTGTAAAAGCTTCTTCACCTCCTTCCCTGACGTTCCCTTCTAGTCAAATCAAAGGTCATGACAACAACTTCTTCTTGTTGGATCTGAAGTAATGACGGAGTTGCTCGCTGTGATATCTTGTGAGATTGTCATGTGATTACTTCAGACAATATGATGTCTATGATTATTTCTTATCAATGATATTTTGTATCCAAAACAATTTTGGGTTAGTTAGTGCTATAAGCTATGATCACTTTTTGTTTTAAGTTTGCATTGGACACTTGATTAAGGTGATAGGATTTTCTTAGTTGTATTCATATATAATGTTAATAATGTTTATGATGTATTGTTTTAAAATGTTTGAATTGATTTATTTTGGTACAAGGTAAGCATGTGTTTACCTAATTATATTTTAGCACTTTGAGTATGTGTGAGGAATTGACTTGGGCTAATTGCTAGTCTGTGGTTAATGTGATGACTATTCATTGAGGTGGAATTTGCTTGGTAAGCTAATTTCATGTTGTGTAGCTCTAGTGAGCAAGATGTGATCTTAAATTTCATTTTGATTATAATGCTTGCATTGTATATGTGTTAGTAGGAGAGATGGATACTTCTTAGATTAAAAGGCATATTATGAATTTAATATCTTGACTCTTTAGGTACATTAATAATTGATTGGTGAGATATTATAGTTTAGTAAATCTTATAATTTGATGAAATGCCAAGAGACCTTGCTTTTTTAAATTGCTTTTGTGACATTATGCTATCATTGTGTCATCCTAATGTTTGTTATGACTTCTTATTGAATGTGTTTATTCATTTTATAATTCTTATATTTATTTGCTTGTTTGAGTATATAATGGCTATATATAACTTCACATTTCAATGTGTTGGTTGAATGGTTGTGCCAAGCCCAAACTTTACTTTGTATAAACCTCCTTAGTATTTGTTAAGTGTGATGATTCTCATCATGCATTGTACTTTGGGCATGATGTTTGAAATGTGAAATCAACATGTCATGGATATTACAACTGATTTTTGTTGTGCTTTTTTATGATTTTAAATTAATGAATTCTTAAGGTTGATTATGACTTTTGTAATTTTAAAACTCATGCTTGAATGTTTGTGACATTGTTTTAATAAGTGTTGTTCTTTAGAACATAGGCTTGTCTGTGATATTTATTGCTGATAATTTATAGGCGATTGATTTAAATATTGAGGAAAACTGTCTAAGGTAGGGATGATGGAATATGCTATATTAAACTCCTAATTCTCGAGCTGAACAATTTAATAACCAGCTACATGCCTGCAAACTATCTTATTAAGGCAACGTTGTGCCTAATGATTCTTAGACAAAATTTATTGTGAAATCGCTTCAGTAGAATAAAGTTGAATTTTTAAACATTCAGAGATCTTTTGACGTAATGGTTATAATTTCATTAAAAATTCTAAAGTTAAACGTGCTCATATTAGAATACTCCTAGGATAGGTGATCTCTTGAGTAGTCAGTCTTAGTGGACAAAATAGTTAGGTAATTAAGCCAAAGAGGACAATATCGATGGTTAGAAATTTAGAAAATTATAAATGGATATCAAAGCATTATACCAGTAAAAAAAATGGTGAATCAGTGCCATATAATACAAAGTGCAATGCCTTGGGATTACTTCTTAATCTTTTTTTGGGTCAAAGTGCTATGCGGTGGGAAATGTCTCTTGAACATGTAAGGGGCATCTTTAGAATCCTATATGCCTAATGAATGAATTTGAGCTAAGGATACAAATGAGAATAAATGTTACTTAGGTGGGGTAGATTGTAAAACCACTTTAAGTAGAATAACACTGCGCTCTTAAACATTGAAATACTTTTTGGTGTAAAGATAATAGTTTCATTAAAAACTCCAAAGTTAAGTGTGCTCATATTATAATACTCTTATGATGGGTGACCTAGAAAATTACACCAATAACACAATTGTGAGGCTATTATGATAAAGTAGATAATATCTCGATGGCTGAGACTTCGACATGTTACATTAATAATGAGACTTGTAATATGGAAACTAATGTTTATAGCCACCTGATTGAAACATGTTTAATTCATTTAAATGGGAACTTCATGCTTGGTAACTATTTGCTCAACATTTTACAAAGTTTTAGCATGCTCATTAAATATTGTATTATCAATATCTATGATGACTTTAATGATCTTAATAGTTTTACTTAGGAAGTTGGTTTCAATAGCTTATACTTAATATTCAATTTTAGATATTTCCTCTCCTATGAACTCTTTTTTCTTATACAATTTTCTTCACTAAGCCAACTTCTTAAAAAAGATTCATCTTCTGCATGGAAGGAGATCCTATCTCATCTTTAGTGTCAATCATTTGGAGCTCAATCTCTTAAGGGTTAATCTCTTGAAAATTATCAACTGGCTACTCATCCCTCACAGTTTTTTCTCTTGCTAAAAACTATTATATATATTAGTTTTTCCTTTGAAGTAAACTTCTAATGCTTGCCCTTGTTTTTTTTTTTTTTTGTAAACTAACATTGGGGAAGTCAGCCTTAGCCTTAGCCGCATTCAAATAAAATTCAGAGAGGATTGCAATTTTTTTTAGCATAACTCCTAAAAAATATTTGGTATAAGTGCCATAATAACTTGATAGTTGCCTCATTGTTTTTAATATAGAAATGACATCAATTCAAAGATGAAAGCTCTAATTTAATGTGTGTTGAAGTTTTGATTATTGAAGAACTTTTAGTTAAGTCCTAATTTAAGTCACTAGTGTAAGAAATGTGCTATCCACTTTTTTGGTTGAAGTGGAAATATTTAACCTTAGTAAGAGAAGTAATATTAGAAACATTTACTTATGTAGACATGTTAATATTATTATTATTTACTTCCTCTAAAATTATTTTATTTGGTTGAAAATTTAGATAATCTTGTCTCTCACCAAGCTTTTATACTACCACCAACAACAACTGCTTGCAGTCAGCACATCCCCAGTCAATGGCTGCCACGACTAACCGCCAAACATTGCTTGCCATCGTCTCTCACTTCCAATTGTCGCCGTCACCATGTTGCCACCACCCGTCGGCTACTAGACTCCATCATTATTAGACTTTAGGCTACAATTATTTTACTTTAAGCTTAAAAAAATCTTTATTTTACACTTATCTAAATAACTTTCATCATTTCAAATACATTATAATTTTCTTGCACTTTATTTCATTTTCTTCATCCCCCCCTCAAAACTAAATAAAAAAGTACTCCAAATTAATTATGTTTTTGCTAGATTTAAATTTAATAAGCGAGGCCTAACTAAAGTAAGAGATTGTATCGAACTAGCACTCCTTATCTGGAGCTGGCTGGTAGGATGGGCTAACATCGGATCGTATAGAACCCCGTCCTTCATCCTTCAAAGCTGTCGCCGCTGCCTGCGAGCCAGAAGCAAAATCAATCGCAAAAACATCTTTAACAGGAGAATAGAAGAGCGGAACGAGATCGGCTAAAGAAGAGTAATTTGGGAATGGGAGTGGATTACTACAAGGTTCTGCAGGTTGATAAAAACGCCAAGGATGACGACCTCAAGAAGGCCTACCGGAAGCTAGCCATGAAGTGGCACCCTGACAAGAACCCTAACAACAAGAAGGAAGCTGAGGCCAAGTTTAAGCAGATCTCCGAGGCCTACGAGGTATTTCTGATCTTTTACCAAGCAATCAACAGATGCTATCATTCCCCTAATTGTCGGTTCTTGATCCGAGCCTTGTCCTGCTTCTCGTTAGGTGCTCAGTGATTCCCAGAAGCGAGCGATCTACGACCAGTATGGGGAGGAAGGATTGAAGGGACAGGTACCGCCACCGGGGACCGGTGGCGCAGGTGCTTCCTTCTTCAGCGGCGGAGAAGGGCCGGCCACTTTCCGGTTCAATCCGAGGAGTGCTGATGACATTTTTGCTGAATTCTTTGGCTTCTCGAGTCCGTTTGGGGGAATGAGCGGTGGTATGGGGACCACTGGTATGAGGAGCGGGTCGAGATTTCCCGTCGGGAATGATTTCTTTGGGTCGGATTTTGGCAGGGAAGGGTCCATGAACCCACAGCGACCGCAGAAGGCGGCGCCTATTGAGAATCGGCTGCCGTGCAGCCTTGAGGATTTGTACAAAGGAACCACGAAGAAGATGAAGATTTCGCGGGAGATTTCAGATATGAGTGGGTACGATGAATTTCATTTATTTAGTGTTGCCGTTATGTGCTAAAGCTTCTTATTCGGAACTGCTTGCTTCCTTTTCTGTATGTGGTAAAATGTCAGTGCTATTGAATTTTGTTGGACGGTTTGGTTTCCCTTGTAAGTATTAGATATGCCCTTGTGTTTACTTTGCTTATTTGCTATGCGTTTTCCTGTTTGCTCTGATTAACTTCATATTTAAAGCATGCTGTTCTGATCAGCCGTGCAACGTTTACAATGTTATGGGCGGTGGTAGGAACTCAAGTAACTGAAAGCATTCCACTTTTGGATCTTGATGATATTGACTGCTTGTTTATTATGCACTAGAGGTATAAATCTGGGATGGAAACATGAAAATCTAGAGAATGTCTTTCACGATGATGAGTTCTTTGTTTAGGGTTGATATTAGTGGTTGTTTACGAATGCTAAATTCATATCCGGTTCCCTATGAGCTTCATAATATTTCACTTGAAATGCCAACAATATTAATCAAATTACTATTTTTGAATAGAAAAAAAATATTATTTGGTTATGATAAACTAAATAGAAAAGGGAAATATTCAAGGGCTTTGAAGAAGGTTTTAAGTTATAGTATGTTGTAAATATAACAATAAGTGCAATTTGATTGTAGTGGATAGAAAGTTGAAATAAAAAATTTTGAGGTAAATAGGCTGTGTTATGTTGATTACTTTCATGATAATTATTGATGAGGATATTATAAATATAGTTAGTCCTAATGCTCCTTATGTTGTATTAGAAGATATTTTTGAAAAAAATAATTTTGGTAAGAGATTAATGAACTATCACAATGTATGCCGGAGAAATAATTTGATATTTAATGTGGGCAACATAAATGAGCATATATGTTTTGGTAGGATGGGCTATGAAAGGGTTGATGCTAGGTATGTAATAAATGATAAAAATTAAATGGACAAGTTATGCTTGATTTTGCATTAGCCTTTAATTTTGCAAAGATGAACACATGCCACATACTTTAAGTCTAAGATAAGAACACTTGATTAGTTGTAAACTGGAGCCACCAATTTACAACATTATTTTGTATTTAAGTAAATGAGAAAAGTTTTAAGAGATTTTAGGGTGATTCCATGAAAGAGTTTGGTACACAAAATAGAGTTGTAGTTATAGATGTATATCTTCGTAGTATTAATCAAATGATCAATGAAAATAATTCCCGTAGGATAATATGGTGAAATTTGAACGGTAAGAAATTATTAGCATTTCAAGATAAGTTGTTGAAAGAGGCAAATTATAATTCTTTAGTTGAGGCAAATATGATGTGAGATAAGATGACTAGTCTCATTAAGAAGATTATAGTTTTAGGGGAATTTTGAAATAGATCATGCACTGGTAATGGAGTGAGGAGGTAGAATGGTTATTAAGAAAAAAAGTGTGCCTTGGTCGAGTGAAAAAAATTAAAGACTATGACTTATAATGATTATTTGAAAGTTAGAAGGTTGCAGAGAGTGTTGCGAGTAAAGCAAAGTTATAACTTTTGATAATTTAAATAATAGGTTAATGTAAAAAAAAATAATAATGGATTTACAATCAATAAATAGTAAAGTGCTATATATAATAATTAAGTATAGATGAGAAATTTGGAGGCTTTGATTAAGATATATGTTTTAAGAGTGGACATAATGGATCTTAGTTAAAGATAAAGACATTAAGGACATATGAAAATATAATTATGAGATTTATTAGTAAACAATTATTTTGAAAGATATAAACAAAATAACAAAGATTGATTCAAAAAAGCATAATTGAGTTAGCTTTAAAAAAGATCCATAAAGGTAAAGCTTTAGTTTAAATAAGATATCGATTACGATATGATGAGTTATTTGGGGTACTGTAGTAGATGGGTTAAGAAATTATTTTAATTGAATTTGATAACTAATTGATGGTAGAATTGCTCCCCTAGGCAGTGATATTTTGATTTACATGATTTTTTAAAGTTTTTCTTTTTGTGCTTGGTTGGGCATATTTGTTGGCTTTATCCTTTTGAAATAATGTTTGGGCTATGGGTTTCTTTCCCCATTGGGACTAATTATTATGTGCGGACATCGAACAGAGAAAACTATCCCGATTTGCTGCGCTTTTATTGTCCTTTTGCTGAACTATTGCAAAAGGATAGTAAAAAGGAAGCAAATATTTAATATTTATTAAATAATTGAATATTTTCTGTGTTTTTACTGAGTATTTGCAAAAGCACAGCAAAATGATAGTAAAAACACATTCATAATTGAATATTTGCTGCCCTTTTACTGTCCTTTTTCAAAAGTGCAGCAAAAGGACAGTAAAAGCGCAGCAAATCCGGATGGTTCTCTCCGTCCGGTCCCTGCATAGAATAATTTCTCCTTTGACTGGCATAGTTTTGAACTGTAGTTTATGGACCATGCAATTGGAATTTTAAGAGGTATATACAAGATTGTTGTTGAAATATTTGGGCTGTATGTTGTACAAAGATTTTAAAATTGAGGTTTTTTGTTGATAGAAGAAGGAGTTTGGTTTTAAAATTAAAAGAATAACTATTTTATCTCTTTGAATTAATTTAGAGTTAGACTTGAATCGAGCTAATCCTAAGCCAACCCTATCTAGTAGTCTAGGTGATGAGAAGTTTATACATAAATATTTTGAGGTATGTAAAAAATAGCTTGAATAAAATTTCTCTTTTAAGTTATAAACATGTGAATGTAAGTTGGATGTAGGATTCCTTTGAGTGTGGTATTAATGTGGATGCTTAATAATGGGGAAGACATCTTCTCGTATCGTTGTGAAGCTAGATTTTTTTTGATTTAGTGTTTTTTTTCCTATTTTATATATATAATTTGATATTGACTTGTTTAGTTTTTTTATTTTATTTTGATTAATATTAAAAAGTGACATGCTGAAAATTTAACTTGTGAAAATCAAGTTCAATTTACTTTGTTGATTTTATATGTTTCTTATACCTCACTGAATTTCTTGCATTAGTAAATCCTAACCTTAAGTCATTCTACGCTTTTAAATGGATGCCAAATTGTTTGAGAAACTATATTTTGGCAGCAAGATTTCAAATTGATGGAGATGCTGGAGATTGTGGTAATTATAGAGGAATTGAATTTATGATTCATATCATGAAGTCATAAAAGGGATTATGACAACACAAATTGAGAAGATTTTGTAAATTCTAAAGAATCAATTTAGTTTTATGAGAGGAATATATTCTATAAAAGCAATTTTAATTTTAAAATAATTAATGAAAAAGTACAAAGAGGAGAGAAATGATCTTCATATTATTCTAGTTGATCTTAACCAGACATGATTGAATGCCTAAAGAATTAATTTGGCATGCATTAAGAAAAAGTATGTCAATGGTATGTTGAAGTTATTAAAGATATATGTGGTGGATCACTAGTTAGTATTAGAAGCTAGCTTTTGAAAATCAGATCGGATCGGCCGGCTTGATCGGTTCAACCTATAATCGGTCATAAGATTGGTCAGGTCTATTATAAAAACTAGTTTCGCATTGAACTGGAGTGAACCGGCCAAAATTGTTGGTTCGACCGGCAAACCAGTGACCCAGTTCTAGTTCCTTTGAACCGATCAGCCAATAATTTATTTAAATAATTTCATAAATTAATTTAATATATTTAGAATAAAATAGTAACTTTAACATTTTAATTTATATTTAATTTATTTTAATTTTAAAAAATAACTATTTATCAATGAAATTCCAACTAAGCATTTCACATAACTCCATCACTCCATATGAGTTCTTACCACATGTAAACTAAAAAAATAATATAAAAAATACCATAACGTTCCCAAGTAATGTGGGACTAAATAAGTTGAATTTCTTAAGTTTATAACATACTCTATATATTTTTAAATAGATTTTTAATTAATTTTTTATATTATAAAAAGCATTTGTTTTTTAATTAATAATATTTAATTTATTTATACATAATAAAAATTAATTAATTCGTTATTTCTAAATTATAAATGACCTAACTTTAATAACTTATAAATGTAATAATGTAAATTTATAATATGAATTTAATATATAATCTGTAGGTGTAAATTATATCTAAACAATAACATAAATTAATAATTATTTATATTAAAATTTTAAATTTAAAATAAACTTAATTTATATTAAATGTGAATTAAATTTAAAGATTGAAGATGTTTAAATTTAAAATTATATAAGATGTTATTAATGTATGGATTCAATTTATTTTTTAATAAAAAATTATATTATTACATGATTATTCTGTCATATAAATTTTATTTAAATTATTTTCATATTGATTATATCATCCGGTTCGATCCTAGTCTAACCATTGTATCTTGAGCCTCTTATTTTTTCAGTTCTATATCCATTCTGGTTTTCACAACTTTGATTAGAAGTAAGTTTGGAGCAACTAAATATTTTCTATTACAATAATGCATTATCAAGAATTAGCATTGAATTCATATGTTTTTTATATTGGTTTAAAGATGTTTATAAATGATATTCAAAGTGAGATGTTCTGGTATGAGCTTGTTGCAAGTAACATAGTTTTTATCGTTGATATATTTGTTAAAATAAGTGGGATATTTGAATTATGTAGAAAATATTTAAAGGATAGATCATTTATAAACATAAAAATTAGGTATATGATATGCAATTTTAGAAGGATATTATAGTAATAGTTTACATTCAATATCCTCAGAAGATGAAGTGATGCCTAGTTGTGATAATGGAAGTATCTTGGATCTATTACATAGAGGAATGGAGATAAAAATTAATATATATCTTTGAAAGTCAAGATTGAGTGTTTAAAGTAGAGAAATACCTTTAGCGTATTGTGTGAGAAGAGGATATCTTAAAGACTTAAAGTAAATTTATAAAATTGCAATTTAGTTGATTATGTTGACTGTAGTCGAGTGTTGTTAAATTTGTTGAGAACTAAGTTTAGCAAGATAGGAATGAGAATGTTATGTTGGATGCATGCCAAAATTGGAAATGATAAATTAAAAATGATTATATTAGATGAATAGTTATGTTGACATCTATTGAAGATAATGCAATAAAAAGTAGAATTGGATGGGTTCATTAAAGATTAAAAAATGCACTTATTGGATGAGCTAATAAGATTAGTTATTGTGGATTAGAAAGGAAAGTGGTGGGTTTTAGGTAACATGGATACAAGTTAAAAAAGATTTGTAAAGAGTTGGTTTAACATCTTAGGCACAGCATTTAGTAGGAATGAATGGTGTTAAGGCTAATGATGATGATACCTATTTAGATAAATATATAATTTATTTGGATTGTAGAGCAGACATGTAGAACCGATCTATGGTTAAGCATGTTTTTTTCTAATAAAAGTAAGAATGAAAATTTAACTATCAGCTATTTGGTAATTGTTAGCTAAAAATGGTAGTCATCTCCTACACTAGAGAAGAATAAACTTTTTGACAGAATCTAGTATTAGTTAAAGCCCAAGAGAATTCATATGCTGTTACAAAATTTTAATGGATTGTTTTGTCTGTTCATATGAATGTGCTGAATCTTGCTGGTTAATTGTAGTGCTTCTATTGTTAAGGAAAGCCTTACAAAACATTGACTTAATCCTAGAAATTGACTGCGGTGGTTCTCAGATGGAAGTAGTATTTCATGAAATTGAAATTATGAATATATATCATTTAGTTACGAAACATAGCAATGGTGTTGAGAACTATGGAGGCATTTACACTAATCGGATTTTAGGTGTGGAGTGATGTTTTACTCTAGTTTTGGGGGAGTTCTGCTTGTTTCAGCTGATGCGTTTTTCTGTCAAGTGATGAAAAAGTGCTTAGAACTTAACATTGTCCTACCTCTTTGCATGAGCAAGATGCCTTGTTCTCTTGAAGGGTTTGAAAAGAGGGTTGGTGGGGTCAGATCTATAGTATGGATGCTGTAATGGATAGCAATTGACATCTTATTAGTGTGTGTAATGTTAGATGACAAAAAAAAGATTGAACAAGATGACCAAGCTACTATGAAAGGTTTTAAATTAGGTCAGAACTAGACTTGTGCAGGTTTTGATGGCTAGCCCGTCCCATGGACTAACTTGTGTAGGCCTATAATTTTGTGGACTAGTGTATTGGTTTCGATTCGAATTGCAAAGTTGGCTTGGTCTAGCCTGGATTTTTTTTTTTTTTCTATTTTGGTTCTATTTTTAGGAAATAGAATGTTCAACTGGTTCAGTCCTAAGTCCTAACCCAAAAAGGTCCCACCTAACCCAAAAACTTATCCGTATTTATTGGGCTGACCTGAAGAAAACTGCATCTTGGTCAATAAGGCCAACCCAATTTCCAGAAGGTGGACTGCTTTGGCTTATCTCAAAACTGACTAAAATTTCCTGGTTCTCAGCTCTGTTTTGAACTTAAAATAACCTCTGTGGAAACTAATCATGAAAGACAAGTTGATCAAACTGTTGCAAAACTAGTTGTATTTAAGCGGTGGACTATCCAGTGCTGCCTATAACAATGATGAATGGTGGGCAAAGAAATTATTATGCAATCCTGAGTTGGAAGTTCTTTAGGCGGCAAGTAGTACTGAAATGTAAAGCAAAGGTTTGACCTAAGCTTGCTGGTGTATGGTCACGTACCTATGCTTGCTTGGACTATTTTATCATGCACATTCATAGATGCTTGTGTGCTTTAATGTCTGCCAATGCACTAACTTAATTTTGCATAATATGATTTGATGTACTTTGTGAATATTATAATAGTGGCGTCATTCATTGGCTTTGGTCTTGTGGACAAACTCCAAGTTCATCAATGACAAGCTAGTCTTCTCTTCAAGTTGCTCTTTTTTTTTTCAGATTAACAAACTTTATGCATTCTCGTTACAAAACTTTAGGATGCTCTAAAGCAGTTGGTTAATTGCTTAGGATTTTGATTTTAATGGGTGTTGTTTGAAAGCCATGCCTTCTTGAATATATTGACATAAGATTTCATTTGTTCTATCATTCTTCTGCGTGGAAAAAGAGAGCATGAATGGTTTTAGCATTAATTTTATTGCAACCGGGCAATGTACATTTCAGCATCAGTAGTCTTGATCTTTGAAATTGCTTCATCACTAGCGATAGGAACATCATCAAGCAGTCGACCTAGGAAGGTTGATATTCACCTGATATTTATTACTCTAGTCGATTATTAAGGCAGCCATTTTTCTAAGGAGGTTTTGTTTGTTTTATTGTAGTTTCAGCTGTTTTAAACAGTAAATTATGCGCATTTTCAGCTAACATTTTTCTTCTTTTGATTTAACTTGACTCGTCCCTTAGTTTAGCTAAGCTCGAATCAATTAAATTTGTACTGATTTAAGTCTAAGTGTTAGACTCTCTGTGATGTAGAGATAAGATTGCATGCATACGCACTTTGTTAATTTTTCTACATTGACAGAGCCCCATGCTCCTCGTGCACCCTATTTATAATAATAAAAATATTGCTTTTAATAATTAGAAGTGATATCTCTATTACAAAGAATAAAACGAGTAAACAAAATAACAATAATAAAGAAAACTTTTTCTGAATATTTCCTTGAAAATATTGATGTTGGTGTCAATGTGCTCAATGGAACTCAAGGGAGACTTAAATTTAATTATTTAATATTTTTAAAAGGCAAGCACGAACTCACATAGATATTTAAATTTCTATGAGCTTCTTTAAACGTGTACAATCATCTGAATCTTTGTATATATATGCAACAGCATGTATATTTACCATAGAATATGTCTTCATATTTTCTTGAGATGGGGGAGAGTTGCATCATTGGTGTTCCCTGTGTATTTATGAAAACCTTTTGTATAAGGTTCTATGCATCATATTGATGACGCGTGCACCTATCTGTCTGCTGCCGGTTTATCTTCGTGGGCATGTCTCCTGGGGTGAACTGGTAGGGAAGGATTTGCTACATTCAAGGTGACTGAAATGAACTATCAAGAAGCTTGAATTTGTGTTCCTATGGCAGTCTTAGCGTAAGTTCAATTATTTTGGGAAATCAAGGTGTAAAGTTTGCTTAAGAACATTTTAAGCCTGATACATCTAAATGAAAGCATGAAAATGTTTTACATTTAAGATATTAAAACCAATCAATAGAGGCTACTTTCTTTAACTAGAGGGGGCTATATTTGTTTTGTAACATCTTTTACTAACATCTTTTACAAGCAACTCTTGCAAATTTCTCTTCTAACTTAATCGTAGTAATGTAGAATTATAGATGTGTTGTGAAAGTAAATTACACAGCGGAAAGAAAGAACAATGGGATTTAACGTGGAAAAATCCGAAATCTGGAAAATGCCACGATGCCACACTATACCAAAAAATTCATTATGACAATTTGGGAGAAATAGTATAAATCTATCTTCTCTCTTACTTTCTCCTTATCTCTGTTCACCCTTTGCACCGTTCACATGCATGAACAAACAAAGAGAAACCCAATAAAACCACCAAGGGATGCAACCTTGCATGAAAAACGAAAAAGAAAATTGCCCAGCCCACGTCGCAGCATTGCGACGCCAAGTTCGGAGCGCCGTGGCACTCCACTCTCTGTCTGCAATTTGCCTGATAGCACCGCGATGCTGGGTTTTGGAGAGCCGTGATGCTCTGCTTTCTGTCTTTCTTTAAGCAAACTATACAGTGTCGTAGCGCTCTGGCACACAACGTCACAGTGTTGTACGAAAAAAAAAAGGTGTAGAGCACTCGAACCCAAGCAGGGGGAGGACCCCCGGCAAGCTCGACCGATATAATTAAGGTTTGAGGGTCTGAGGCAGCATCACAACTTGATTGATCAACACAATCATATTTCACACAGAACTAACAAGATGCACTTCAAAGTTTTGCTTACTTCATTTTGATTAATCATTCGCTCCATTTTTTTGTCTTTGAAATTGAAGTTTAGTTGCCTTTGCATGAAACCTTGGGCTACCATATAAACGGTATAGAGTGGAAGAATTCAAGGTTTACATGATTTTATAATCTGCAAGCATCTTCAAAACATACAACAACAACAACAACAACGCCTAAGGCGACTCTCTCTAATCTTATCTTCTACTAGAGCTACTCCAACCTTTTCACGTATATGCTCATTTCGTATCCTATCTCTAAGGGTAAAGCCACTCATCCACCTGAGCATCCTCATCTCTGCCACACTTAGCGTCTTCAAAACATAATACGAAGAAAAAACTCAGTATCAGCGTAGAGCAGCACATAATGATTTAATGTATTTTTCTTTGTTGGTAAAGGAAGAGGAAAGTAGTTTTCATTGTTTGGATTGAAGTACAGCAATTTTTATGAAGACTTGGTATGTTATATAAAGTTGTAGAGGGAACATTCCAAGGTTTATGTTGAATACTAGCTGCCACCCTATGCAAAGGGAAATGATAAATACTATTAACCTTCTTTTAGGAGCATTGTCTGGATAGAAATATAACACAAATCGTAGACTGGGCTGGCTGTTTTTATCCCCCTAAATAGAATCCCTGCTGGTGTAATAAACGGTAGCTGGAGGGTCTTCCTTGTATGGTAGATCCGACAATTTTTTTACCGTTGCTTTGTTGCAGTTTCGAAGGTTGTTGGTGTGGGGCTGATTAGTGCCTAATTCCTAAGAATTCTGTTGCTTGTATTTAATAGATTTTCAAATTAAACGTACTGTAATATTTAGATTTCCTTTCCTACTAGGATGAGTTAATTTCTTCCTTATTTTTCACCTTTATAACTTTTTATTTGTGGGGCCAAATTTCTTACACCAAATGTTGATTCATCATTTTTATTGTTGATCATTCCTATGTGTCATTATAGTTGTTAAAAGATAAATCGGATGTAGAAAATGTATTTAGAAACTTCTATAACATGAATAATACCTATTAGTCAACCAACATCTTCTGATAGGGAAACTGAGTATTTCAACAACATTCTAGTAGAATGTTATCAAAATCATAATGATATTATTCATCAATGTTTTCGCCCTAACACAAGCCAACAAAATTGTATAGATGAACAAAAAAGTTGTTCTCTCCTTAAAATGGTTAAGATCTATTATGTTGATCATTAACGTTTTTAAACTTTATTGAGGTGTTGTCATCCTCATTACCTATTATCTTATAGATAGACTATCCATTAATGTGCTTCATTTCAAAAATTTGATCATTTGTTTTCTCAATTACTTTCCAAAAACATGTGCTAATTCAAATTTACCCCTTAAAGTCTTTAGGCGCACTGCTTTTGTTTAGAATCATAAACATAATAGGAATAAACTTAATCCCAAAGTCTTGAAAGATATACTTCTCTATTATAGTGCAAATAAAAACGAGAATAATATAAATACTTATGATTTTATTTTTCTTTGAACATAAATACTTATTCCAAAAAATCCCTTATAAGGGAAGATTGAAGAGGAAATAATTTTTAATAGTTTTTTCTCTAAAAATCTACACCTCATAAATACCACCAAACGTCATAATCTTTCAGACCCGACAATATTTAGATTATTGACACTCATATTTTTTAAAATCTATCCTGAATGCCCAACAGTTGATTCCACAATATTCCTTTGAACTTTGTGGTTACTATCGAACGAAGAATCTATGAATAATTGGAATTTCTCTACCTCTTGAAGCTTGTAATAAATCTTACACTCAAGAAGCATACAAACTCTTCTTACATATTATATTATTGAATAGTTATGATTGCTCTGACGAAAGACTGAAAGATGCTTGTTCCTACACTTAGCATACTATATAGCAAATGATGTGAGATATGACTATCTATCAAATTTATTTTTCAACTTAACAAAAATTAAAATCCCAAAGTTTATGGAAGAGGCTTTTAATAAACTAGAATGTGGAAGATGTTGATGATGAAATGAGCACTCTTATAAAAAATAGGACATCAGATGCCATTCAAGGACCCAATCATGTGATTTTTGTTGGGTGTAAATGGTATTTACTATCAAATATCAGTTAGATGGATCCATTGAAAGATACAAAGTATGATTGGTTGCAAAAAGTTCATTCAAATTTTTTGGGATCGGAGAGCTTCATTCCTATTCCTAAACATGATTTGGGTCCTCTCATTAACAACCTTGATTGTCCTCTTGACCAATCAGATTTCAAAAATGCATTCTTGAATCATAACTTAAATGCAAAAAATTACACCTATTAGGAATAACGACTCTTGGAAGATAGCTATAGTATGCGAGTTGAAAAAAATTCTTGTACGGGCACAGATAATCACCTAAACCATAATGTGAAAGGTTCATCAAATTTGTGTCTCAACATGGATTTAAGCAAGCTCATTCTGATCACATATTATTCTATAAACACAAAGAGAGTAAGTATACCATACTAATTGTGTATGTTGATTATATAATTAAAAAATGATCATGATTTGGAGATGAGCATTTTCGAGAAAAGGTTAGTTAAGGAATTCAAAATCAAAGATTTTGCCCTCTTAGGTAAATTCTAGGAACGAAAATTCTAGAAACTTATTTGGCATTATGTCTCAAAGAAAATATATTCTAGATCTCTTTAAGAAAATTAGTTTGCCCATAAGCAAACCTGTTTACACTCCAACTGATCTTCACATAAATTTAAGTGATCTTAGTATTTTCTCTCCAGTTGATATGGGCAGATATCAAAGATTCATTGAAACTTTATCTATTCATCTCATATCAGACTTTACATCGTCTTTGCTATTGGTGTGTAAGTAAATTCATTCATGCACCATATGAAGAACATGAGTGCTATCATAAGGATATTTAAGTACGTAAAAAGGAAACCCATTAAGGGAGTTATTTCATTGTAAAAAGGGATAATGACTTGGAGATATGCATCTTCGAGAAAAGGTTAGTAAAAGAATTTAAAATTAAAAACTTGTCCCTCATAGGTACTTTCTTGGGATGGAAATTCTAGAAACATATTTGGCTTTATTTCTTAGAAAATATATTATAGATATCCTTAAAAAAGTGATTTGACATGATCATAACATAAATTTAAGTGATCTTAGTATTTGTACTCCAGTTGATAAGGGAAAGATATCAAAAATTCATTGAAAACTTCATCTATTTATTTCATGTTAGACTTAACATCATATTTATTATCAGCATGTTAAGTAAATGCATTCATGCTCTATATCATCTGCTCCGAGCGCTCTGCTAGGGTTTGCTCCTAGCAGGCCGCCGGCCTTTCTCGGCTTGCTCTGGACGCAAATGTCCAAGTTTTCTTGATTGTTCTTCATTTTGTGGTGTCCTGTGTCTTGTATTGTCTGTTGTTTTCTTTCGATTTTCCTCCTCCGGCCTTCTCCGGTCGGCATGACGGTTAATCGCATGAGGGATCCTGGTTTTCATGACAATAAATCATCTTCTCGATCCTTTCTTGAGGCGCTTTCTGGTGTTTCCACCCCGACTGCTTTTCCCGAGCTTAAAGCGGTTATCCACTGTGGCTTGGCTTCTCTTTGGGTTTCTGAGGAGGTGGTGCTCGCTTTGGCGGCGCCGTTCGAGTTTTCCCTGGTCAGTTTCTTCTCGGATCGCCGACCATCCATCGATGCTATTCGTAAATTCTTCTTTAATCTAAAACTCAACGGTATTTTCTATGTTACGGTGCTTAATGCTGGGCATGTGTTGATTAAATTGAGCAATGATTTGTATTATAGTAGGGTGTTTGCACATTGTCACTTTGTTCTTAACTGTTATATAAAGCTTACCAAATGGTCTCCTTATTTTGATGTTAATGTTGAATCCTCTGTTATACTTATTTGGGTTTGTTTTCCTAACTTGCGCCCCCATTTTTTCTCTTCCCGTATTCTATATAGTTTGGGGTTGTTCGGTAAGCCGCTGAAAACAGACAATGCAACGGCTGTAGGCTCCCGTCCGTCTGTTGCTCGTGTGCTCGTGGAAATGGATATTATCAAATGTTACCCGAATCATATTTGGTTGGCCCGAATAAGCTTGGCTATGTTCAATCGGTTGAAATGGAAGAATTTCCTAAATATTGTGGTCATTGCAAGTCTATTGGGCATTCAAATTTGGAATGTGCTCAACTGCAGTTTAAGCATCCCGAAAAAGCTAAGTTTGTTTCTTATTCTTGTGGTGAGGGTGTGGTTCCAGTGGTGGCCTTGCCGGTTGTGCAAATGCAGTCAGATACTATGGCTATTGAGGGCGTTGATGTTAGCCTTGGGGACGGGGTTGTGGGTGGGAATCCGTCTTCTGACTCCCTTCTTGTTTCGTCTCCTGCTAACTTAGTTGTTCCTGAACAGGCGATTGCTTCTTCGGTGAATTTATCTGGATTGAATTCCCCTGTGTTTTTGGGGGATAAGTCGGTTTCTCCTTTGGTTCCACGTGATTTTGTTGATGTTGCGGTGGAACCTGTTTCCCCTGCTCCTCGATTATATGATGGTGAGGCTGAAGATTTGATTTGTGATACTAATGTTAAGGCTAGTTTTTCTTGTGGGGATGCCGTGCCTGGCCCGAGAGAATTATCCGTGGAGGTCAATTCTGGAGACTTTGTGCCTTCTGATCCTGTTGTGTTGGTTGGTTATGGTGTGTCCTCTCCTATTAATTCTTTGGAACATGTTGTTGTGGCTTCGCATGTTTCCAATGCTATTTCGGGAGGTAATGCCACTTTTATTAATGTCCCTATTTCAGTTATGTCTATCAATGAATTGAAGTCTCATGTGGCTAAGTCTGCGAAGAACTCTGTTCTAGTTCAAACTGATTGGTTAGTTTTGGATAACTCTTTTTCTTCTTGTGCTGGTGGGGAGGAAGAAGAATTTAATGATTTTGAGGAGGTTTTGCCTGTTAATTTTGTTGACATAGTCGTCTTAATGGTGGTAAAGGCGTAAAGGTAAAGGCAAGAAGAAATAGGCGCTGGTTCTTTCCTATTTTCACATTGGCAGTGGTATTTGATGGCTTTATGGACAATGACGAGGAAGCCCTCTGCTTCCCCTTATTGGCTCGGCTGGTTGGCAACCTGGGTGTTATGGCCTTTTACTTGGATTTCATGGTCGCTTTGGCTTTGTGGGGTTCTAACCTATGGATGGTCCATGGCCGGTCACGGGGCTGGTGCAGGGTGCTTCCATTCCCGAGTCCGCTTATGTTTTATTTTGTTTTGTTTGTTGTTTGTTTGATTTGTATCTTGCTGTATGGTTTGGTTTCTTGTTGTTTTGTTGCAGTGGCTATTGGTCCATGAGTCATGTAATCTTTTCCTTCTATGAATAAATTGTTGTTTAAGAAAAAAAAAATTCATGCACTATATGAAGAATGAGTGCTATTACAATGATTTTTAAGTACTTAAAAAGTAAACCCATGAAGGGAGTTATTTCCCAAAAATGGTGAATCTCAAATAGGAGAATGCTACTTTGATGCTGGTTAGTTAGCCTGTATAGTTGACAAGAGATCCACATCTTGGTATTATACATATATATGCGTAATTGTTTAGCTTTGAAAATTGAAAGAAAGTCATGCTATGGAGTAAATGCAAAAGCTTAACTTAGATCTTTGGTTAGTGGGATTAGTGAATTAATTTGGCTAAAGCTACTCCTAGAAAAGTTTCAAGTAACAATGAAAACTCCTATGGTCTTATCTAATGACAATAAAATGACCAAAAATATTGAACACAACCCTGTCTGTCAGGACTAAACTAAGCATGTGGAGATGGGATCAATATTTCATCAAAGGAAAAAGTTCAAAATGGAGAATTGTGTATTTATATATTCTGCCCTACGATCAGACGGCTGATATTCTGATCAAAGAGTTTTTAAGACCTTTATTTGAAAAAATTTATTGGCTAGCTTTGCTTGTTTGATGTTTACAATTGAATACCTAGGGGCGGAATCACGTTAGCCAGAAAAAAAAAATACTTAACACGGGGGAAATTAAAAAATCTGCCCCCCCACCCCACAACAAAAAGAAATTTGCCCTATTGCCCCTTCGTTCCACCGTTCAATCTGCGCGCCGCATGCATGTCGATAGATGAATGACACACCGTCTCCCTCTCTTCCTTCCTCTTAAGAATCGATCTAGGTGTCGCTGGCCTGTTGCATAGCCTCCCTCTCTTCCTTTTGCTTGACACTCAGTTGCAGATGGACTTCTAGCGTGCTCTGCCTAGTCCTCACCAGACGTTGTTGTTCGCCTGCTATGGCACTTGTCATTCCGTCTCCTCCCCAAACAAGTTTAGAAGTATTTTTTATCAACTTCTCTATGGCTTAAAGAATTTATGCTCTTTTTTTTTTCATTCTTTTTTATAATCATTAGATCAAAATATTTTCCGTCGTGCTAACACCCAAAACGTAATGCCATTTTGTATAGTTTAATTTCATATCCGAAACTATTCAGATATGTTAGATTTCATGGTCTCTTTGTTTTCGTTAAGAGATTGGCAATCTCATTTTGTTTTTTCTTTGGGATCTACTATCTAGACTTGTGATGGCCTGATGGGTGGACTCTTTTGTTTTCATCTTTTGAGATGGCATGTTTGTGATTTTTTTCCCATTGTGAAATGTGTGATAGTTTAATCAAAATTTGGCTGCTGCTATTGTAAATCTTGTTATGTTTATTTCAAGATTATCAAGATTTAATTGTTTTTTTTTACTGGAGATGTAGCTTGGTATCTATTTTGCTTCATAAATGGATACTCACAATTTTTTATGTTTTGTTGTCGGTTGGGTTGTTGTTTTCTTGATGAGTATCTTGCAGCTGGTTTTGTAAAAAACACCTCTAATATTATTGGAATCTATTCGTTTCATCTTTATGTTGGAAATTTCAGACTCTGGAAAGCAATTAACAGATGTAAGTTAGGCGAAACTTTAAGATGGTAGAGCATGTGAGATATTGTCAAGGGAATTAGTTGGGATGTGTGGACGAAGCTCCTTATACAGTTTTTTTGTACAAACCATAATATAATTTAACTGTCCATTTTCATGTAAATGCCTGCAAAATTAATTCGTTATGCAAGAAAATATAATTTTATTAAATGTTGAGATAATCTCTAGCTCCATCTTAGGCACATGAACTGTACTGCTTAAGCCAAAAGCTGCTGCCTGTTAGATTAGATTTGTAGCCTAAGGAAGACAGAATTGAGCCATGCACGTTTCAATCTTTAGCATGAAAAAAAGTTGCTGCCTGTTAGATTCATAATATAGCACGTAATTACAGTTAGATATCGAAATACAACAGAACATAGCATTATCAGATATCTTAAAAAGAAATAAATACTGCTTCTCAATTATTTTGAAGTCAACATCATACTTCAATCCCTTTCTTATGCTATAGTATATAGTGGGAGTGCAGTTATGAGAAGGTGTGGGCAACGTTTTTGTGTGTGATAGAGATAATCTAATATCTTAGGGTTACATGAAGATTCTACATACATTTATAAATAGATCAAATATCAGTCATTAACAAGAGTTGAACTCACATGAGCTTGATTTTGGAAAAATAGTCATGTATCTTGGCTTTAATATATGGATTGATATTTGAAGAGAAAAGAACGTGTGAAGATTGATATCAACAATCTTCTTGCTAATTGTGGGCTTTGACCATCCATTTGGAGCTATGATGTTAATGAGAGGGATAATGTTCATCGAATTTATTTGTTGAAAGAGTCGCATCGACTGAAAAGTCATGATTTCCCTCAAACAATAATTGAAAATGTGGCATATAGATTTAATATAAAATAGTTTGAGGAATATCATGCATGGTTAGAATATAGTGTGCAAAAAGATGGTGCATTTTGTCTTTATTATTATCTGTTTAAGTCCGAAGAGCAAATTATTACAAGCCAAAGTTGTTGGAGATTCATTTGTTGGAGGGTTTAAGAATTGGAAGAGAAAAAAAGACTTTTAGGCCGTGTTAGAGAGCATAATAGTGCATACAATAAGGCGAGATAGAAATGTGGGGACTTAATAAAGCATCAAGATCATAATCTTTCTAATTTGTGGTCAAACAAGGTTAATAATAATAAAAAAATATCAGATTGTGTTGCCAGTAGCAGTTGATTGCGCACTTTCTTCTATGTTAGGGATTATAATTTTGTGGCAATGTTGAGTCCTGTAGACCATATAATTAGGGAAATTATTTATAGCTACTTCATTTTCTTGCTATTCATAACTACAAAGTAAAGATAATTACATTGGAAGATGCTAGTTCAAATTTGAAATTAAGGTATTCAACATGTTCCCTCAACTAGTGGTATTGCATTTAAGGCATCTCTTGAATCTATACTTGCAAAACATTTGCGGGGTATACAAATGATACGTGGTCTAAGATATGATGGGACATCTAATATGCGAGGGGAGTTCAATGGTTTGAAGGAAGTAATATTTAAGGATAATTCTAAGGCATTAAGTATTCATTGTTTTGCTCATCAACTTCAACTGTGCTTAGTAGCTATAGTAAAGAATAATTGGCAGGTAAAATATCTTTTTGAGATGACTTCAATAATTGTGAATACTGTTGCAAAGAACTAGTGACACCCACTGGGGGTCACATTTTTACACTTTAATTAGGCTAATGAAAATATATGCTTATGTGATAGTACTTGAAATTGTTAAGGAAGATGAAGTACATGATCAACAATATGTTAAAGCTGTTTTTCTGATAGATGTTATGGAATCCTTTGACTTTGTCTTAGCAATACACTTAATAATTGATATTTTTGGAATTACTAATGCATTGTCACAAGCCTTGTAAAGAAAAAATCAAGATATTATGAATGCAATGAAATTAGTGCAAATATCCAAGCAGCTTTGAAAATGAAGAGAGATAATTAATGAGATTCTTTACTAGAAGAAGTTGCACATTTTTGCAATGTTTATGAAATTGATGTTCCTAATATTAAGGCTCATCAATGACTCGTACGGAGAAGTTAAGAAATAACAAACTTGCATCATTATTTTGTTAATTTGTTTTACACTATTGTTGATATGCAAATTCAAGAACTGAATAATCGTTTCTCTGAAATTAATATTGAGTTATTTCTTTGTGTGATATGTCTTAATCCAAGTGATTCATTTTTTGCTTACATAAGCGAAAATTAATTCATCTTGCAAATTTATATTTAACTGATTTTTCTCCAATTGAACTTATGACCCTGGAATATCAGTTATCCACATATATTATTGATATACGTATAAGTGAAGAGTTCTCGTCGTTGAGTTAAATTACTAATCTTGCAAAATAAATCATTAAGGTTAAGAAGGATGCTGTATATTTCTTAGTTTACAAGCTATTATTTTGGCATTGACTTTGTCAGTTGCTATTACTATAGTTGAGAGAGATTTTTCTGCAATGAAGATTGTCAAGCATTGATTGCACAGTAAAATGGATGATGACTTGCTCAATGATGACTTAGTACCATACATTGAGAAAGATGTATTTGACTTGATTTTCAATGAAGTTATAATGTAATATTTTCAAAAAAATGCAAAATAGAATGCAAAGCTTGTAATTTATTTTCAATTTATCAATTATAATAAAATGAAATTCTTTTCTTTGATATTCATGTATCGAATTTGCCTACCCTCGAAATTATAGTTGGTTTTGCCCCTGTGAATATCGGCTGCCAAACAAAAGGGAATGGATAAATGCTATTTACCTTCAACCATACTTATTATTTTCTCTAGATAGAAATATAATAGATAATGGCAGGTTTAGCAGAAATAGAATTCCTGGTGGCGCAATAAATGACAATTAATGAATCGTCCCTAGATGGTAAATCTTGCTATTTTTCTCCACTTGGCAGGATGCTGTTTGGGCTGGAGTTGAGGCTTGCCTGTGTGGGAATAATTGCTGGCTAATTCCTGTGGATTCTATCAAATTGTACCTAGTTGTCTTTCAAATTAAGCATGCTATAATATTCAAATTTCCTTTCTTGCTAGAGTAAATTGTTTCTTTCCTTTTTTTTCACCTTTATAACTCTCTATTTACATTTTTGGTTTGTTGAATCAAATATTTTGTTATCTTGTCTTTAGTATCACCTTATACATCTCTTTTCCAACATTTTATAAGATTTTGCAATATACATCTGTGAAACCTAGAAAAAAACATAAATACTAGTATTAAGAAACAATGGTGCATATTGCCTTATTTATGGCTTGTTTTGGTAAATTAAGGGGAAGGAATCAATTCGGAGCTTAAATTATTGATACATATTCATATTAACCCATTAGTGGTATGCGTGGATCTTTAATTAATGAGTGCCAATCTACTTCGGCTTTCTACTTGGGTCAATTCTACTTGAATCAGCTACTTTCATTTAATTTAACCTAGTGTTCCTAACTGACCAGACTATTGAGCTAGGATAGTTAGGTTTCATGGACCAACATGCAATATGATACATGTAAAAAACACTAGAAGACTTAAATTCAAGCTTCAAGGTGGGCCATATTCTTGTTGAGTGCTACATCACCAAAGAGAACAACATCATTGTGCCGATTTTATGTCATTAGATTGATGCCACATAAACGCAATCTACAAAATTCTCCTTAGGTTGTTGGCTATCCCTCATTGAATTGAGAGAGTTGACACATGAATAGGCTCTATTCTCATTTATCAAAATATTATGAGGTTGGCATCTCCTTGTTTTGTGGATTAGGTGGTTAGCAAGCATTTAATTTTGGAGGAGTTATTTACTTTGCTTGCTAGTTTGTTCTCTTTTTATTTAGAGTACAATATTCTAAAAAGAAGCAGGTATGAGTTGATAAGAGTAATTATCTAAATTTGTCATATTAGAAAAAGAAAAAATAAAAGATTAAAGAATGAAGCTAAAAGATGAAACATCCAACAACACGAGAAAACAACAAAAGATTTGGAGCCTAGTGAAAATAGGAGAGTGACAATATATTTTTATATATA
>NW_021318618.1:3100913-3143455 GCF_001605985.2 Dendrobium catenatum | reverse complement strand
TTTGGGAAGGCGGAGAACGTGTGGATCGACCGAGATGAGCTACAGAGATTAGACCCAGACCTGCTGGAGTGGTACGAGGCTTCTAGAGACACCCACTCGACGGGGTCGAGTTCTCTCCCACCCGGGGAGAATGATGGGGACATCAGATTTCGACACGTGTACCATCGCCGACGGCGCAGATCGACGGCTACGATCCAGAGCCTCTACTTTTGAGTTTATATTTTATGTCATTTTTATTTATTAGTTTTTCCGAGTTTGCCCCTGAGGGCATTGTTTGACTTATGTAGCCTCGAGGGCATTGTTGTCTTTTCTTTCCCTTTCATTTGGAGCCTCCATATATGAGGCAATATGCATTGTAATAGTTTTTTAGTTTTTGAAATGAAATGAAATTCCCTTGTGTTCTCTTTGTGAGTTCATCCCGAGATCTCTTTGTGAGTTCATCCCGAGATCTCTTTGTGAGTTCGCCGGAGAAAATTAGATCTCTTCGTGACTTCTAATTTTCATGCTATCCGGTATCGAGGAAAGCGACGTGGAAGATAAGTGAGGTTAGTGTGCCCGTGGTCATTGGATCCCTGGAAGCTGCTGAATTATCCAAAGGCCCAGCCGCCCATCACAGCCACGTTTTTCTTCACCTAATTGCTCTTCCACCCGCCCCGCCTGGACACCCACCGACCAGCGTTCCGCCCCCTCAACCCCGACGCCTCACCCCGCCGACTTCAGGCCCATCCCGCCATCCCCTGAGAGTTTGGATTTGAATTTCAAACTCCCACCATGAGCCTTAATTCCATTCCTTAATTGATCCTAAGATTTAGGCAATCTTTTTAATTTGGATTTCAAATCAATTTTGAAATCCTACGTTGCCTAGGATTCTTCTCAATTAAGGAAAGCTTTCCCTGTTTAATTCCAGATTTTAGAAGGAAAATCTGTCACGTTAGCAGCTGGGCCCCACGTTCACTGAATTACCTCTGCCTTCTCTTTTAATCCAGCCGTTCCACACCTTTCTCTTTATTGGCTCAATTCTCTCTCTCCAAATCAAGCCGTTAAACCCACAAAATCAGCCCCATGATTTAATTTGATTTCAAAATTAAATCCCCTCATCAAACCCTTCCAAATTTGCATTAACGGGAGAATTTCCTGCACCTCTCTTCGGCTCTCCTCCTTGGCCGAAGTCTCTAACCCGCCAAAGCTTGGTTGCTTCTCCCCAATCCACGAGCCACTCCTCCCTTGCACTTGAGAACATCTTGCGGCGACCACTCACCCTCACGGCTACCATGCATGGCCGACCCCGAGCTTGAGTGGGGAGTGGTATTCGACGCACAAGGCAACCTTGACGTCTATCGGTCGCCATTCTTCGACGCCGGATTTGAGTCGGACGAAGATACCGTTGGAGACTACCTTGATCGGATTCTGCCGACGCTCATACAAGTCATCGACAAGCACTACCCACCATCAAAGTGGATCATCGACAGTCATCCATCCGCTCCCCCGAAACCGACCTCCTCCCCGGCGAAGAGTTCTCTCAAGATTACTTGTTTACTAGTGGCGTCGCTAAGCTTGCTCACGGTCCTCTTCCGCTAAACTCCACCTCAAAGAGAGTGACGGATCCTAAGGTGAAGGGTCTAAATTTTAAATTTTGGGCTTTGGTAATTTAGCTATTTGCAATACTTGACGTTTGGATGTTATTTTGAAAAGCTTTCAAATCTCACATTGTGATTTCTTGTTGTTACGTAAGCATTCGCATTTGAACTCTTGAAATTCAATTGATTACGCATAAAGTTTTAGCCACAAGCTTGGTTCAATTAATTATTTAATTTCAAGTGCAATTCCCATATCATCTCATGATAGTTTCACATCAAAAAGCAACATAGATGGGTGATCGGTGATTCCACATATGCATTAAAATAGGGAGAACACTTAAGCGTACCCAACAAAAAGTCAGTGACATAGTATGTATGTTTGGAGAAGAGTATTGTGTAGTATGCTTATGAGGATATTTTTAGTTTGTTCCTAGGTTACATTGTCCTATTACTATAAATAAATTGGAACACTATGTACGCCGTAGGTTATCTAAGTTTAGTTTTAGAATTAATGGAATAGATTTAGCTTTCCACCCCCACTCTTTAGAACTGGCCAAGCCTTTTTCTCTTTAGAACTAGCCAAACCTTTTTCTCTAGGTTGGCCAACTACTCCTCACTCACTTCCTCTCCCTAGCAGTGAGCATCATTAAAGAAAAATGTTGCTGCAAGTAATTGCAACGAACCAAATCCAATTGCAATCCTATGTTCTAAATCTCATTAAAGAAAGGTAACATTCCCACTCTCTTTACCTATTTTGACCAAAAACTCCACTTGATGCAATGCTGGATATGGCAAGGTTCATCATTTATTTCATAAATTTTGTTACCTCTACAACTTTGCAATTATGCTTCCTTTGGGCTAATTACTATACAATTTGGGTATTCCTTTTGTCGTGATTTCTTTTGATCACCCTACATGGGATTGCTGCAAGTCCTTTATTTATGACATTTGAGTATGTAATGTTTGTTATTTGCGTCATCAATAAGGGTCTTTTAAGATTAAAAAAGGAATTGGATCTTATAAAATTTTGAAATAATTTAATGTACTTGAAAATGTATTTTAAATGATTTATAATAATGAGTGATTATTTTGTATGTAAAATAAAAGTAATAAATTAACACATAAGAGTCAATCATATGACATTGATTTTTAGGTTGTTTGGCCCAAAGAGAGCCTTCGTATACATCTAGGTGCATTAATTCACCCTTGATTCCTACAATCCCTGTAAAAATTCCTTTGTTCCATACACAGGCATAGCAGCCTCTGCAATCTCTTTTTTTAAGGGAAATCATAGTATACCACTTTTAATCCTTTTCATATAAACAACTTAGCTAAAAAAATAAAATTAGTACAAAAGAACTTATGTACTTGAAATTGTATTTTAAACGATTTACAATAATGAGTGATTATTTTGTATGTCAAATAAAAGCAATAAATAAGCACAGAAAAGTCAATTATATGAAAATGATTTTTATGTTGTTTTGCTCGAAGAGCCTACATATATGTCTAGGTGCACTAAGCTACCTTTAATTTCTACAATCCCTGTAAAAACTCCTTTGCTTCACACAGGTAGAGCAACCTCTGCAATCTCTTTCTTTAAGGGGAATCATAGCCTTTACTTTAGTTGTGGGAAAGCGTACCACTTTAAAGCCTTTTCACAAAACCAACTTAGCTAAAAATACAAGATTAGGATAAAAGAAATGCAATTACAAAATAATCTTACATGCACTTCTTTAGTTGCCTGAAGAGTTGGGAACGTATAATTAGACACTGAAGTTGAATCACAATTGCTAACAAGCTTTTCCCTTTCTAAAAATAGTCCAAAAAGTGAAAATATTTTGCAAAGAGAATAGGAGCATTTCCCTCTCTAAAAAATTATCCAAAAAGTGAAAATATTTTGCAAAGAGAATAGGAGCTTTTCCCTTTCTAAAAAATTGTTCAAAAAGTGAAAAGATTTTGCAAAGAGAAGTAGGAGCTTTCTTTGTGGCTAGGGTTTGGGTTTTTCAAAATTTTGATCTTAGGGTTTCAACATGACATTAGTTATATGCAGGTTTATAGTGTAATTTCAAATTAGGGAACCAAATAAGTTGACTTGAAATATGTATATTTTCATGGATTTGCTTTGTCAAATAAATTTAAATTTGGAAAGTATAAACTTCAAAATGTGTTGTTTTCATCAAACTAAAACTTTTTATAAATGATTTTGCTGGTACCCAACAAACTTTGCGAAGGCTCACAAAATGGTTTGCGGCAACTCATTAATTTTTATGATTGCTCTCTAATAATTAAATTTTTAGGCTGAAGTTTCTTTGTCGTTACTGAGTAGGTGCAATAGGTTTGCCAAAACTCATAAATATTAATGGAGGCCCATAAACACATTCAAAAATCATTTTTATTTTCATGATTTCTTTATTAACCATTTGTGCAAAATCTATTTAATTAATACTTCAAATGATATTTTGTAACATTTAAAAAATAATTGGTTTAATTTTTGTAATGCATAGTATGTAATAGTATGTTAAAATTCCATTTTAGCTTTTAATATAGCTTTGAATATTTAATTTTCTAATTTTCTAGCTTTCTTCAACCTTTTATTCTTGTGTCTCGTGCATGTGTAATCTTAAGTAGGCTTCTACATGTATTGAGTATTGACTTGGATGGTGTAATATATTTATCTACACAAACTCAAATGAAATCAGCAAACATAATTTCTCATTTTGTTTGTTATCATAAAATCTAATACTCAAGACGAGCTTATGATTTTCTATTTTTGTTTCTTTGATTGGATTCTTGGAATGCCATTCGACTACCTATTCTATGACTTTTTTTTTTTCAGTTCTCCGGGGTCCTTTGTTTCATCTGTCGGCTTTTCTTGCTGGTGTTCTAGGAGTTGTGGTTTTACAGTACTATAATTTGCACACTTGAGATTGCAGAGTTGGTGGTTGATTCCTTAGATTGTTCTCATTCTTTTGGTATTCCACAACGATTAAAAATAGCGATTGAGGCATATAAATAAATGTTTTAAATGGACAATGAAAGTTATTTTGGATGCCCAAATCCTTGACCATTTGGCATTCAATTCATTTATTAAGTTTACGATTTTTGAAAATTTCACGGGAGGCCCTCCCATCTATTTGTTCAAGTGATATTTCTTTTTGTGATTTCTTTTCTCTTTGTTTCTTCATCTATTCTTATAATCATTTTTTATTACCTTTTTAAAGTGCATTTGAATTTTATCAAGCTTGCGATAATTTTATTTTCGTTATTTTGTTGAAATTGCAATAGTTTCTATGGCTTTCATAATTATTGTATTTTTGTCCTTTATTTGTATTAGAGCTAAAACTCTTGTAGTATGAATTGGGGGTTTATCATTTTTGGTTTTCTTTGAAAGTTGTCAATTCTTAAATGAGTGGTCGCTAGTTTGCTGTAAAAATTGCATATTTGTGTGACTTATTGATTGCATTCTAGATCTACATTAGTAATTCTAGACCTCAAATCATCTTACATCAAGTTTGGTATTAGCCTATTATTATATGACAATGTCTTTTGGGCATTTATCTTGGTATTTGAGTAAGTTAAGAAATCATCAAGGAGTAATTTAAATAAAATTAATTTAGCCATGAATTTGGACAAATTTAGCGCAAATATTATTGAGTTAATAATAGTATTCCTATATTTTGTCGGAGCATAATCCCAAGATGCTTTTAAATGGGATAGAATCTTTAAAGGAATTTTTCAAAAGTTATAGTAGTTTGATCCCAAATGAATGGAATTTGTATAAATAAAATTGATGAGATCTGTTAAAATATTTTTTTGTGAAGTATTATAAATATAATAAAACCTGGGATGAAGTGAAACGTGAATTTAAATAATAGTATTCATTATTCATGTAATATAGAAATCAAATTTATAATCAATTTAAGACTTTGGAAAAGGTACTTATGGTATATATGAATCTTTTCTCGGGATTTAAAAATTAATTGCTAGGGATTATTTGCCTAGAAATTAATTATTTATTTCATTAAGATTTTAGACAAGTGATTAACAATTAAAGGAGGTACAATTTCTTCAAGATAATTTACAAGCCTTATTACAAAACTTTAGAATTTAAAAAATGTTTTGGTTATCTTGTTTGGACTGCTACAAAACTATTAGTATTTTTAAGGAAACATCATCTACATCTAACTTAAGGCTTGTTAAACACTCACCAGCACTAATATCATATTTGATGAAGCATAATCCTATTGAAGAAATTATAATTCATTATTTTTTTTTAACTGATGACCTAGAAGCACATTTTTTCATTTAAACCTAAACCTTGATGGACATTAGGCTATGAACCAAAATATATTTGTGCACTTGAAACTAAAATTGAAACTATTAAATTTGAAACTAAAGTTGTATGCTAAACCCAAACTTGAGTTTGAATCAAAATCAATCCGTAATTCTGATGGTGATAAGTCTACTTGGTAATGCTAGGAGTTGTTACTAGTATTCAAATAAAAAGTGTTTTGACCAAGTATTTTCTTATTTCAGATGGATTTCATCTAGGATCAGCTTTAAGCCCATATCTTTTTGCATTAGTCATGAATGTTCTTACTAGACATTTGCAAGACGATGTACCTTGGTGTAAGCTTTTTGCTGATGATATTATCTTTGTTGAAAAGTCTAGAGAGGGAGTTGATGAAAAATCTGAATTATGGAGGTCTGTTTTAGAGTCTATAGATTTTCATTTGAGTAGATCTATAACCGAATACATGGAGCGCAATTTTAGTAGTAATAGATCTAGTAGTGGGATTGTGACATTGGGTGATCAAATCATTAAAAAGAGAGCATATTTTAGATATCTCGGGGATATTTTTTTTAGAGTTCAAGTTGGATGATTGAAGTGGAGGAATGCATTGGGCTTGTTGTGGATAAAAAAGAACTACCCTTCAAACTTATTGGAAAATTTATAAGATGATGGTGAGACCTATAATGCTTTATAGTGCAGAATATTGACTAGTAATAGAGAAGTATAAAATTAAGATAAGGATTGTAGAGATGTTTCTCAGGTGGATGAGTGGTTTTGCTTGCAGACATAATGTGAAATGAGTATATACATGAAGAGATTGGAGTATCTTCAGTGACAAATAAGCTTAAAGTGAGTCGCCTTAGATGATTTGGTCATATAAAATACCGACCTTCTGATGACCCTATTTGGAGAGTAGATGTATTAGATTTAACCTATGTTAAGAAAGGTGAGGTAGATCTAAAAAGACTTGATTAGAAAGTATTAAAAACTACCTTTTTATATTATATTTAAGTGAGAATTTAACTCTTAATAGGACATAATGGAGAAAAATGATTTATGTAGCCGATCCCACATAGTGAGATAAAGGCCTGTCGTCGTCGTTGTTGTTGTATGTCTATTTGCTATTGCTATCAAATCAATTGAATAATCTAAAATTTTTCATGAGACTTTAAGAAATTTAAAATTTAAAATATTTATTTATTTGATTGAATTCAAAGATTTATTATTTATTATGTTTGACCTTTAAATCATTCACATTACTTTCTTTCAAAGGTGTTTGTCCATATAATATACATGTATTTGTGTGGTGCGCTAATTATCAGAAGAAAATTTTATGGAATGTGATAATTGTGATTTTAAGCTTTCATATTTGCCCCTTCTTTGAGTTATTTATAGTCTAACAATTACTGAATACATAAGAATTTTTTAATTATTCCTACATGGATTGTATCATATTGTATTCATGTTTATAATTTGTATAAAATTAATCCTCAGAAGGTTGTTGATACCTATATTAATTTACATTTATTACATATGTTAACAGAAGATAAGTGGAATTCAGAAGGCAATAAGATCATGATCCATATTACAACCATATAACAGAAGTTCCTCCATGAACCCTTGAGAAATTACCTGCTAGAAAATATGACTTTATAAAGTTATACATCAAATTGGAATTAATATATACAGGTTAGAAAATCGAAGGTTTTGATATTAGTCTTATTTTTAATATTGTTAACCTAACTTTATATTATGTATCATTGATCAATGCCTTAAAGTGTTCTATTTATTTCACCTCTTTTTTAGTTCACCTTCAATACACGATGTGCTAATTTTGCAAACTGATTATTGATATTTAAATTGTGTTCATTTTTAATGGTGGATCTAAAGATAACAGCCTTGTTATTAGTCTTGTTATTAATGTTATTAGTCTTGTTCCCAAAGTGATTATTGTCATTTAAATTGTGTTAATTTTTAATAGTGGATATAAAGATATCCGGTGGTAAAAAAAAAAAAAAAATCTACATTGGCCATATGTATGTTCAACAATGCTATTAGTCCTGTTCCCAAAGTGATTATTGGCATTTAAATTCTGTTCCTTTTTAATGGTGGATATGATATCTGGTGGTGAAAAAATATATCTACATTGATCATAATTATGTTCGCGAATTGTTTATTTGTAAATCCAATAAGAATGACCATAATTGTTAGAAGAATATTAGCTAAACAATTTGCTAAAGACAAATTATTTCAAATTGGGTAGAATTTTTTTCATGCGAAGCTGTTAAAGGTTTCCTGTGTATGCTGCTCTGACTCCTTTATTTTTCTAATTATGTGGTTCTATTTTCTCTATGACCTTCTTTTGGTTTCATTTCTTTTTATGACTCTTTTTTTTGTTTTATTTTTTCTTATGACTTATTTATGATTCTATTTCCTTTCATTCTATATTATTGTTTTTTTCTATTTCCTTGTATGACTGTAACAAGTTCGTTAATATGGCATTTGAATGGAGGGTCATTCTGCTTCTTTGCAAGACTATTCGAATGGTTTTTTTTTTAATCCCTAGTTTCTTTCTTGTGGTTTTGTTGTGTTTTGTTTCACATCTATTTTTTATTTTTGCGGCTATTTTGTTTTCCATTTTTATGGATCCTCTATTTCCACTAACATCTATTATTGCGATTGTTATGGGACTTTGGGTCTTGCAGTGCTATAGCTAACGATTGAGATTGTGTAGTCATGACTTACTGATTTTTTTGGACTCTATTCTTTTGAAGTTTCATACATATTATAATCAAGCATGTAAAGAAAGCAATTCTATGATTAATAAAAAATATTTGGCTATATCCACACTGGAAACGAAATCTGCAAGGGAGCTTACATATTGGCTAAAACAAAACAATAGCCATTTCAACACAGATCAGACTCTTAGCTATACTATATTCGTTTAGTCTCACAGCTACTCCATCTAGGCTTGTGGTAACTATGCATCTGGTTTGATCGGATATATGAGAGGTGGTAATTGATATTGCACATTAGCGTACATATTGAATAGATAACTTTTTGACGAGGATGGCAATGCAATAGTTTTCATTGTCTATTTTATGCAAAACACTATTTATTTGATAGCTGAAGGCTCTTGAAAATTAGGAGACTTTTATGTATATTGTTTAAAGAGCAATACTTTTCAAGCCCACTTATGCAGCACCACACATTCTGATATGGTGGATTATTTATATTATAAATATTTTTTATCATGTGATCACGCAAAATGAGAAAAAGTAAATGCCAGATAAACTTGGGGGCAGCTGAGCTAAATAAAATAAGCTTTGACTATCATTACTCTTTTTCTTAAATCTGAAGGGTAGGCTTCATTATTTTGTTAGTCGGTTTCCACACAAGTTTTATAATGAACTACATTGAGTCGATATTGATGCGTCAACTGAATTGTAAGTGAATGCATACACAAAATTATCTACTCGAGGGACATTATGATAACAAGGCAAGATCCAGTACAAGCCCCACAGTAACTTGGCTGATGAGATTGGGTATTGGAGTTACGAGTTTATGATTTTATCTGAATTTCTCATGGATTAGTTTATTTTTGTAAAGTTAGAAGAGAATCCCGACTTCAGCCACTTTATTACTTGGTTGCTTCGATATTGTTTGGCCTTTCTGGGTGAGCTTTACTTGCGTTTATTAGATAATGTTACTTGGTCGTAGCCATATTTACCCTATCGATCTGGAACTTGTACTAGATGTTCTATAAAGGCGAAGGACTATACTGGTTGCAAAAACTAGAACAGTCTGTTCTAAATGGTAACTATGAAGTTCTCTTATATGCACAATTTCTACTACTTAGTGCTCTGCAGTGCCGTGTTTTATCTGGTAATTGATTCAGTAACAATGGCTATTAAAAAATTGTTTGGTTCATGCTGATTCCACTGTTGCCTCCCCCCCTCTCTCTCTCTCTCTCTCTCTACCCCCTCTATTTGCTAGGTGAAAACTAATACATTTAGTAGTCTGATCACCAAGTTTCTATTCATGCCAGGAAAATAATGCCGGTGGAGGAAATCCTTACCATAGATGTCAAGCCTGGGTGGAAGAAGGGGACGAAGATCACATTCCCTGAGAGAGGAAATGAAGCCCCGAATATGATTCCTGCAGATATAGTATTTATCATCGACGAGAAGCCTCATGATGTGTTTCTGAGGGAGGGTAACGATCTCGTCATAACACAAAAGATCTCTCTGGTAGAAGCTTTAACTGGATATATCGTCCTTTTGACTACTCTGGATGGCCGAAGCCTCACCATTCCAATAAACTCCATAATCCATCCTGGCTATGAGGAGGTCGTGCCAAAGGAAGGGATGCCTATTCCCAAGGATCCAACCAAGAAAGGTAACCTTAGAATTAAATTCAACATCAAATTTCCTTCCAGGCTGACTTCAGAGCAGAAAATAGGAATCAAGAAGTTGCTAGCTCCATGACCTTGAGGTAATACAAACAATGCGTGTGTGTTTATGTAGTGTGAATATTTTGAGTTAGGCAAATTTGTTCAGCTTGGATGGTCTTATACTACAGGATTTGTAAGCTATTCTGTTTGCAATAACCTTTGCTAAATAGGTAATGATGTTGACTAACAAGTCATGAACCCCCAAATGGTTGTCGGAAGAAGAGAAATTATTCTGTGTGGACACTGGATCGTTCAAAGACGAATCAGAACGCGCCATGTCATCCGGTATGTAGTCGCGGTACACAGCAAATGGGTGATGTGACGCGTTCTGATTTGCCTCCAGTTGACGTCCATATCTGCACAGAATAATTTCACCGGAAAGAAAGGAGGATTTACATATTTACCACAAAAATCTTATATATTTATACATCTAATAGCTTAATCTTTATATTTATTTATACATTATTTTACTATCTAAATCATATAAAAGTATATGCATAAAAACGTATGGTTTATTTTAAATAAGTTGATATTAATGATATTTTTTATTTAATTTAAATATTTGAATGTTAGATAAATATAAATATTTAGATATTAGATGTATAAATATATAAGAATTTTGTGGTATGTATCAAATCAAAGAGAAGGGGGATGTATATGCATTGAAACAGTAATATTCTGCAATATTTATATGTATTTTTGCTGGTAGAAGCCATAAACAGACATATTTTTGGAGCCCGTTCTTTGGAGTCTTTGCTTTTATTGAAGTACTTCATTTTTTTGCCATTGCTCTTAGTTTATAGAATATTTGTTGAATTTAGTTTCCTGATTTTGAAAGTTCTCCAAAGTTTTAGGGAATATCTGTAATGGATAATTCTATTGATTGATGTAAAATCAATTATAAACTTGTAAATTGAATAAGTGGAACAACTTAAAGCAGCTTATATAAATTGAGTATTTCAATACTTAGGCTATGTTTGAGACAAATTTTTTACTATATTGCTATCCACATTGCAATGCAGTAAAATATTAGAAATGATCTGGTGGATGGGTGGCTTAACTCTTGGATACAAGATATGAAACGAGCATATATGTGAAAAGATTTGAGTAGCTCCAGCGGAAGATGGGATTAGAGAGTCATCTTTAGATGATTTGGTCGCATGAAATTGTGACCTTCCGATTACCTGGTTCGGAGGGTAGATGTATTAGATTTAATTTTTGTTAAGAAAAGTAGAGGCAAATCTAAAAATATTAGAAAATATTAAAAATGATATTTTTTTATTTGATTTAAATGAGAATTTGACATTTAACTTGATAACCTCATGTAGTGAGATAAATGTTTAATGTTGTGGTTATTAATTTAGGGATGTCAATTCGGGTCAACCCGTCGGGTTCGGGTCGGCACGCCGCACACGGGGCAGCGGGTTCGGCACACCGCATGCGAGGCAGCGCGGGCAGTGGCAGCGAGCAGGCGGGTGGAAACGGTGGGAAATTCAAAAATTTTTAAAATAAATGGGTTGCCGGGTTGACCCGTCAACCTGCCGGGTCAACCCGAACCCGACCCGTTTTTCAAACGGGTCAAATATGCGAACCCGAACCCGACCCGTTTATCAAACGGGTCGGGTGATATATAGGTTTTTCTGAGAAATATTCTTAAAATCGTAGTTCATGAACGGTTTATGATAATATGCAACTTTTTATATTTTTTTATATTTTCTTTTAATGTTTAATTTTCAATAAAATTATATACATAAAAAGATATATTTTATTTTGAAAAAATTAATATTAATTATATATACTTTTATGCATTTTAGAAATTTGATTTGATTTTTAATAAAAAAATATAAAAATTTAAGCGTTAGATATATAAATATATAAGAATTTTATGATACAAAAATCCCCTAATTCAAATTGTTAGAAAGTAATGTCATGTTATGAAAATTTGGAATTTTTCATGCATTTTTGTAAGTATGTTGTCCTATTTAAAATATACTTTGATTTTATTTGGTATACAACTTCTTAAAGCAATTTTTTAATACAAAAATTTTAAATTTTATATTAAAAAATTGTTTTAAGAGCAATAAGAAAGCCGTCCAAATGAAGCCTTAGTGTACGTGAAATGATATATTTTATTTTTAGCAGTAAAAATTGTCCAAGGTCTTCTATTTTAATATTAAAATTTGTACTCCCATAATATATTTAATAAGTTACATATTATACTACTTTGATTTCATATCTTACACGGTATGTATGAAATAAACCTTCTTGTTGGAAATAGAAATGCTTTAAGAAGTTGGGATCAATAATGTAAAGTTCATTGTTGTAAATGTGGAGTTCATAAAAGCGCTTTAAATGAGGTGTTTGGCATCACTCATATGAATTTTAGCTCTTATATAAAGCTCTATAAATTGGAGAGGAAGGGTGAATGATCTCATAATTTTCTATTTGTTTTTGTTAAGGCCATACCAACAGCTTATCTTATTGGAAATGTCGAACATCAAGGGACAACAATCTTAAAGGTCACAGTCTCATGATATTTATTAAAGATCAAGGATCAATCAAAACCTGATTGATCGTAATAATACATTCTCTACTATAATATATAGATGACAATTATACTGTAATGTTTCAAGCATGAGATCTTCTTTAGAAAATATAATGACGATAATGTTTTGGGCTCATAGCACTCTCGTCAAACATCATTAAGTGACACATACTTCATATTTTTTAGATTTTAATGAACTTGAACTCTAATTTCTCAAATTTCTTTTGATGAGGGTTCTCTTTTTGTTTAGATTTTGTTTAAACTATTAATTCAAAGTAGATTTACTAATTATGATGCTTATTTGTACTCTAGATTTTTATTTAGCCGGTATTTTGGTATTGTAATACTGCTCAGGAGTTCACTTATTTTTAGAACTAGCAGAACAATACCAAGGAATTTAGTCATTCAAATCATATGATATCATTTATAAATTATATCAACTTATTTTATGTGAAGGATGTATGTGTAGTCATCTCTTCTATAATTGAAGTAAAAGCACATAGTCAATGCATATGCCTGATCTTGAAGTTGAAAAAAAATACTTGCAACTATTGATCCTTCCTTGGTGACATTGAAGCAATTTCAAAACAATAGTGAACTTTATAGTCTAAAAAAAAAGGCTTACTAATAATTATAGCATATACTCTTATGTTTCAACTCAATATTCATATTTTGCTAAGATCATATTTTGTTGTTGCCATGTTATTTAGCCAACATACAAGATAATTGTCAATCAATGGAACTATTTTTGAAGAGGAAAGAACTTGTTGAGCTTGATATTAATAATTTTCCTGTTAGCCTGAGTCTTCGACCATCAATTTAGAATTATGATGTAAATGAGAGGAATAAAGTTTCCGGTGCTTATTTGTTGAAGGAACCCCATTAACCAAAAAAATCATATTTTCCCTCAAATAATGATAGGAAATATTTCATGCAGATTGAACTCAAAATGGTTTGAAGAATTTTCTGATTGGATATAATACAATGTACAAAAAGATGTTGTATTGTTATTTATTTAAGCGTCAAGAGCAAATTATTACATGCCAAGGTAATCGTGCCTTATTTGTTGGTGGGGGTTTTAAGTATTGGAAGAGAAAATAAAATCTTTTGAACCATGTAAGAGAACATAACAGTGCACACAATAAATCAAGATAGAAATGTGAGGCTTTCCAAGGGCATAAAATTCCTGCTTTATGGTTGAACAAGGATGAGACGAATAAAAAAGAATATCATATCATGTTAAGTGTAGCTATTGACTGTGCCTGATTTCTTATCCACCAAGGGCTATCATTCCGTGGTCATGATGAATTATTTAGCTTAGATAATCATGTAAATTATATAGAACTAGTTCAATTTCTTGCAAATTATAATGAAGAAGCCAGAAAAGTAACATTTGAAAGTACAAGAACTAAGTTAATTAATATTGATTGTACCAAAAGTATAAAAGGAGAATTGTAATTCTATTGTTGATATAACCTTGGCTGCAATTATAAATGATATTGGTCATTTCTACCTCACTACGTTAGTTGATGAGTACCACGATGTGTCCACAAGAATAATTAGCTATTACAACGATGTATGTAAACAAGTTGGAAAATGGATGTGAGCCTTTATTGGAAGAAGTGCTATGTTTTGTAATATTTTTGACATTGAAATTTGAAATATGAACTATCTATTCAAGGATCGTTGGCAATCAGTACGAAAAGGTGAAGAAATAAAAACCTTCAATCATTATCAGGCTGATTAATTCTATACTATTGTTGATATGCAACTTCAAGAACTAAATATCACTTCTTAGAACTAGTACTGACTTAGCTCTTTATGTGATATATTTAAACCTATGTAATATATTATTTGCTTATGATAAGAGAGAATGAATTTCATCTTGCAGAGTTATATCCAAATTTTTTTTTTATTGTTGATTTTGTTACTCTTGAACATTAACTATCTACTTATATCATTAATATGCGTACAAGTGACGAGTTTATATCTTTGATTAGTATTATTTCTTTTGTAAAATATATTATAAAGAAAAAAAGAATATCGTGTATCATCTGTTTTATAGACTTATTATTTGGACCCTGACTTTACTAGTTGTTATTGTTGTAGTGGATAGAGCATTTTCTGTAATGAAAATCATCAAACATTGATTGTATAGCAAATAGGTGATGCATAGCTCAATGACTATCTAGTATCATATATATAGAAGGAAGTATTTGACTCTATTCCCAATAAAGTTATTATACAACATTATCAAAAAATATAAGGTAGAATGTGAAACTTATAAATTTTTTTAATTCATAAATTATAATGAAATATAAGACTTTGGTTAGAATTCATAAATTAAAAATTTTTGTACTAAAACTCTGTTTTAAGAAGCAATCAAAAAGCCATCCCAAATGAAGACTTGATCAAAAGAGTTTGATCAAATCAAGATAGCACAGTAAAAATAACATGATTAGACTAATATCAAGTTATTTAAAAGAGAATGACTAATTCAGTATAGTTTTCAATCAAGAGAGTATTACTAAGAGGATAAGTAATGCATTTATAAAGGCATAATAGTATTAAGAGTAAATTTCATCAAAGATGGTAAAGTTTAAGAAGATTCTCAACAAATAGAATTTGACTAAGGGGAGTAGAAAGAACAATTAAATTAGGATGACATAACAAAAATACTTAGCTAAGGTGGCATGGTCAAGTTCATAGGAAGCTTGGTTTCAAAATGTATAACAACACTATCAGGTCGAGTCAATATTAAAGTGTCAATCAAAATGATGTATGCATGCTAGTGATAGCAAAGAGGATAGACTAGAGTAGTATCTAGAAGTAGTTCAAAGAAAATTAGTGGATCCTAGGAGGAATCTTGGATTGACTAGCTTATCATGCCAGTTAATTGCGGGTTGAAAACAAATTAATGACATCTAACTAGTAAGGTGCATGTGCTATGACTTCATGATCATATAATGCCTAAATGATCAAGAAAGGATCATACACATTATTTAAGGTTTTTGTCAGAATCATTTATTGTTTTATTGAATATTTCTATTTTTGAGAAAAAATTAGGATATTTATTTTGATATTCACACTTATAACATCCTTAATTGAAATGGATGAATGTATGATACAAATACATATGATGCTATGATATTGAATGTTCTATTGATTCAAATTTTTTCAAAGACATTTAAAGTATTTTTTTTAATTGAATTAGTGAAGTATCATGCATTTAAATTATCAAAAATAAGAAAAGGCATCAAATAATTTCTAATAAATTAAGTCATGTGTATGATGGTAAGGATATCTTTAGAATGAATTCATGGTAATTTTGGAAATACCCTTATTTTCACTAAAAATTAGGAATAACATATGAATGACCAAACAAAACTTTGAAAAAAATTCATGAATATGTATTTTTACATAAGGAATACCTCAAATGTTATTAAAAATTTTTAGAATTATAAAAAATGTGTAAAAATTAAAAAATATAGGCAAAATATAATTTTTAAATTAATCAACCCAGCTTGATGACTTCTAAAAATTCTCCAAAAATTCAAGAATGTGAGGAAAAATATCAAGATCATTACAAAAGTTTCTAAAAAATTTTAAATTAAAATCCCAATTACTTTGATTTTTAAATATCATGATTCATTTAGCCTTAAAATTTTTTTGGGAAATGTATTAGGGCTTACTTGAATCCATATATATATATATATATATATATAATTTTTAGAATTCAATTGCTCAAATTTTTAATTAAAATAGGCTATTTATGATTTTTTAAAATTAGAGAATTATAAAGAATTTTCTTTAAAAAAATTCCTGATTCTTTATAACATAATGCATATGTAAGAATTTTAATGTAGTTTCGATTGAAAGACTGATCACAACATAAACTCTAATCATTTTATGAAAAAATCTATTAAATTAAAATAATCAAACCAACAGCACTCAATCCATCTTGATAAAAGCTATTGAACTTATTAAAAATCATGAAACAACCATGATTATGTCTTCGTCACTAGTGCAACTTGAGGAGAATAGGAAGAGGCTCGGCTCCGATCATCTAACTAAAACCCTCCTTAGTTTTTTGTTTTGTTAATAAAAGCTCATAGTTAGGTGCTTTTGTGTAGGGAGCAAGAAGACACCCATACTTTCCTCTACATACCTTTAGCTTGCCTTGCAATAATCTTGATCACCTAATGAACCCAACCTTCCAATTGTTAGTCAGGGTTTAATTTTTATACCTGCGTGAGCCACACGACGCATTGAAATCGATTTCTCACCTTCACCTGGGTGAAAGACAAAGAAACCTCTTTAGGATTGGCTAGAGGTTGGCGAGATAAGTGAGTCACATAAAATCCTTCAAAATCTCTTAGAAATTCAGAGGTATTATGAGCTCACCAGTAACAACCAAGGAAGGTTGTTGGGTGGAGTTGATTGTTGTGAGCACATGAAATGTAAGAGTATGCTCCTCCCATTTTGTGAGTGGTTGGGGTCACATATAAACCTTAATCTAAGCTTATCAATGGTGTTACCATATTTTGGGATGCTCTCCTACTACTGTCTAGCCTAATCAAAAGGTTTAAATGGTTGAGTAGTGCCAGGGAAGAAGATTTCCACTGGCTAACAAATGGAGAAATTTGATTGGCCACTTGTACTATGTTAATCCCTTTTAACCCATCTAATAACCATGATTAAGTGGAATAAATGGGCTTAACCACTATAAAAATTATTAACTTCTTTGGCCATCAAATGCAAGTTCAATACCTTAAGATTTAGTATTTTAGAGGATATGCAATTATGTTAGTCTTAATTGAGTTTTACTTTGATAATTTAACCCATTTACATCAAGGATCAGCCTTAAGTATATATCTTTTTTCTTTAGTCATGGATGTTCTCACCAAACATTTACAAGAGGATGTACCTTGGTGTATGCTTTTTGCTGATGATATTCTTCTTGTTGATAAGACTAGAAAGAGAGTTGAAGGTAAACTTGAATTATGGAGGTCAACATTAGAGTCTAAAGATTTTCGCTTGAGTAGATCTAAAACTAAATATATGGAGAGTAATTTTAGTATCAATAGACCTAGTGAGGGGATTGTGACTTTGGGCGACCAGGTCATTAATAAGAGTATGTTCTTTAGATATCTTGGATCTATGTTCAGAGTGATGGTGAAATAGATGGGGATATTATCAACAGAATTCAAGTTGGAGGGTTGAAGTAGATGAATGCAATAGGCTTGTTGTGTGATAGAAAAATCCCCCTCAAACTTAAGGAAAAATTCTATAAGATGGTGGTGAGACGTGCAATGCTTCATGGTGACAAATGTTGGCCATTAAAAGATAAGCATAATACTAAGTTAAATGTTGTAGAGATGAGGATGCTTAGGTGGATGAGTGGCTTTACCCTTAGTGATAGGATACCAAATGATCATATACGTGATAAGGTTGGAGTAGCTCCAGTGGAAGATAAGATTAGAGAGAGTTGCCTTAGATGGTTTGGTCACATTAAACGGAGGCCTTCCGATGACCCGATTAGGAAAGTTGAGGTATTAGATTTGACTTATGTTAAGAAAGGTAGAGGTAGACCTAATAAGACTTAGTTAGAAAATATTAGAAATAATCTTTTTTTTATTAGATTTAAATGAGAATTTGGCTTTTAACATGACACAATGGCAAAAAAGGATTTATGTAGCTGACCTCACATAGTGGGACAAAGGCATGATGTAGTAGTATAGTAGTAGTAGTAGTTGTTGTAGTTGTTGTATAAAACCCCTTGCTAAATTTAATTTCAAATGTTATTTGGCTAAATGGCTCGATCAAACCCCTTTGAAACTCTTCCTTATTTTTTTGTTATAGAAAACTCATCATTAGGAGCTTTTGTACTGTGTGGAAGAGGAGACCTAGACTTTCCTCTATATTCCTTTAGCTCACCTAGCCATAATCTTGATCACCTAATGAAGAAGACCTTCCTATAGTTAGTTAGGGTTTAATTTTTATACCTACATGAGTTACACGACTTATTGAAATTGATTCGTCACCCTCACCTAGCTGAGAGACAAAGAAACCTCTCTAGGATTGGCTGGGGGTCGGCAAGATCAATGAGTCACATAAATTCCCCCAAAATCCCTTAGCAATTCAAAGGTATTCTAAGCTCAACAAATTCCACCAAGCAAGGTTGTTGGGTGGTGTTGATTGTTGTGAGCACACGAAAGGTGAGAGTATGCTCCTCCCATTTTGGGAGTGGTGTTACTATATTTTGGGATGCTCTGTTACTACTATCTAACCTAATTATGGAAAGGTTTAAATGAATAAGTAATTGTGAGGGAATAAGCATCATTCATTACCACTAGATAACAAATGGATAAATCTGATTGGCCACTTGTACTATGTTAATCATTCTGAACCAATCCATTAACCATGGTTAAGTGGGATTAAATGAGATTAACCACTATAAAAATTAGCTTATTTTGCCATCAAATACAATCTCAATACTTTAAGTCTTAGTATTTTACTGGATATATAATTTGGTTAGTCTTAATTGAGTTATACTTGGATAATTTGACCCATTTATGTAAATCAACCAATATACGTGGGTCAAATTTTTTGAAACATTTTTATTTATTTTCCCAAAAAACCCATAGTTAAATTTAATTTCAAAGGTAATTTGGCTAAATGGCTCAATGAAAACCACTTTGAAACTCTTCCTTTTTATTTTTGTTATAGAAGGCTCATCATTAGAAGCTTTTGTACAGGGAGCATGAGGAGACCCAGACTTTCCTCTACATGACATTAGCTCCCCTAGCCATAATCTTGATCACCTAATGAACTATACATTCCTACAATTATTTAGGGTTAAATTTGGTTACCACTACAACAAAATCACCTATTACCAGTAGAAAGTGATAATTTTCCCGCAGTTTTTGAATTTATCAGCGGTTTCCCGACGGAAAAAATATTTCCGCCGGTAAAACACGCGTAGAAAAAAAATTTTCGATGGTCTTTTTCGGCGGTAAAACATTCCGACAGCTGTCCGACGCTCTTCCGAAAAACTAAAAAAAAATTCAAAAAATATTGTGCCCGGCTGCCCGACCGCTCAATCTGGCAGCTGACCGTCGAGCTCCCCGACTGCCCGCACTCTTCCCGCCAAGCTGCCCGACTGCCTGCCCGTCCAAGCTTCCTAGGCGCGCTGCCCACCTGCCAGACGCATTCTCGCGTTGCCCGCTGCCTTCCCGCCGTGCTAACCGACTGCTCGGATGCCTTGCCCTGCCTGCCGCCCGACTGCCCGATGGTTTGTCCGCCTACCTATGCGCATCCTGGGATTCGAATTGTGTTCAATTCAAAATATGTCAAACACTCAACCATTATTCTACAATGCAAAATATGTTTTTATTCTTATGGTTTTATATTTAAACTATATTATTTCATATATTTAATAATTATTTTAAAAACTAAAATTATATAAATTAAAATTAATAATAAATGTAAAAATTAAAATTAGTAATTACTTCAACTAAAGTATTATCATTAAAATTAATAATAAATAGAAATTAATTAAATTAAAGTATTATCATTAAAATTTAATTAAAACAAATTAATAACTTCATAATTTATTAAAATACTATTAAAATTACTAATCAATGAAAATAAAATTTTAAATAAAAATTTTTTAATTTAAATCTTCAATTAAAGAAAAAGTTAACTTAAATTAGTTAATATAATATTTAATATTTTTTTGTTAAATTATTTAAATAATTAAATTTTTAATCATTTTATTTGAATTATTTAAAAGCCGCCGGAAAGCTAGAAAAGCCACCGGAAAATTGACCGCTGTAAAGTCGCCAGAAAACTGTTGGAAAGCCGCCGAATAATTGACAGGCAGAAAGCTGCCGAAAAATTCCGCCGGTAATGAGTGATTTTCCTGTAGACATGACTTACTGAAATTGATTCCTCACCTTCATATAGGTGAGAGACAAAAGAAACCTCTCTAAGATTCACTTGAGGTTGGCGAGATCAGTGAGTCACATAAAATCTCCCAAATCCCTTAGTAATTTATATGTATTCTGAGCTCACCAACAACCACTAAGGAAGGTTGTTGGGTGGAGTTGATTGGCATTAATACATGAATCCCGCTTTACAGCTATATGATTAAATTTCTCTTAAGTCAGATTACAATTAACTATATTTTTCCTGAGGGTAATGTCAGGATTTAATTAGATTTGTGGTCCTTTCTTCCCATGAGCGCAAGCACTTATAGTTAAGTACCCCTCTTAACACGCAAGAGAGTACTCTCAAGTAAGGATAAATAAATTTTAGATAGTTTAGCCTAATTTATGAAAAAAATGGAGGTAAACTCGGTCAAGATCCCATGATTCCGTCATCCCGAGTATACCAACACTAACAATTATTGATCGTAGTGCCCATGAAATCTTATTAGAAGCCATGTGTTGTCTCCTCTCAGGAATCCCAAGTATATTGAAGTGGTTAGATGTGGATTTTAGATTTAATTTTTTGTTTGGGGTTTGGAGTTTACATATATTAGAATACCTAGAAATTGATTTAGTTTGAGATTTATGACTTCATTTAGAAGTAACCCAGGATTTTGATTGGAGCGGGTCTTATGGCTTTTTAAAGAAGTAGCCCAAGTATTTAGATTTAGGTTATGACTTACAGCTTTCGTAGAAAGTTGCATGATAATTTGATTTGGAATGGGGCTTATTGCTCTAATTATGAGTTACCCAAGGATTAATATTACAATCTAACTCTACAACAAGGTTGCCCAAAGGTTTTAATTATTTAAGGTAGGTATTAGGACTTCTCTTAGGAAGTAGCCTGAAAGCGGTTCTTATAACTTTATCCTTTAGACTAAGTTGCCCATTAGTTTGAATTGGATTTTTTGGGTTTTAGGATCATTGCAATTTATTTAGTAATTTTCTTAAAATGTGAGTCTTATTGTTTCTTTAAAAGTTGCCCGATAGTGAGTCTTATAATCTAATCCTATAGATTATGATGCCCGGATGTAAGCATATCCACACATATAAGCATGCCTGCAAATGCATGCTTTCACACAGAGATATATATGCTTTCATGCACATATACTAGTAGGATTCTTTTTTATTTTTTAAATAACTATTTCAGTAAAAAGGGTGTTTTTGTGAGTTCTTCCTATTTTCTTTTGTTAACAATTTCTAGTTTGCTGAAATTAAATTTTAGCCAAAGAATTTCACAAATTCTACCTTCACTTCCTATCATGAAACCGCACAATGGGGATACAACCATATTGAGATTTTTTTAGTCGATTTCGTTTAGTTTTGTTAGGAAAAAAACGTTAATATCAATATCTTTGATAGATTAATTGGGATTTAAGAAGTCCTTAAAGACAAGATCTTCATCCCAGACAAATATATATTCGTAAGGAGCAACTATGTCGAGGTGCAAAAAGCGTTTAGCATACCTGAATTTAATAAAAAAATGTTGTTCTGTGTAAATATCCAAGCATGATTCAGTAAGGCTTGGATTTTGATGCCTGAATTCTTGTCTTCATTGTAAGAAGCAATACTATAAGGGAAGTGAAGCTTGGTTATGTTAATATATGGAAATGAAATTCCAATCAAAAAGCTAATAAGGAATCCAACTAAAGTGGTCATGATGAGCCTCATACTATCATTTATTTTCCTTATAAATCCACTATGTCCCAGATTTCCATGTTTTGCCATGAACTTTGAATTTTAAATTAAAAAAAGGGAATAAGTTTATGCAATAAAGAGCAGCACCATATATTTCTATAAGTTCTTAATTTCTAATTCTTCAACAAGCAGATATTCTCAATTTCTACCATTGTTTAAGCTCTAGTAGGATGTTGCAGAATCAGTTAACTAGAAAAATTGAGGATTGATTGTATTAGTCAAATCAATTTTGTTATTCTGGCTAAAGGGTAAGGTTCATTTTATAGTTTAAATAAATTTCCTATATTGATATCTTATGCAGTCAGTATGCATCTTGTTTGGATTTGTGAGAGCTGGGAGAGAAGAGGAGAATCGGAACAGGGAGAGAAAACGAGAAGTAAATGGTAATTCATTATTATTAAACAACGGTTACAGGGAGTGTTTATATAGAGAAAACAGAGATACAAGTGTAAATAACTGTTGGTGTAGAATAAGCTAAATAGTAATATCTGCTCACATCCTCCCTCAAATTAATCAACCGGTGCACGGATGGTTAATTTGGAGCGAAGATAGTTGTAACGAGTACTAGAGAATTGTTTGGTGAAGATGTCCGCGACTTGTTCTAGAGATGAAATGTGCTGAATATGAATGTTGCCATCGGTAATGTGCTGACGAATAAACTGATACTCTATTTCGATGTGTTTTGTCCTGGCGTGGAAGACGGAGTTATTGGCAATGGCGATGGCGGAGATGTTGGCACAGTGGATGATCGTTGGAGTAGATTGAGATAGGTGCAGCTCGGCGGAGAGTCGACGAAGCCAAATAGCTTCGGATGTCGCAGAGGACAAAGCACGATATTCTGCCTCGGTTGATGATTTGGCTACCGTTATCTGTTTCTTGACATACCAGGAGATTAAGTTGGGTCCCATGAGAGTACAGTGACCGGTGATAGATTTCCGGTCGGTTGTGTCGGATGCCCAATCCGCGTCAGTGTATGTGTGAAGTTGATAGTCTCCTGATTGGATAGGGAGGCCAAAATGTGCGGTTCCTTTGATGTACCGAAGGATCCTCTTGAGCCTCTTAAAATCTTGATCGGTAGGTTTATGCATTCGCTGACATGCTTGATTTGTGGCGAACGCGATGTACGGTCTAGTGATGGTGAGGTACTGAAGCGATCCGGCGAGGCGGCGATAGAGAGAAGGATCATGAAACGGAGGTGAGTCGGGCTGGCTATTAGAAGACGCGGGAGCTATCGGAGTCTGAGAAGTCTTGCATTGATCGAATCCCGCGTCATGTATGAGTTTGTTGGCGTAATGTTCTTGAGTCAGGAAATAGCCATTTTGTGTTTGAATGACCTGAATTCCAAGAAATAATGATATGTTGCCTAGCTGTTTTAGAGCAAACTCAGTGTGAAGGTCATGGAGGAGGTGCCGAATGCTGTCTTAATTATTTCCTATCACAAGTATGTCATCAACATAAATTAGGAGAAATATTTGAATGTTATGTTTGGAGTAAATGAGAAGAGAAGAGTCGGAATGACTAAACCCAAAACCACGAGTGAGAAGGAAACTGGTGAATTTCTAGAACCATTGACGTGGCGCCTGTTTCAATCCATAAAGAGATTTGTTTAGCTTGCAAACGTGGTTTGGAAGACGTGGATCTTCGAAGCCCTGTGGTTGGCGCATGTAGATGTCATCTGGTAGGTCGCCGTGAAGAAAGGCATTTGTGACGTCCAATTGAAGAACATTCCATTGCCGGTTGACAGCTAGAGTGAGAAGCATACCGAACGTAGTCATCTTGGCGACCGGACTAAACGTTTCAGTGTAATTCTCCCCAAACCTTTGATCATACCCGAGAGCTACTAAACGGGCTTTGTAATGATCTATTTGTCCTGATGGTAGAAATTTGATCTTGTATGTCCACTTACACCCAAGAGATCGTTTGTTTGGAGGAAGTGGGAAGAGTCCAAGTATTTTGATTGATGAGGGCGTTGAACTCAGTCCGCATAGCCTCCTTCCAGTGCTCATGCTTTGATGCTTGTTTGTAGGTTGTCGGAGTGATATGTTCGTTGGCTTGACTGAGTAAAGTGAAGATCTGCTTTGGTTTGTGAATACCGGACTTAGACCGTGTTTGCATCTGATGAATAGAAGGTTGAGCCGGTTCAGTCTGGACCTGGAGAGGAGACGAAGAGGTAGGCGGATCCAGATTTTCTCTGGAATTGCTAGAGTTGATAGGAACCTCTTGTGTGGTGATGGTTTCAGTACTGGTAGATGAAGGATTGCATAATGTTGATGTGGGTACAAGGATTAAAGGGTGAGGTTGAGGTAAGTCTGGATTGAGCTGTGTGTTAGTAGTAGATAAGGGCTTAGAATATGGAAATATTTGTTCTTGAAACTCCACATTCCTGGAGACATGAAGTTTGTTTGTTTGGGTGTTATAGCACTTGTAGCCTTTATGGCGCGACGAGTAGCCTATGAAGACACAAGGTTGTGACCGTGGTGAAAGCTTGTTGGCTGTGTAAGGTTGTAGCCAAGGGTAGCACAAACATTCGAAGGTGCGAAGATGAGCTATGGAAGGGGGTTTGTTATAAAGAATTTGATAGGGCGATTTTAGATGGAGAGATCGAGACGGAAGCCGATTTATTAAATAGTTAGCAGTGTCGATGGTGTCAGCCCATAATTTTTCCGGAAGACTAGAGGCGTGTAGAAGAGTTCTTGTAAGGTTCAAGAGATGTCGGTGTTTACGCTCGGCTAAACCGTTTTGCTCTAGAGTGTGCGGGTAGGACAGTTGGTGAAGAATGCCGAACGCTTGAAGATGATTAGTGAACGCAGAACTCGTATATTGGCCTCCGCCATCGGAGCGGAAGAATTTCGGGGTAGTGTTAAATTGATTTTGGATCATGCTGCAAAACATTTTGAATTCGTTGAGCGTTTCATTTTTCGTAGTCATGAAATAGATCCAAGAGAATCTCGTAAAATCATCTATAAAAATGACAAAGTAACAAAAATCGAACAAAGAAATCGTGGGAGTCGGTCCCCAGACATCCGAATGAACGAGTTCAAAGGGATGTGTGGTGACTGAAACACTTCTACTAAACGACTGCTTGTGACTCTTTGCCATTTTACATGAATTACAATGAAAAGAAAAGGAAATGTTCTTGACATCATGAGAATTGCTAGCTAAATGTCAGAGCGTCTGATGGTTCGGATGACCAAGACGAGCGTGCCAAGTGAGCGAGGTATCCATGGTAGTTTGTAAGGCTTTCGGGCTCTCGGTCGGCGGGATGTCAAGTTGGTAGAGCCCGTTATGGAGACGACCACGAAGAAGAGGGCGGTTGTCCTGTATATCCTTAATAGTGAAGCCATTAGAGTCAAAAGTAATAGCTATTGCATTATCTTTGGTAAGCTTAGAAACAGATAGGAAATTGTGCGTTAAATTTGGAACGTGAAGAATGCGAAGAAGATTGAGCTTACGAGGGGTGTCGGGTAGTGGTAGGAAACCTTGACCGTTGTTGTGGATGGGTAGAGAAGAACCGTTTGCTACGGTGACGGAGTCAGAGCCAGTGTATGGTACGGGTTGATGAAGACTAGCACTATCATGCGTTATGTGATTTGTCGCACCGGAGTCAAGGATCCAACTCTGTTGTTGTGAGGGTTGAGCAAGAAAAGCGCGAGGTCCATTCTGAATGGTAGGAGCGTATTTGTAGTTTCTTCGGTGCCAAAAATTTAATGCTATGTGACCAATCTTACCACAGATTTGGCAAGTTGGCCGGTCATTGGCAACAGAATTTGTGGCGCCCTTCGTCTCGGATTGACGAGTCACAGGGGACTTGTTCTTGAAGAAGCGTTTAGAATTGCGATTCTTTTGTTGATTGACAGAGGCGGCATACAGGGCAGAGGTAGAGTTATTGAGATATTGTTCATTCTTGATTTCATTGTTGATATGTATCTCTTCACTGCAAAGCTGGGAATAAAGTTTGTCAAGATCCGCAGGTAAAGAGGAGGTACGAATTGCTGTTTTGAAGGCGTTGTAGGACGCCAGAAGACCATTCAGTATGTATAGAACGATGTCTTCTTGGTCGATTTGGGTTCCCGCAGCGGCAATGTTGTCTACTATGGTCTTGATGGTGGAGAGATACTGTTGCATTGTTTGATTATTCATCTGAATATGATGCAATTCGTTCTTGAGTTGAATCACTCGAGAACGGCAGGTCGACTGAAGGCGACGTTCAAGAGTTTCCCAAACTTCTTGAGCGGAAGATGAAGTGATAACGTAGGGAAGGAGAGCCGGAGAAATCGTAGAAAAGAGTGCAGAGATTAGGTTACTGTCGATAAGTCGCCAGCAAGCGTATTCTTGCGAGCTCTGATCGGCGGGTGGAGTGGTCTTGCCGGTGAGGAAGTTGGAGTAGCCGTTGGCCGTGAGGTTTTGATAAATCTAGATTTTCCAGATTGCATAATTGTCCACGGTAAGATGATGTGGAATTAGGTTCTTGAAGTTTGATATTATGAACTTGAGAGAAGCTGGAAGAACAAGCTCCGTGATGGCGCCAGAAAAGGTGGAGGTTGAAGCGGGAGGGACGGAGGAAGCAGTTTCTTGATCTCCCATTCCTAGCTCTGATACCATGTGAGAGCTGGGAGAGAAGAGGAGAATCGGAACAGGGAGAGAAAGCGAGAAGTAAAAGGTAATTCAATCTTATTATTAAACAACTGTTATAGGGAGTGTTTATATAGAGAAAACAGAGATACAAGTGTAAATAACTGTTTGTGTAAAATAAGCTAAATAGTAATATCTGCTCACAGGATTATCTTGAGAATCCCAAACCAAATCTTCTCTCCTGGATTTTTATTTGCAGGATCATTTTGAGCCATTGTACGTTCAAATTTGCCATAAAGCCATTTTTTGATTTATTTAGTCATAAATGTTAGATTCAATCCTGGAATGAACCTAAAAGAATAAACCTCATGCCCTTGTTGTCTAAGAAGTATTCATATATATTTACCAAATATTTGAGGAAGTCTTTTATTTAATGATGATTCTTATTATGTTTGTAGAAGCAACACATTACTAACAATATTTTACTGGCTATTGCAAATATGAATCATACTATCATTGCGTTAAACAATATGTTTCTTGAATATCTAATATTGTAAGAGTTTTGTTTCATTATGTGTGCAGTTTGATGGACTCATTTGTTCCATTTCCTCACACTTTTGAATCAATTGGAACATTAAACAGTTCTTCTCAGTCAGTGCTTTGTTTCCATCACTTCTGGGCTGCCAAAGAAGGATTTGATCTCCCAAAGGAGCATCTTCCGCTACATATTTTATGTTCTAAATTTCTCTGTGGAAGCTTTTGAGGATTTGTTTTCTATGTATTTTTGTTTTTCATACAACTTGCCCAAATATTAATTTCTGATGGGCCATTGTAATTATTATTTTCACATTCTCAATGGATTTAATTCATATGCAATTATCAACTTTATGCGAAATGAGTTTTTCTCTGCTAGGGTTCCGCCTCCGCCGCCCTTTCGTCTCTTTCGTCTGGTGAGATTTTTCTCTCATTTCTCTTGATTTTGGGTATGGCGGCTACTCCTCCTCGCGATCCTGGTTTCCTATCCGGAAAGTCGACACCTATTTCTTTTAAGGATGTGGTTTCAGGTTCTACTTCCTCTTCTTTTCCTGAACTGACTTTTTCTTCTCATCGTGGCTTGCCGGCGTTGTTAATTTCTGAGGATGAGGTTAGGTCGCTCGCTAAACCTTTTGAAGGCACGATGTCTTTAATTTGCCACCATCTCGGCCGGATCTAAAATCAACAGCGCAAGATTTTTTTTTTTTTATATATAAAAATTTTATACTCAACTATTAAATTAAATCCAATGAGAGAAGTAGTTCTGCTCAGAAATGCATTATATTTTTCTGTTTTACATTAATTCTAATTTCTTTGCTTTAAATTAATCCTAATCAGCTATCTCTGTTTTAAATTAATCTTAATCAATGAAATTGATCTAATTTGTAATTAATAGATGTGAATTAAATAGGAGTTGGCCAAGTACAAGCATAAACCAAGACAATTCTTATCTTAGTTTTAAAGCTGTAATATTTATTTATTTATTTTTATTTTTTTTTGAAAAATGTTGCTCCGGTAATTCTTTTATATTTTTTTTTATAGAAAATTTTTGTTGATATTACTGATATAGGATTTTATGCAATATCTTCTACAATCCCTATTGCTAGGTCTAATAATAATGCAACTCTTCTATGTTGAACGTGACTGATCTCCATAATTACCACCCACTCCATGATGACAAAGATAACTCATCAAATTAGGAGAAATTATTCTCGGCGGAGTCCAAATGTGTCTGAATTCCAATTAAAATTGGTGTATTATATGCGCATTACGTTCAAAGTTGTATACCGACGTGACTTATTTTGATTGGAGTCTGGATGTATGGACTCAACAGAGAATAAATTCTCCCAAACTCTAGCGAGTTCTTATGAGTGCCCTGAAATTCACAAAACTGCACTGATTTACCATTATGTTTCTTGTATCAGCTAGTTAATTTCTTTAAAGTCCAATCGCCACTATCTTCCTGTTAAGAGCATCTCCAACCGAACGCCAAACGTGCGTATTGCGTCCTTCAGTCGCTCCAGTCGAACTCCAAATGCTCTGCCATTTACTTGCGGGTGAACAGTGCAACGTCAATATTGACGTGGCACTGTTCACCCACGCTATTTTGCTCGCTCAACTGGATTTGACGAAAAAAAGCGCGAAAGGGTAGGAGGATTGTTACATTCGCAGAAGCACCTAAAATGGAGTTCGATTGAAGAAGAATTACGACATTTTATAGTTTTGCTGTATTTTGCGGTGAAAAATGTAGTTATCAGTTGGAGATGCCCTAAGTGTGTATAAGCAACAAGAAGGGAAATATGAGCCACAACTGAAAAGCACAAGCACTAAGTTTTCTTTCTAACCAAAGGATCAAAAAGAGTAAAAGTTCCTGCTTTACCTTTCCCATTTAGCTCTTTCGTCTTCATCCCATGCATCCCCGTTTTCACCAAAATCTAGCTGCAAAACAATGCTAAGAACAGGGTAGAAGCGCCGAGCGAGATCGGTAAAAGAAGAGTTATACGGGAAGGGTAATGGATTACTACAAGGTTCTGCAGGTCGATAAGAACGCCAGAGATGACGATCTAAGAAGGCTTACAAGATAGCAGAGGCCAAGTTTAAGCAGATCTCTAAAGCCTACGAGGTATTTCTGATCTTTAATTTCAAGCAACCAACAGGCAACAGATGCAATCATTCCTCTGATTGTTAGTTCTTTATCTACACTTTTTTCTTGCTTCGCATCAGGTTCTCAGTGATTCTAAGAAGCGAGCGAGCTACGACTAGTACGGGGAGGAAGGATTGAAGGGACAAGTGCCGCCGCCGGGGTCCAACGGTGCCGGTGCTTCGTTCTTCAGCGGCCGAGATGGACCGGCTACGTCCCGGTTAAATCGGAAGAGTAGTGATGAAATTTTTGCTGAATTCTTTGGCTTCTCGAGCCCGTCTGGGGGAACGAGCGGCGGACCGGCTACGTCCCGGTTAAATCTGAGTAATGACATTTTTGCTGAATTCTTTGGCTCCTCGAGCCCGTCTGGGGGAACAAGCGGTGGTTCAGAATTTGATAGGAAAGGGTTCATGAATCCTCGGCATCCGGAGAAGGCGTCGCCCATCGAAAATCAGCTGCTGTGCAGCCTTGAGGATTTGTACAAAGGAATCACGAAGAAGATGAAGATTTCGCGGGAGATTTCAGATATGAGTGGGTACGATGAATTTCTTTTATTTAGTGCTCTCATCCACCATAAATTATATAATGAACAAATTTTTAACATATATTATATAGTTAACAACTTAAAATGGCAATTGATATTTTATGATAAAATATGATTGGTATGAATAATATTTATTACACTTGATAGAGAAAAAATGCATTAAAAAATAGACGTTTTCTACATAATTAATTCAATTTTTTATGAGATTGTGTAGCTCTAAAGTAAGGCAAAAATTTTTCTGTCACATGATAATTTTATAATGAGCATTTGAACAATATATAATTGATATGTCACCAAACAATTATTTTGGCCGAGCACGAATCTCGATGCAAATATGAATAAAAATCTTTCAAAATTAAATTTGGTATCACCCAAATTCTGATTTCAGCAAATTTATAGTCAAATCAAACATTTCAAATAGACAAACCTAATGACATCAAATTCATTCTGATCCAAGCCCAAATGAGCTCAAATAAAAGGATCAAAATATATTTTAAATATTTGGAACATCAATTGGAGGACCAAATGATATTCGAATATGACATACTTATAGGTAAATCGACCAGCTCAACGAGACGAATCCAAAGAGCATTAGATCACTCAATTATGACATCATTAAAGCACTTAAATGCTTGATAAACACTCCATGATCAAGGGAACTAATAGCAGCCGTCCGATGGAACACTCCCAACCTACAATTGATTTTTTCATATTTACTAATCATGCCACTCCCACAAAACTATAAATATCTCCTTAGTTCTTCACATGAAAGGGAGAGAAGGAAAGAAGAAAACTTGAGTGCTTTCTTGCTCCATCTATCCAGTTCTATCATTATCGGAGTTCTTGCCCACCACCGTCGCCCACTAACTACAATCCATTTGACCAAAATCTCTCGTACACTACAATCCCTCCGACCACCATCGCTCGTTGACTATGATCCTTTCGACCACCATCTTCAGCCAACTAGGATCCCTCAGACTGTATCAGCTGGAAGAAGAGAACTAAGTGTCATACAATATAATGTGTTATGTCATAGGAGCCACCTCTTGAATCATATATGAGACAAAGTGCTACATGATGGGAGCCATCACTTGAACTTATATGGGCCATATCTAAAATTTTATCTGGTTTGTAGATGGTTCTGAAATAAATATGCTGACGAAAACGTCAGTTACTTAGGGGGGGAGATTGTTAAACCCCTCAAGTAAAAGAAGCTAAACTCTTAACTATTGAGATATTGTCTGCTTTGGCCTAAGAGCCTCACGATTCTATCATGTTTGTGTAACTTCTAAGTAGATCACCCATCCTAAAATTTCTCTGGGATGATCACGCTTAATTGTTGAGTTTCTTAATAAAATTACAACTAATACACCAAAAGACACATCGATGTTTAAGAGCTTAACTTCTTTTACTTAAGGAGTTTCACACCGACCACCGTCGCCCGCGGATTATGGCCACTCCGACTACCTTCGCCTGCCGACTACAATCCCTCTGATCACCATCGCTTGCCGACTACTGTCCTTCTGACCACCGCGGCCTGTGGACTACGATCCAACTGACCAAACAAACATGTCAAGATTTATCAACCAATTTTGACATCCAAAACTTAGAGGATAATTGTGTTTCACCTCTATGTGTAACCTCAACAAATGGGCTAACATTCATTACCTTCTCGATTTCTAGTATTTTTGGTACAGTGGCAATGGTTTGAACCCCTATATCCTCCACATCCTTCTCCTGCACCTCCCACTCATTCATTTCATCCCTAACCTCATCTATGCAAATGATTCGTTCAGTAGAAAACATTATGCACTCCTCATTCCCTTCCCACTCCTCTTGATATACAAAATTATGAATAAAATTTGTCAGAGCATCTAATTTTATTCCAACTTTATTTGGTTATTTTAAACCTAATATGATTGCTTCTTAACTCATGTACATCGACAAAAATTTGCTTCAGCTTTTCATGAGTTGAAGTAGACTAAGGCTTCGTTTGGGACGACTTTTTTGTTGCTTCTTAAAGCAGCTTCTTAGTACAAAAATTTTAATTTTTATAATAGAAAGCTGCTTTAAGAAGTAATTAGAAAGTCGTCCCAAACGAAGCCTAAGTTGTTGATTGTACTTGATTTGCCTTCTCTACTTTCTCCTCAAAAATGGAGGTGGTCTTTCTCACTTCTTTATAGATCTACATGAAACAAATTGAGGAGTTTGTATAATAAACTTATAGAAGTCCTCATCAGCTTTAATGCATCAACGTAGGATGAATAATTTCCTTTAAGGAACATGTTAGGAGCTAACAATCCACCATATAAATGAAAATATTTTGCTTAATATGAAACAATGGCAAAAACACTTGCATCTTATGAAGAAACGTAAGAAATTTTTAATCATGATAAATAATAATTTAACAATATTTAAATGATGATTACACCGTGATCAAAACATCATTGATCCATCTTCAAACATTCTTTGACCCATGATCAAACAATCTTTGAGCAATCATTGATCATGATTCAAAATTTTTTCGAAACATGATTGAGTTATGATCAGACCATCCTCAAACACCTTCAATTATAATTGAAACATGACCGAATCATCTTTGAATAAAGTTCAATCATGATTTGAAGATGTTTTGATTGTGGTTTAAAGATTGTTTGAAGATGATCAATGTTTCAATTATGGTGCGATCATCCTTCAAGTTCATACTATCACTATCTCTCTCCCCCCACTAGTATTTTTTATGTTCATGTGAATTAACTGTTGCATTGTTATACTAATCCAACTGTTGAATATCTCTTTCTCTCTCTCTGCCCCATCCACATATACATCTGTGGTTGGACTCCTATGGTGAAACAAATACATTTAAAAATCTTCTGATTTTTACCTTCCTCTCAGGAAAATAATGGTAGTGGAGGAACAAAGATCACATTTCCTGAGAAGGGAAACGAAGGCGCAAACATGATTCCTGCAGATATAGTATTCATCATTGATGAGAAGCCTCACGACGTGTTTATGAGGGAAGATAACGATCTCCTCATAACTCGAACGATCTCCGTGGTCGAAGCTTTTACAGGATACATGGTTCAGTTGATTACATTGGATGGCCGAAGCCGGCCTCACCATTCCAATAAACTCTATAATCCATCCTGGCTATGAGGAGGTCGTGCTGAAGGAAGGGATGCCTATTCCGGCCCAAGGACCCAGCCAAGAAAGGCAACCTAAGAATAAAGTTCCACGTCCAATTTCCTACCAGGCTGACTTCAGAGCAGAAAACAGGAATCAAGAAGCTGCTAGCTCCATAACCTGAGCCAGTACAAGCAATATCTAATAGCTTGAATGGTCTCATATTACAGGATTTGTAAGTTAATCTGATTGCAATAAGCTTTATATAAATACATAATGATCTATTTAGATCCGAGATATCTAAAGCGTGCACTCTTTTTAATGATTTGATCATCCAATGGCATAATCTCACCACTAGATCTGTTATTACCAAAATTCTGATCCATATGTTCGGTTTTAGATCTACTCAAACGAAAATTTTTAGACTCTCAAATTGACCTCTATAATTCAAATTTTTTCCAAAAAGGAAACTTCTTTGCCTAAATTAACAAGGAAATGTTAGACAAAGATTGTCAAAATGTTACTTAGATGCAATTGTTCTTGAACGAGCTGTAACATGTTCTTGCCTAATGGTTAGATAGTATATATTTGGCAAGAAATAATGGTAATGCATTGATAAGGAAAAGATTGTATTTTAGTTAGATGAATCGGCTAATATTCTTGCATGCAAAAATATATAAAGCAATTTTTAGTACAAAAATTTTTATTTAAAAAAAATTGTACTAAAAAGTTGTTTTAGATAGCAGCAAAAAAACTATCACAAACGCAACCTTAATCACAAATCTAAGAATAATTTATATACTTAGGCTTTGTTTGGGGTAGCTTTCTTACTGCTTTTCAAAACATATTTCTACTACAAATTTATAGAAAAATGATTTTAGAAAAACTAGTAAGGAATCTATCCCAAACAAAAGCCTTAGTAAATAGAAATGTTTCAATCAAAAGCCCCATTATCCTTTGGTCTCAATGTTCCAAGAAAAAAATTTGTAATTTATTAGACACCTTCTTATCATGTGAAAATATATTAATATGACTAATAAATTTCTTAATGGCAACTTTAGGGATACACAATAAGATAGATAGTTATTAAGAGAAAACTTAATGAATTTCAAGTCTTCTCGCAAATGAAAGAACAATTTATTTCTTGTCTACACTTGATTATCTACCATTTTAATGCTTCATTTGGAATGACTTTTTTACTGTTTTTTAAAATAATTTTTTATTTATTTTATTTTTGTACTAAAAAGCTGTTTTAAGAAGCAGTAAGAAAGCCATAACAAACCAAGCCTAAGCCTCTCAATAGAAATAATGATACCAAATTATTTAAAAGGTATTCTTCCAAGTTTAAAATTAAATAAAGCAATAAGAGAGTTAGGGTTAGAAATATTCTTTGAGACTGCAATACAAGATTTCTCAAGATTAGCATATCAGAAGTTCCTAAGGCATTAGCTTTATCAAATAATAATCAACTTAAGTGAGGGGATTATAATAGTTATTTATAAATTTCTCTTCATTGAAGCAAGAAAGATAATCTATAATAATAGTGATGCAATAGAGATAAAATGGAGATATATTCATGCCTTCTATAAATGTAGATTGAGGTAAATTAATAATATTTACTAAAAAATAGATTTCAAAATTCTTATAAAAAGTATTGCGATTTTGGTCTAAAATCTAAAATAAGATTAGCATTTAAATTTTAGAAATCAATGCAACTGATATATCATAAAAAAATTATCTTGATCGGGCACAAATCTGGAGGCAAAATTAAGGTAAAAAATTTTGAAATTAAATTCGGGAATATCCAAACTTTGATTTCAACAAATTTATAGTCGAACTAAACATCTCGAAAAGACGAACCCAACCAAACCAAATTCGACCCAGTATAAGCCCGAATGGTTCCAGTCAAAGACCCGAAGCTCATTTGGAATGTTCAAACTAAAAATTGGATAATCAAATGATTTTAAATATGACATGCTTATATTCAAATTGAGCAGATCGATGAGACAAATCTAACGAGCCCATGATCATTTAATTCTGATATCATTAAGACACTCAAATACTTGATAACAATCTATAATCAAGAGAGTCGATATTGGTCGTCTATTCAAAACACTCACAACATGCCCTTGATCTTCCCCATATTACTGGTCATGCCACCCAAAAAAACTATAAATAGACCCCTCATTCTTCATTGAGGAGGACCAAGAAAAGAACAAAAAGAAGAAAGGAAGAGAAATTTGAGATATCTCTTTCCATCAAGCTCCTCCTTGACCACTGCCCGACCACCGACTACGTCGGACTTCCGCCCAGCCATCAAGTATCCTCAAACTTAAAACCGACCACGATTTGTCACCGGATTTCCTCCAAGCCAACATCATTGAGAATGATCTTTTCAACCTCTGTCGACCACTAATTATTGTCCTTTCGATCACCTTCGCTCGCTACGATCTTCTGATCACCTCTATCACCTGACTATGGTTTTTTTGACCATCGTCGGCCGCCAATTATGGTCCTTTTAACCTTCATCGCCAATAACAGTCTTTTTAGCCACAGCCGCTTGCCAATTACGGTCCTTCTGACTTCTGTCGCCAAATAATGGTCCTTCTAACCTCCATTGTCTACCAACTATAGTCCTTCCGACCTCTTTTGTCATACTATGGTCTTTCCAACCTTCATCGCCAGCCGACTATGATCCTTCCGACCTCCATCGTCATACTATAAGCTTTCTGACCTCCGTCGCTCGCCGACTAAAATCCTTTCGGACCTTCAACGCTTGCCGAATATAGTCCTTCCGACCTCCTTCGTCAGATAATATTCCTTCTAACCTCCATCTCTTGCCAACTACAATCATTCTAACCTCCATCACAAGGCTACAATCTTTCCAACCTCCATGACCCACCGACTACTATCATTCTAACCTTCGTTGCCTGACAACGATCTTTTCGACCTCCGTTGCTGACCGACTAAGGTCCTTATGACCATTGTCACCTGACTACGATCTTTTTGACATCCATCGCCTACCGACTATGGTAATGCCGACCAAACAAACATGTCAATACCGATTCTTCCAATTCCTACCATATAATGCACTCTATATAATGTATATTTTCTACATTAAGCCAAAGTCACCTTCCCCTCAAGGAAAGGCCTCATTTGTAATTGATTTCATCTTCCACTGGAGGCAAAAATAAGCCAAGGCCACCTACATTCAAACTAGACAAAGCCCCATAATTTTCCCCCATTTTTAGGGTTTTCACATAAAAACTCTTTTGTCACTTATGAACGCTACACCTTTCTATTTTATCTGATTGTGTGTTGCATCATCGTATAAAGCTAAGACATTAAACTTTATATTTCTCTATCACCACGAATAATCCTGAACGCAATAGCAATATTTAAAAAAGTTAGGCATATAATCAATTTTGAAGAAATAGTAAAAAGCTTTGGTAAATTGAGATCCCATAGTTTCCTAATCGTCTTTGAAAACTTTTGCATTAAAACCATTCATGAAACTTGGAGATTTATCATTGTCAGAAAATAAAATAAAATTGTTTATATTTAATGCTTAGAATGACAAAGTGAAACTTTGCGTGTCAACACATTACAAATTATATAACCATCAAAATCATATTTATAGGTTTGAGATAATGAGGTTAACACTTTCTCAGGAGTGTGGACTAAATAAGAAAAAGTCAATTTATCATAGGTAGTCATAATAATCCATTAAGAAAGATAGGATATTGAATGGTTTAAAATTGGTGTCAGAAAGAGGGAAAAAAATCTTCCTCTCTTAGAAGGAAGGGGGCTATAGAGTCAAAGTCAATTATGATGAGAGAATAATTATCCATATCCTTCAATGATGGAGGGACTAAATAACTCATATTCATTAGTGGAAGATGAATAATATTTTCTCTCCAATAATAAGGGGGGACTATTTGACCCAAAGTCATCAGCGAAAGTAAGAAGATCGTATTTTTCTTAAAAATAGAGTGTCTTCATGATCCAAAGACGATGACCAACAGAAGATTTAGGAACACCAAAATGACAAATAAGAGCTTTGAGTTGTTAGATGATTGGAGTTCTATATGATTCTAGAGTTTAAAAATGCCTAAAATGAGGATAATTTTTGCATATATATATATATATATATATATATATAGTGAGACATCTAATGACATAAGTGGAGAATTAAATCAATAAAATAATTATTTAGAAGATATAACTCGGAGTTAGTAGAACAAAGATTAAACATGTGAGGTGTAATTTTTTTATTGTGATATAATAATTATCAATCAATTTTATTAGAAATAAAGTGCTACCTATAAATGAATTTATGATAGAATTGAGAATCTTAGATGTATCATTTAGAAGAATGGAGATATATATTAAGACATCACCAATAGAGTTGAGGGGTACTTAAATTGGAGAAATGCCTCAAAAGTATTATGTGATAAGAGGATATCATGGAGATTTAAGGATAAATGTTATAAAATTACAATTAAGCTGATGATTTTATATGAGTTTAAAAGTTGGATATTAAAAAATCATTGATATCTAAGTTGAGGGTGGTAGAAATGTGAATGCTTAGATTGATGTGACAAAACTATTGAGGATATTGTAAGGAATTAGTATATATTGGAGTAAAATCTATTGAAATAAGATGATTGAAAATATACTTAAATGATAACAATAATGCATTTATGAGATGAGCAGATAATTTTAGTTGTAGGAGGATTAGGAAGGAAAATTAGTAGACAATTGGATTATATATATGTGAGTTGTTCGCTTATTCTAAATTATTTTACAAAACTTAGGTTTAACACATCAAATAACACTCAATATGAACTAATGGAAAATGAGGACTCATAAAGACAGGAACCAACTAGTTGGGAAAAGGTTAATGATGATGATGACGTTCATTGTTGGATTGCAAGATTAGCTATGTTTACCTCAATTAATTAAACATATATATATATATATATATATATATATATATCATGAATTTTATTGGCTTGATTTTTAACATTCAATGAATATATTTAAGTTTGATTTATGTAAGCTTTTGTTTTAGGCATTTGAGCCCATTAGTGTTATCTTGAATATTAAATTAGGATTTTTTTAGGACCTTCGAGTTGTTATCATGGTGGTGTTGTCGATTGAACATCTCTATTGCTTAGGATTTTGTGTCACTCGTCAAGAGGTAGATGAATCATTTTTTTATTTTTTGTTACATAATCTCATGTACATTTATTTATGTGATACTTGTATTCTTATTAAAAGCAATAAATATTAGATTTACATATCATATTATTGTTCAAAAAGATAATCTCCATAATAAAAATAATCACCCGTTGAAAATAATTCATAAAAACTTAAAAACCATAAACATGTATGCAATTGCATGTAAGTCAGTAGAATCTTATTAGATATTGTCTAGCCAATTTGATGGCCCCAAAGAGTGACAACTCTATAGGCAATCATTGGATTTCTTGGAGTTAGTGTTTTGCATTCTTAGTGATGGGTATTTGACAAACCGACTATAATTATATATATAAATCTATAGATATATAAATAAATGAGTTGAAAATTGAATAATTGATGATTCATGTTATGGTACAATGATACCTATTGTGGTTGCATTTGAAAAAAATTAAATGACTTAACATTAGTAGTAGTTGTCAAATACATTTACAACATAATACATATGACATCGTTGCTTTGATATAGGGCTGCAAGCGAACCAAGCGTTCGACGAGCTACTCTTGTTCGGTTTAATTAAAGCTCGTTTGTGATCGTTTAATTAACTAAACAAACAAACTTGAACAATATTTTAAATACTTGATTCTTAAATAAACAAACTTGAACACTAATGCGTTCAGCTCATTTATGTTCGCTAACAACATCATTTGAAGCTCGTGAACAAGCTCGACTTTAAGCTTGATAAGAAGCTCGATTCGTGTTCGATTTTGAACTTGTGAATAAGCTCAATAAAAGTAATTAATATTTGATTATAGAATATGCAACAGGTAACCTTCATTTAATTACATAGAAAATTACTTTTATTATAAATGTGTTTGTTCATAAATATGTTCTTGAACTTGTTTGTTTGATAGTTTAAAAAAAATTGTTAAATATGTTCGCGAACATGCTCAATATAATCGTTTGTTAGAAAACTCGATAAAACTCATTTGTTAAGTTAATGAACATCTAAAAGTAGAGCTCGTTTATAGCTCGTTCATACTTGTTTGTTTAAAGCTCGATAAATACTAAATGAATCGAACATCAACTGAACATGAACCGAACATGAACACTCATTAATTTAAATGAACCAAACATGAATACAAACAATAAAGCTTGAACAAACATGAACCAAACTTGAACAAGCTGATATTAAATGAACATAAACGTGAACACTCACATACTCGGCTCGGCTCAGTTCGTTTGCAGCCCTACTTTGATACATTGATTATATGTTACTAGTTTAACGTTTTTATTGTTCACATTAGATGCCCCATTCTTTTGTTGTTTATGCTTTTATAGATAAGAGTTACTTATTGAGTTCGATTTGTTAAACTCACTCATTACTTTTCATAGCGGGTCCTATTGGAGTGCTTAACGGACCACCGCCTCTGGAGTAGATCTATCAATAGTAGAATTGATGTTGGGTATTTTTTATACTTTTGTTAGGTTGCTTATACAATTTCTTTGAGGATTTGGTAGTTTCTTTCCTATCATTTGTTTGTTTCATTTTTCTTTTGCTTGTAGTAGTCCTTTGGTATTATTGCAATGTTTTGAATTCATGGCAATGAAATGAGTGTTTAATTTTTCTTCCGTTGCTTACTTTGATTTAATATGTTGTATTACTTGTTTATACACTTTTCTTTTTTAAGTGCAAAAAACATATCTTTTTATCCCTCCATCATGTCCCGTATTGTCGTGGTATATCATCTTTGAGTGTGACAATTTCAACAACATATAGCAATATATATATATATTTATAACAAGAAAAACTAGACCAAAGCATGCCTTATCTCAGTCTAAGATTGATTGAGCTATCCAACTCGTAGACTACTTGATTAATTGTTCGTCAAGGCTAGACCAAGAGGCCGTCAACAATGGTGCGACAACAATTGCCACCAAGGAAACCTCAGGCCATTGAGCAAAATAAATCAATTTATAGTTTTAATGACATGAATCCAGTGAAGTTGAGAACTAAAAAATCAACAAATGAAAGAGATAAAAAAAATATTTGGGAATATTTATGGATCAAATTCGAAGCTTCCAAAAAGGACAATGATTGATTAGTTTTATATCCAAATATGCATCTCCTAATGAGCCATCATGCCTCAAAAAACTCAAAAAAATAGAGTTTCATAGAAATTAGACTAGAAAAATAGAGATTTATAGAAATTACCATCCAAATTTACATACGTGAAAAAATATTAATACATCTTAGGTTTCGTTTGAAACGGATTTTTTATTGTTTCTTAAAACAATTTTTTAGTACAGAAATTAAAATTTTTGTATTCGAAAGCTGTTTTAAGAAGCAATAAAAAAATCGTCTCAAACGAAGCCTTAGATGAAGACCTCTTAGAGGTGGTCAAAACACTCCAAACCACATTTGGCGACCCATGAGAGCCACGACCATTGCCCCTTTTCGATGCCTAATGCGCTATACGCACCGAGGAGGATGGGATGGTTGGACCAACAGGTCAGATTTGGCTAAGGCCGGTTCACCACCTAATCTCAAATCAAATTTTTTTAATGTTAACGGATCATTTTATTGGATGCTAAAATTGATTCGTTAAACTTCATATAATTCTAAAAAATAATTTTTGAAGTTAAAAAGGTACATTCTTCTTAACCGTTTAAGATCGTTTACAAGTTTGTTTGTTTTGGATAGTTATGTTAATCAAAGCAGACTCACACACACATCGTATATATAAGATTCAAATCTAAAATCTTTTAATTAATAATTTAAGCTCCTAATTAATGGATCAAGATCAGCTGTACATCGTTTAATGTTCAGCCACAAAATTTTCAAATCCGAACTGAAATAATTTTCCATCACACTCAAAGTTTAGATTTCACAAAAGTAAAAATAAATGAAGTGTCAATCTTTCTACCAGCGTCACCATTGATTCGCACATTTTATTAGCTTTTTCTGACAAGTTACAATGATAAGCACCACATAAAAAACTATAAAAAATCATGATTCATCGTTACGGATCCGAGACGTTGATTCTACGACAGCAATGGTTTTGTCTTCTCGCAGCTTCTGCGTTTGGCAAATAATAGAGCCTCTAATGGCGATCGCCGGCGACAGGAGAAGTAGCAAAGGTGAAAAAAAAAAAAAAACACTCCATTTATTCTAAGCCACCACCCAAACAATTTAGAAGTTTAAAATGGAAGCCCGTAATTACGAATTAGTATAAAACAAGCTTTTAGAGTACTCAGCGACCTCATTTAACGCCGCCCGGTGCAGCGGCGGCGGAGACGGTGGCGGTGGTGGCGGTCGCCTTCTCCAGCTTGGTGAAATCCATGCCGTCCCCGCACTCGTAGTCATCATACCTCCTAAAGATCTCGGCCAACATGAAGCAAGCGGTTGCCACAACGTGGTCTTTGGCTGCGCACTGCTTGTTCTGCACAGACGGAGTCCCCGTCTCCGGCCCGTTCGACCAGAACAAGTAGTTCAGCAGCCTCTTCCCCTCCTCTCCAATAAACCTATCAGCCACGAACTCATCTGCCCTATCAAACACCGTTGGATCCCTCATAACTATCGGCTGGTACCCGCACAAAAGCTCCCCTTTCTTCACTGGGTACCTCGCCCCTCTCGAACTCAGCTCAAAATCCTCTCTCGCGCGGCCGAATTGCAGCGGCACCGGCGGATTTAGCCGGAGCACCTCGTACACTGTTGACCACACCAGTTCCATCCCTTTCAATTCCTCAAAACCAACTACTCCCTTTTCGCTCTTGATATGGCTTCGCACTTCCTCTCTGAGTCTCTGCTTCAGCCCTGTTTTATCGCGGCCGATGGTGGTGATCAGAGCCGGGAGGAAGACGGTGAA
>NW_021318618.1:3088477-3100264 GCF_001605985.2 Dendrobium catenatum | reverse complement strand
GGGACGCTGCTGCCGCGTGCCGCCGGATGTCGATGTCGCTAAGCCGCTGGACACCGGACGCCCGCTGCCGCCGGACGCTGCTGCCGCGCTGAAGCTGATCCCGAATATCGCCGCTGCCTTGCCGTGTCCGCGGGTCGGGTCGGGTTGACCCGAACCCGAAGCGGGTCGGGTTCGGGTCCGGTAAATTGACCCGTTTGTAAAAACGGGTCGGGTTCGGGTTGACCCGATTAGTGCCGGGTCATTTCCGGGTTCGACCCGAACCCGCCCCGTGACCCGAAATTGACACCCCTAATGACTATAGGCCTATTTCTTTATGCAATTCATTTTATAAGATTATTGCTAAGTTGCTGGCTATTAGAATGAAACATGTGATGCCTTTTATCATAAATCCAGCTCAGTCTGGATTTATTACTAATAGAATTATATCAGACAATGTTATTCTGGCAACAGACATCCTGGGCACTTTCAACAGCAACTCTAAAGATCCTTATTTCTGTGCCAAATTTGATATTCACAAGGCTTTTGATACTGTCTTGAGGGATTTTCTTATTGAAAGGCTTAAAGCTAAAGGCTTCCCTTCAGTTTTCATTTCTTGGATCAATGCTTGTATTTCAGAGGTTTACTTCTCTGTTGCTATTAATGGATCATTGGAAGGGTATTTTTGTTCCTCTTCGGGGTTGCGTCAAGGCTGTCCTTTATCACCTTATCTGTTTACTATTGTCATGGATGGGCTATCTGCTTGCTTTGAGGAAGCTTTACACTCTCACTCTTTCAGGGGCATTTCGGTTGGTAACTCCTCCATTTCACATCTCTTATATGCTGATGACTTACTTGTTTTCTCAAATGATAACCTTGCCGAAGCTGCTACTCTTAAATCTATTTTGGAGCTTTTCCAGTCTCATTCTGGTCTTAAAGTTAATCCCTCCAAAAGCTCCATTCTTTTTTCTAAGAACTGTAGGTTTGCTGATGGGATTTGCAATTTGCTCAACATCCAAAGGTCCACTTCTCCTATTAAATATATGGGTATCCCCATTTTCACTAAGAAGCTTTCAAAAGTCCATTTCCAACCTCTTATTTTAAATGTGACTAAAGCTTTAGATGGGTGCAAGGCCAAGTCTCTATCCTTTTGAGGGAGAATTCAATTCCTGAAATACACTATCTACAATATGATTGCCTACTGGTTAAGAGGATATGCTATCCCTAAGTCTTGTTTAAAGGTGTTAAACAAACTTTGTTCCAGATTTCTCTTTTCTAGGGATATTAATGTTAGGAAACTTCATTTAATTGCCTGGAAAGACACCTGCATACCAAAAATTAATGGGGGGCTTGGTATTCCATCTCTGGATTCCCTATCTTATAATATTTATTGCTCTCTCATCTTGAGATTTATTAATGGCTCTAATCCTCTTTTCCAATGGTAGAGAAATCGGTACAAATCTCTTTGGGCACCTTTACCCAACCGTTGCTCCTCTTTCTGGATTAACCTCACTACGGTGGCTCATTTGTCTCAGAGCAGTTTTCTGCTAAGGGTCCATTCGAACTGTCAATTCTCTCTCCTTTGGGATCCTTGGTTATTTGGTTCTGCCCTTCGACCTTTATGGAATGGGGATAATGGCTTCTTGGATAGCCTCAACAATTGGAAGGTTTCTGACATTATTAGCAATGGGATTTGGGTGATTCCTGATACTTGGCCTCCTATAATGCAGTAAAAAATAAAATCTGTGATCATTTGGAATTGCAATACTGGTTGTCTCTGGAATAATGCTGAGAAAGTTTCCAATAAGCTTTTTCAAAAAGAGTTTTTTAAGAACTACCTCATTGTGAATTGGCATAACTTTATTTGGCACAAGAGAAGTGCTATTAGGTTTGCTTCTTATGGTTGGTTGGCTATTAAGAAGGGCCTCAAAACTGCTGATATATTACTTAAAAGAGGCATTTTGGTGAATGCTAAATGTGCTCTTTGCCTGGATGGTATTGAATCCCATTCTCATCTTTTCTTTGAATGTGATTTTTCTTTTGGCATTATCAATTCTTTAATCCGTCAAACCCAAACTCTTTTACTGAGGCCAAATTTACTGCAAACCTTTGCATTTGCTGATGAGATTGCGGATAACAGGAGAATGAATGACCTGTTTAAGCTGATGCTAAATTCTGCTATTTATTTCATTTGGCGTGCTCGGAATGATAGGATTTTTGGAAATTTGGTTGAGTGCTGCACAACTGTTATTAGAAAAATTAAAAGAGCTTGTAGAGAAAAAACTGCTGGGTTGGAAAAATGCACATGAACTTTTGTACCTCCTGGGTTAGAATGAGCTTCATCTGGTTGGCCTCTCTGTTTGGGTTTTTATTCACCTGCAGCTGTATTTCTTTTGGCTGGAGTAGTTTTGTTGTCGATAGTTGTTTTGGAAATTCTGGAAATATCTTTTGGTGGACTCTTTGGCATCTCTCTTCTCTTCTGTCTCTAAGACTTTCTGCCCCTCGGGTATGATACAAGGCTGTGCCTGGACGATGATGAAGCTCCCTTGTATCTCCCTTGGATGGTCTTCGGGCGACCTGGGAAATGTCCCTCGATCCACTGTTTTTCTCTCTGAGTCCAGGCACCAAGCCAAGGGAGCTGTTCTTTCTATTCTGCTTTCTGCAGGTGTTCATCTTTGCTGTTGCCAGCTGGTTCGTCGTCTACTGCGTGTTCTGGATTGTGGACTGCTGGTTTTTGGCTTCTTTTTGGTCCTATGCTTAGTTGCTTACTACCATGTATTCTCTTTGAGCTCTTTTTGGGTTTTTAATTGTAATTGGGTGGTATAGTTGGGGTTTTTTCCTTTTTCCTCACATAAGTTTTTGTTTTTTTGCTTATGTTGGGGTGCTTTTTCTTGTAACTTTTTCTTACTTGTAATTCCCTTCTTATTTTAGTGATTTTTATGGGCCTTGGCCCCAAAATTTCCCCAAAAAAGTAACAATTTAGATTGTAAGTGATGCGGCATCACAAAATTAGCTTTATCGGGCATGAATCTCGAGGCAAAAGCTAGTTGGAAACTTCAAAATTTAATTTTGGGAGCACCCGAACTCCGATTTCAGCGAGCTTATAGTCAAACTGAGCGTCTCGGAAATAAGAACCCAACGACACCAAGATGAACCCAATCCGAGCCCAAATGAGTCCGAATCAAGGAGCCGAAGCACTGTTGGAAGGTTCAAACCGCAATTTGAGTTACCAAACGGTCTCCAATTTAAACGAGCTTATACTCGAATCGAGCGGCTCAATGAGACGAATCCAACGAGCCCAAGATCGCCAAATTCCGACATCATTAAGGCCTCCAAATGTCCAACGAACGGTGCACGATTGAAGGGTTCAATATCGGCCGTCCATTCAAACCACTTCCTATTCGCCCATGATCTCACACCTATTTACGAGCTATGACACTCCAGAAAAACTATAAATAGAGCCCTCATTCTACACAAAGGGGACTCAAGTGAAGAGAGAGAAGAAGAAGTGAAGAAGGAAAAGGGGAAATGACGAATCCTCTCCTCCTCGACCACCGCCATAGCTCTTCCCGCCGCCTGAATACGCCGTAACTCTGCCGGATTTTCGGGAAACGATGGGATTCTGTAAAATTTTGTAAATTTGCTTCAAGTTGTAATCTGATCGTCTCGATTTGTGGGACGAATCGGTTTCTTGTAATTTACAAAAACACTAGTGAAATTTTACAACTGGGCAAGGCCCCGTGGTTTTTTCCCTTTTTGGATTTTCCACGTATAAATCCCGGTGTTCATATTCTCTTTACTGTTTGTGTGTTAAATTTACGTGCAACGCTCGGACGTGAATTTACAATCTCTACCGCCGCGTATTTTCTAGCACGCAACAGTAAGATTGGTCAGTAATTATTAATAAAAAATTTTAAACAAAAAGTTTAATTAATTAAAGCAATAAATACATGATGTGAAAATCACTTTGAAAGTTCGCTGCTCGTTTGACCTTGTAATTTTGAAAAAATGGTTACATTTATAGATTTTATAGAATTATTGACTAGTTAGAAATTCAACAATAATAACATCAAGTCTTTATTTCAATGTGGGGTTGGTTATATGAATTTTTTTTTATTATATCCTATTAAAAGTAAATTTCTTGTTTAAATAAAATAAAATAAGATCAGATCATTTTTAATATTTTTTGATCAAGTTTTTTTAGTGCTACCTTTATTTTTATTAACATAAGTTAAATCTAATACCTCTAATTTCTTAAAATGGGTCATTAGAAGATCACTGTTTTATGTGATCAAATCGGCTAAGATGACTCGTCAGAAATAGAAACTGTGAATCATGCTTTAACAGCCACATTTTAGGAGAAGGACAAAATAATAATTTTCTATTTTGATGATTTTTTCGATGAAAATTATAACTTTATAAATAAAAAAATATCAGAACATTTAGAATAATGAATTTTAAAATTAATAGAATTATTTTGAAAGTAATGTTATATGTACGAAATAATTATATTTGTCTTAAATATTATTTTTATTTATAAAAAATAATCCTTTTGTCTTTGTGTTTTCGTTAATAACGAATGGAAACGGGAAAAAATTGGAACGGCAGACGGAACGGACGGAAGATATTTGTTTCTGGACTGTGTTATGTTATCTGCTGCTGATGGCACGCGCCGTCAACGCTAACGTACGCTTACGCCGTTGCGCACGTTAGCATGAGTTTATCCAATAAAGTATCGAAAGAGAGAGCGAAGGGAAATCGATGAACAAACTTCCCAACCTTCTTTCTCTCTCTATCACCTCCCTCACAAAGGTTGTTGTTGGCCTTATATTTGTGAAATAGTTGTTGATTGTTTTCAGAAGAAGACGGCGTTTGCCAAACTTTAGATTCAATTCCATAATCTATACAATTTTTTAGGGTTTGTAGATTCGTTGGTTTGGGAGCATATATATTGGAATTGAGGTGGAGGAGCGTAGGTGAGACTAATTTCATCTATGGAGGTAAGCCCTAGCGTGCGGTGCTGATTTCTTCTCCTTTTTCTGGCTTTGGAGTGTCGAGAATGTGGGGTAGGTTCTACTGGTTGAGGAAGGAGGAAGGGGGAAGGAGAGCGGGGGGGATCGTGGTGCTCTTTGCATGGCTCTCTAGCCAGGAGAGTCATCTGAAGCCTTATGTGGATCTGTACTGGTCTTTGGGATGGGATTGCCTCGTTTGCCATGTGGATTTTCTCACCCAGTAAGTAATAATGGTTTGACTATTCTGCTTCTATCTGTTTCTCTGTTATATTATTTCGTGAAGGTAGCAGTTAAGTTATCTGGAGATTTTGAAAAAGGAAATTCCTTTTTTTGATATAATTATTTTTATGTGGAAGTGTGGAACCATGTTAGAACTGATTTTGATCGAGTGAAAATGGATTATTATGACTGAAATTCTGAGCGTAAGTAAATTGATAGGAAACCAAAACCTTCTCTTTTTAGGAACTAGATTGAAGGACTGCAAGAAACCTACTCTTTATCGTTGTCTGTTCTATGGATTTTATTTGATGCGGGAGATGATACGTGACAACTCTAGAGAAGCAGTTATCTTCTTAAGGAAGTCGGTGCTCTCACGCACAATCATAATATGTTCTCAATCGCTTTTTTGAGCTGAATTTTTTTATCAAATTAAACAATTCTAACTCGATATAGGACTGTAATTAACGGTATAAAAAACTAATTCACAACCTGGACATCATTACTCATCCTGAAAGTACCATAATACCATCATAAATAGATAACAAATGTTTATGATCTATAGAGTACCCTTGATTAAAAAAACAAAAAACTTTATGTTAAGATGGTGGCCCTTTTGTAAAATTTGGGGGAAAAAGCAATTTTAACTTTATGTTATAAGTGCATCTTAACCTCTTTATGTCAAAATTTTTGAATGGAAAGTAAACTAAATTTAAGAAGAAAAGAATTTGAAGCGCATATTTAACCAAAAGGTTTTGGAGTTCATTTAGCACAACAGTTCTCCTTATTGGAAGAATTATTTTGTGCTTATTAAATCAGCTTTCTGACCTAAAAGTCATTGTTCACTTTTTTGAAATTCAATGTAATTTTATGTATTAATTTAACTTTATTAGAACCTAGATCTTCCTGGAAAGTGGAAGCTTTTTTACTAAGTCCATTATGGCTGTGATGAGACATTATTGCTGACATGCTGAATTAATTGAGTTTCTTTTTTTCATTGGTTACGCTGAACTGGCATGTAGTATCTCCCACCACATTTCTTGTTTCAAATCAATCCATCCTGGATGAGCTTGTCGGTTTACTCAATTAATTGAGTTTCTCCCTTTGAATATCTCAATTGAACTGACATGTTACAACCATATTTCATAACTTAAACTAAACTGTACTTTTGGAGTTTTAGCGAGAAAAGCTTTAGAGATGCACAAGGTAAGGCACACAAATTATCATATTGTATTGAACAACATATTTTCATGACCTCTGAGAATATTTGACAAGCATCCTGAAAAAAAATTCATGTTGCAAGCCAGTATGCCAAACTTTCTTTCTTAACAAAGAATGTGCACAATCAATTAATCGAGTAGAAAAACTTTTCTTCATAATGAACCATCCAAAGTCTGTTTAATCCGAAAGCCATTGATCTCTATCCAAGATTGCTTCTTCCCTCATTCTACTGCAGCAAGATTTGGATGCAACCACTCCTATGATAAAAATCCAAATTGGCTTCATACATTTTAAACAAAATGACATTTTGATCGTGAAATTATGAAGTTTAAGTCAAACTATGTTTTTTACTTAAGTCTCCTCTAAACTAGATGGCATAATCTTTTTGCATTTCCAATGAAGGATCCCTCAAGTGATGTATCCATCAATAGCAAACAAGCTCAATCTATGGTCATTGGTATGAACTAAATTGTAAAATAACACGAGTAGGACAAGATAACATACCTTTGCTTGAAAATCTGAGATATAGCAAGTTAACAAATGGAATAACAATATTTATTGATAAATATGTCATTTATACATACTTAAGATTGCAGGAAATCTCCAAAGAACCTTGGTCGGCTAGGAGATCCCACAATTCTTTTAGGAAGTAGCATTTGATAACATAAATTAGATGTTTCTAAAACCATATATTATTTGGTTAATGTCTCATTTATATTTGTATCATTTATATCGGTTAAGTTGTATAAAAGTCTCCAAAGACCTTGTTGGCTATCGGATCACAAAATTCATAGAAAGTAAGTTGTTGTCTTAAAAAACAGGAGTATTCTATAACTATTTGGAAGAATAATAATTCAGTAGGTTCTTGTAGATTGAGTAAATACAATAGAGTTGATGATTTATATCCTTGTAGAACATCACAACCCGATGGTAGAAGATTCTGATTTTGGTGAATTATATGTGTGCTCAACAAAGAAAAGCAGATTGTAAGTATGCTTTGAGGAAAAAGTGAGATGAGAGGTAAGGAAGCGATTAAAACAACTTCAAGCAACAGCTTCTCTGATTTAATTACAGAAGGGATGGGTCAACTAGATGCTGCTAATAAGAAGCACGTATGATATGCCTTTTCAGTGGATAACAAGCAATTTGAGGATGAGGGTGGAGAGAGGGAGCTGTTGAGGGAATCCAAGAGAATGGTCAAGAACAATGTTGGAAATGAAATGGTTGGTTTGTCAGGAAGTGAGAAAATTTATTTGGGACCTTTATTTAGATTTTCGGGGATAGTCGAGGCTTCAATTGAAGACATTTTTTACTTTTAAAAAATGAACAGTTAAGATTTAAATGTAGTGGAATACCAAGCCCATTTTTTATAGTACTATATATTAGCAACTAATACACAACGAAATTATGAGGATTGGAGCTTCTTGACAACGTTAAACTATTGAAAAAATATATGATATAAAAGAACGAAACATATTTTGTAATGATTATCAACTTTGTCATTTTTATACGACTCTAACAACATTTAAGGTTAAAGACAGAAAATTTTCTTCAAGATATATAAAAAAAGTTGGATCCGTTTGACCATATTGATATTGTTTTGGAAAAACGTTTAATTATGTTGGGAAATTGCTTACTTATTTTGGTAGTTCAGTTGAAACCTTAGAAAATTTAAATTGCTTACTTATTTTGGTAGTTCAGTTGAAACCTTAGAAAATTTAAATTGCTTCTCTTCATTGTAGTTGCTATCTGGCAATGTGCTGAAGAAGTGATAGAAGAATAAGTTTCTTGCAAGGGTGTCAATTCAGGCTTATGGGTTGGATTTTGGTTTGGCCTGAAAATTATATGACTTGAATATAATCAGCCTTAGCCTAACTAATTCATTGAATGATTGAAAACTTTCAACAAGAATTTAACTTGATTATTCTTAACCCAACTTGACATGACTTGGCATGAGAAGCAGTTGAATTATGTCAGGTTAGTGTCAATTTGATACAAAATGGATATAATTATTTGATTTTTGTTTGAGAACCTGAAAAAATGATGTGTTTTTTTATGAATAAAAAGAAAAAGAAAGAATTCACAGAACAAATGATTTGATTTCAAAGTTTTGGGTTGGCCCATTTTTTTTATACTGGCAAACGACCTGAATTTTTTTTAATCTTTTTAGGCTGAATCAAAATTGGCTTTAATTTAATATTTTTTGTGTGCAATATTGACATTCTTAGTTTGTTAAGGATATGAGTAGCCCAAAGTGAGTCGGACTGTGGTAACAATACAGTCTATTATCATCTATTCTTCCACTTCATTTGTCAGTTTATTCATGGATCAAAATGGTCTTCTCTATTTTATAAAGCAGGAGTCATCATCGACATTCGTGTGTGCTGTCTTTATTATGTTATCCTTATGAAACCCTAAATACATAAAATAATGTATTTACACGAAGGATGCGGAGCTCGAAGAGAGATGAACTGTTGTAAGAATACATTTTTCATCTATTCTTAAAACAATTTTGTCAGTCTATTCGTGGTCCTTACCAATTATAAAAAGTTGGAAATATCATTGACATTTGCATACCTTATATTATTGTAAATTAAAGGTGATCAAATCTTATTATTAGTCTGGTTAAGTGCGCCTTTCAGTTGCATTTGTTTTATAAACATGCTTTTCACGAGGCGCCTAACCTTTCACTGATTTGATATATTCTGTGTTGGTAGAAATTCTGGCCAATCCTTTCATACAAGCTTAGCCATTTTTTTCTCAACAAACAATAATGTGTGGATGTAAAAAGTTTTTAGTTAGGTTCATGCGAGGACAGCTTCAGACATTACAGTCTGTATCCATCAGGAATGAAGATGATGAATGTTGAATAATAAAGATCATATGTAGAAGTTAATATCATTGTAAAAGTAGCTTTTGAGTGCATTGTGATTTCGTGTCGTCTTCACCATGTTATTCCATTAATATGTTTTCCTGCACTATTCTTCTAAAAACTTGCAATATTATGCAGGTTTTTCCCTGAAAAGGCCACAGAACTAGCAATTGGTATTGTTGGTGAGCTGATTAAGGTTTGTATAATTTAGCTTAACATACTCCAACAAATTTGTTTCCTCTGGTGTTTTCTTCTGCTATAAATGACCTATAGTTTGTGAAATAATTAAGAAAATTTATCAAGCTTAGAAAGTTAGTTTTTCATTCTCCTATAAGTATCAATAAGTTGTGAAATAATTGAGAAAAGTCTTCCAGTTTATGAAATCAAATTGCATGATTACTGTTTCATACCCTTTTTTTCCTTTTTTTACTGTTTCATACCATGAATGTTCTATACTTGGAAATCTTAAAACAGGATTCCCTTTTTCCTTTTATTCATGTATTTGAGGAATCTAACAAAAAATATTATTTTTGAGGGTCAAATATAGTTAGTATATATTGAAGATAAGGTTAAGTGGAAAATAGATGTGGTTTGGGTATGTATACCCGAAAGCAAAAAATAGATTTAATTAATGTGAAATGATTGGAAAGGAAAAAGTGTAGGCCAAAGTTAAAATGATTATGATTAAAGTTGTGCACAAATATTTCTGCAAAACCAAGTTAATGCTTCATGCATTCATCAAGAGTTGAGGATCCATAAAGCTTTTCCCGGATTGTTATGATAAGGCTTAAGGGTGATGAGTCGAACCATGTAAGCTTGTTTATGATCCATGCTATTGCTACCGTAGCAGTCCATGATGTTAGGCTATTGTGTGAAAGTAATAAACCTTGAATTATCTTTAATGTGAGGTATTGGGGAGTTTGGAAACTCCAATTTGTGTTTCATTAGTGCTTTCGGGGTGGATTATCTATTATTATTTTATTACCAGCTTTTTGGAACTTTTATCTTACTTTGTTGATCTAGTTTTAGTGGTGCTTTTAATATCAGCCCTCGTAGATTCTAATGAATTGTATGTCTAATGCTGTGGGAGTGACAGGAAGTAAAAATTAGGCCAATGCCGATTGTTCTTGCTGCTTTTTCAGCTGGATCGAAGGGTTACTTTTTCAAGGTTCTCCAGGTACGGTGTTTAGTGATATATGGAAAATTTACCTCTTTATAGTTGAATCAATGATCATTCCCCTTCACGTTACTAATAAAATTTTGACCCTTCTCTGCAGTTGGTTGAGGGAAAATGTGCAGGACAACACAATCAGGTATGCCTTACTGTTTTTAGTTGCTGTTATTTTTGTCATTCCCTGAAACTACTACTTTATGGTTATAAATTTGAGTACTAAAAATGGTTGGCTTCTGCCCCGTAAAGATTGGTTTTACGCTAATTGTTTCTGTTTTGAAAACAATATAACTGTTTACTTTTGTCTTACAGGATGATTTTTTGCTGCTGAGAGATTGTATCTCCGGGCAAATTTATGACTCTTGTCCTGTTGATTTCACCAATGATCTCGGGCTCCAATTTGTGCTTCATTCGTCAGTTTTAAAGATGTCCTATCCACCGAGAGTCGTGTCATGTATGGCGAAAGCTTTTGCATCTGGTTTGGATGCTCTCTTCCTCAACAGTTTTGAAGCACAGCGAGCTGAATATTGGCAGACTTTGTATTCCTCAGTTGTAAAGCTCTGTTATGTTTCTTTTTTGGTTCTCCATTTCTTCAAACATACAATTCCATCATTTATTTGATTTTTTGGATCTGATATAATTGCAGAGCATGGGTCCTTTCATTATACTTTGCTCTGAAGATGATAAGCTGGCTCCTTACCAAACTCTGTACAGTTTTGCCCAATGTCTACAGGAGCTTGGTGCTGATGTTAACCTTATCAAATGGAGCAGCTCTCCTCATGTAGGTGAGTTTTTTCGGTATAGTTAATTATTTGATAGAATGAAGCTTGTTTAGTGGTGTCTCGGGTAACATGACTGATGTAACTACTGATCTGTAACACAAAAATGCCTGTCTATCTACTTGTGATCTATCAGCATATCTCTAAAGCACTTTCACTCAGCAGATATACATTACATAAGCACTGAGAAGCTACTATTCTTTAAGCAAGTTTTAGATCAGTAACACTTTTTGTTAGGAATAATCATGGGACAGAAGTGGTGTGTTGAGGGAGAAATTATTAGGTTCGGACACCGGACAGAGAGAATCCGATGTAGCAGTTGCGCTTTGACTGCGCTTTTACTGAAGACAGAGAGAAATCTGGATGATTCTCTTTGTCTGGTGTCCGCACCTAATAATTTGTCGTGTCGAGGACATACAATTAATAACTTGGTAGGGTATCATTCCATTACGTCATAGAAGCTTTGCAGCAGAAGTTAAAATCTTATCTTCTATATTCTTTTGCAGCTCATTATAGGCACCATCAAGATGAATACAAGGC
>NW_021318618.1:3082622-3088377 GCF_001605985.2 Dendrobium catenatum | reverse complement strand
TCTCTCCTCTTGTTTTCACGGGATGAGGCCGAAGAAGCGCGTGAGAGGGAGATCGTTACCTTCACAGAGCGAGCTCCTGTTAGTGCTTCCGATCAAAAATGCCGTGACTTCCAATTCGATAGGAAGGGGCGATGTCAGAGGGAGGCGGAAGAGCTGAAGGGTGCGGCTAGGTAGGAAGAAAACTGCCTCTCTCTCTCTCTCTCTCTCTCTCTCTCTCTCTCTCTCTCTCTCTCTGCGGGATGGAGGAATCGGACACGGCGTCGGCACAGGGAGAGTAGGCGACGGGATCGGGATCCAGGAGGGGTTCGGTCGGAGCAGGAGATTGGAGAGGGAGCGGCTCGAGATCGGCAGAAGCAGAGAGGGATCGGGATCGGAGGTTGGAGCTTCAGCTGGGATCGGAGAGAGGGTTTCGTGCGAGAGGAGATCGTGAGAGTGGAACCAGAGAAGAGCAGCGTGAGGGCAGGGCTTTGGGTCAGTATTTAACGAAGAGTTTGGACTCTCGATCGAGGAGAACTAGCAGGATATCCGGGAAGAGACGCGAGTCCAGCGATTTCAACAGGATTTCGGGCGGGATTCGTGGGTTCGACAGTCCGAGGTGTGCGATGCTTCAGCTGGATTTACGGGATTTTGGCAGAGCTGGCAGCGATACGAGGTTTTCCAGGATTTCTTGCGGGATTCATGGGATGAGCGGCCAGCTTTGTATAACAGGTATGTGAAAATTTTGGTTGTCTTTTGGATAATGCATAGAGGTCAACACTCTCTCTGCAGGATTTGCTGTCACGCATTTTTCCTAGTCCACCAATTCATTTTCTTCTTCCTTGATCACCTTATTTTTTTCTTTGATTTGCACCGTGAGTGGAAAATAGAAAGCTTCATTGGCATCCAGCCATTTGTCAACTCTATCCACACTTTCTCTGTTTCTTAGTGCCTTTTTCATATCCTTTGATGAAGGGAATCTTGAAGAGGTGTAGAGCGATGGGTCCGTCCTACCTCGCTCTAGGTCATTGAACCGTTTGATTGTCTGACGGTGGTAGTCGGCTAAGTCTGCTTGAGTCTCCTTGAGATGTTGACTAATGGCGGCCACTTGACCTAACATCCAGTCTAGAGTACTTCCAAGTCAATTCGACTCCATGCTCTGATACCAAACTGATGTAGAACGGAAATTGAACTTTGCTAGGAAAAGGATCTCCTCTCCAAAAATCTGAACACAAGCCTAGGTGAGGCCTTGGAAAATTTCAGCCTTGATGGTGAAGAGAAAAACTGAGAAGAAAATTAGATTTTGGGAAGGGGATGGAGAAGAAGTCCAAAACTCGTTTCAAAATCTGTAATATTACTTCAGATTTTTATTCAAAATCTGAGAGAAATTCAGATTTTCACAAAGAATGCTGAGAGGCATTCAGATTTGCTCTTCAAATCTTCCCAAAAATGGACACAGCCCGTGGACAGATTTTGGGAATTTTCCGGTGGAGAGAAGGAGGAATTTATCGGAGGGGACTCCCCCCTTCTAAAAAATTTGCTTCTAAACAGGGACTTTCCTAGTGAATAATCAAACAGAAAAGGATGTGAATTTCGGCTAGGGGAAAAAATATGAGCCCTGGATTGATACTAAGATAGGTTCTGTACTTAGGAATAATCCCAGTTTAGTCCAGGGATAGGGAGTGACGGGAATTTGAATTATATTTCCAAACAATTGTGATGAATAGGAAGTAATTTATTGGAAAATTGCTGGTTCCTCCAGGTGGAGGTGAACTGGCGGCAGGCACGGGGAGGAATAGAGGTTGAATGATTAATAACAATTACTTAATTGGGGTTTGGATTTAGAATAGAATAATTAAAACCCTATTGAATTTGAAATTCAACATTGAAATTTATTACTTCCAAGATGAGATGAGATGAAATAGAAAGAATTCAAATTCCAAATTTGTGAAATTTTGGGAAATTTTTGAAAACCGCCTCAAAATTAAATCACCCAAATTAAGTTTGAAATACAGTCATGAATGAGATTCACTACTTCTCCTAAAATGGCTTCTAATTTAAAAACTATTTGAAATTCAAATTGAAATTTCAAAGGATGAAAATAATTCCTAAATATTTGAACTTTTAGGATAAGCATTAAAGTGACATGGACTTCCTCATTTCATGGAGGACAACCAAGAGTGGCCGCAGCTTATGGAAGTTGGGGGGAAAATTTTTGGCCGTGGGTGTAGAGAGAGGGAGGAAGAAATGAAAAGGACAACGTGGATGATAAGGAAGAAAAAAAAAACCAAAGATAAACGAAGATAGAAGAATCAAACGAAAAGGAAGACAATAAAACGCGAGACTAGACTCTCCGAAGACGTGACTGGTGATCCGTTTGCCCTTCTCCAAGGGACTCACGTCACGAGCCCGGACCTCCTGCGGCTGTGAACTCCCGATCTCTCATAGAAATCTCACTCTGTTCTCTCCCAAGAACACAAGTGTGGAACACAAGATTTTCATATCCATTAACCGATCCCATTACAATAGCTTAAGGCCCTATATATTAGGCAAACGAGAAATAGAAAATTACAAAAATGCCTTGGGCCATAACACTCAAATAAACTAACATACGGGTAAGACAGGAAATAACATAAAATAATAGCTAAAATTCATAAAATCTAATTTAAATGACAATTTAAATTAGAGTCGTCGATTTACGACGCTTCATGTGATAGATGCGCCAAATCTTCGTGCCGATATCCGCATTAATGTTTGAAAGATACAAATTCTCTTCCAATCAGGTTCAACTTTAGGCATGACAATGATGCATCACATTACATTTAAAGAGGGCTTAATTAAAACATTTACAAAATTATTTATTTCGTCATTGAACTCATGTACTTAAAAATAATTAACTTTTTTCATTGAATTCATGTGCATCATCCTCATTATTTTAATTTCTCATTGATTTAATGTACGTCATCATCATTATAGGATTTAACAAGGACATTCACTCACAAAGTTATCCAATTGATGACATTTAAAATAAACTTTAGCATAATTCTTGAAGCCAAAGTAGTAGTTATGTATTTTAACTTAAAACCTTGTTAATGGTTGTGTTACTCTAGAAATAACAATTTGAGAGTGAATAGTTTGAAGAAAATAGACATTTCGAACATATGAAGAAATTTCTTTTAGATGCAAAAAATTTATGTTGTTCAAAATTCAAGGCAAGTTGACAAACCTCCACAGGTGAATTAACACTGGTTTTATTTCCCTTCTAAGCTAAGATCTTAAGCCAGCTCTAAACCTAAAAAATATTGTTTGCAGATCCTCACTTACTTTGAAATATAACAGTAATACTTCAAATTTATTCATGTATGCAATTATAGTCTTCGTACCTAAGTTTTAATGAGTTAAATTCATTGAGCAATCAATGTTTGATAAAATAAAGGTAGGCATTTTTCTTTTAATAACAATTTCATTTCAACCCAAGTAGAGAAAAATTCTAATCCTAATTGTTACCTATTTCTCCATACAAATTCATTGTTTGATTAGTTTTAGATTCACAAATATTAAATGTTGCTAACCACACATCGTCTATTAATCAAATAGGTTATCCATATCCATTACCAAACTAAAAAAAAAATCTTAAAATTCATTTTTTTCACAGCATCAACTTTAACTTTCATAGTTATGTCTTCATCAGTTGTCATAAAGTTATCGCCTAAGATTATCAAAATTTTCATCGGCATGCTCCTTGTGACAATTGTCATGATTATTTCTTACACGGTGATTTCTCATTTCGAACATGACCGTGAATGAGTTCTTCATTAAGAATAAATTCATTACTCAATTCTTTTCGGAGAAGTTGATAAGTTTCCAAATTGCTAAGGCAATTTTTAACCTCAATATTTCAATGCTCATTTGATCTTTAGTTTGCTAGCAATTTCTTTAAATGGTTTTGCAAAGTAATTTAAATATCAACCCTCTAGCAATGTTTTAATTAATTCTAATGTTGAGCTCCACTTTTAGTCATAGTAATATGATCATAGCTCGGATATCAATTTGAGATATAAGATATATTAAGATCTAAAACTGATACATGCATACCTAGGATAAGATGTGCAAATATTAGAAACACATAAAATAACAAATTTCTCAAATTCCAACGACTTAATTTAAACAAAAATCATTTTTTATAAATAAAACAAAAAAAATGCATATTACATCATTCCAAATAATAATGCAAAAGTTGTCAAAATTCAAAATTCCATAAGAAATCTAAAAACCAACATAAATTCTACAATGAAAGAAAATCACACTATGAAAAGAAAATCTAATCCCAACACACACTAGTCACTACATAATTAAGAAAAAAGAACAAAGGATAGTAGTCCCAATTACAAGATTTAGGCCTCATGTTGATGCAAGGAGAAACGTTTGCTAGAAGTTGCCTGTTAGACCGAGTCCCTCCTAGACCGATCATGCCGGTCCTTTCCTAGACTGGCTCTTGCATAAAGGGGGTGGAACCCCTGTTCCACCCATTATTTCCTGCCCCACTTTGGGGTGGGTTCCAGGGAACTATTTCAAAGGGGGAGATGGGAAGAATTAGAAGGGAAAATTAATATGAAGAGGTTGTTTTGGGATTTGCATTATTTTTGTATGCTTTAAGTAGGTTACTTTCCTAGGATTAGGATTATGTATGTTTTTGCTCAAATTAGAATTTCCTAGAAGGTTTGGGCTCTAGCCGGCGGCTAGTAGAGATTTAGGAGAGATGGATCTTCCTCTCCAATTGAAGATCCATTGTAACTTTATCCGTTTTCTTTCATATATCATCAATTAAAAAGTTTTTCTCCTAGTTTTCCAAAACGTTCTTCTCAATTACTGTTTGGACTTTGCGGAAATTAACCTTCACCCAAGACTTTTCTTCTATTTCTACAAGCATTTGCTATCATTGTCATAAAAATTGCAAGCGCTTAAAGAACTCCTATCTAATAGAACTCATAAGAATTATGTCAAAAAAATGCTTTTTATACAAAATTCATTGGAAAATGCATGTGCAGAGGTTTAATTTATAACTCAAAAGACCAGGAACTTCTCATAATTCATGGAAATCTAGCCCAACAGTAAAAGTTTCAATTTAGCACATCTTCATTCCAGCATGGATAGAATGTTGCCATCCTTAGTTTAAACAAAACAAAAAATTATCAACTTTAAAATTCTGATCCAACAATTCCAGCAAGTTTCACGCTTCCAGCTACAGTATGATGCCATGAAAGAAATCAATGACAGCCCGCAAAAGAAAAATCATAATAGGAAAGCAGTTGCTGAAGAAAAAAGCCACAAAGAGGCATAAGAAACAGATGTAGCTAGCGCCCAAAAGGAAATCAAGAATCACAACATATGTTACAGTACCCAAGCCAAGTAAAAGTATAGTGCAGTGCCCAGGACAAGGAAACCACCAAGTGCTAGAGCCATAGAACGGGAAGACTGGAACCTGATTTGTAGTTGATGCCAACTGAATTGAAACCATTTACACAAGTAAACAAAGCCTAACAAGATAACCAAAACATGAAAGAATACATCCATTTCTCATAACAATCATCATCATAGGTACATTTTCAACAAAATAAACTATAAAGAGAAAATACGGCACAAATTAATAATGCTCATCTCAATATTCATTTTCTTAGCTTCTAAAAAGTATAAATTTTTAGGTTTCTATCACCATGGAAATTACATCATTCATTTCCATCGGAAACGGATGACATACTAATAGTAAATAAATAAAACT
>NW_021318618.1:3072207-3075666 GCF_001605985.2 Dendrobium catenatum | reverse complement strand
CTGGAAACCAAAGTAGGGAATACCTAACTTTTGGTCTAAGGAAGCTGACAAAGTAGTAATAGAAGTTCATGAAGGGCTTTGCGGAGCACATCAGTCAGGTCCCAAAATGTCCACTAAAATCAATAGAATGGGTTACTATTGGCCGACCATGATCAGAGATTGTATTGAACACGCTAAGAGGTGCCACGAATGTCAAATCCACGGTGATGTTATACATCAGCCTCCAAATCCACTACACCTGACAATAGTATCTTGGTCATTTGAATGTTGGGGCACTGACATAATCGGGCCAATAGATCTGCTGTCATCAGCGGGACATCGATTTATTCTGGCAGCAACAGACTAATTTTCAAAGTAGGCAGAAGCAGCTCCATTCAGAGAGGTCACATCGGAGCATGTGATCAACTTTTTCACCCACAACGTTGTTTACAGATTTGGTATACCACACCCTATAATCTCAGACAATGGTACTGCATTCAAAAGTATAAAAATCTACAAGTTTATTGATCGGCATAAAATCGATTGGCGGTATTCATCCATATACAATTCAAGGGCAAATGGCTTGGCTGAGGCCTTTAACAAGACACTGGTGAAACTGTTGAAGAAGATCCTTACCAAGAACAAAAGAGAATGGCATACGAAGATGGCAGAAGCACTATGGGCGTATCGTATAACTTACAAAATGCCGACCAAAGCCACCCCTTACTCTCTAGTATTCGGTGTTGAAGCCTTATTACCATTGGAGATCGAACTACCGTCCCTCCGGGTAGCAATCCAGAATGATCTCACTCAAGAGCAAAATGCCCGCCTCAGAATGGAGGAACTCGACGCACTTGATGAACTCAGGTTACAAACTCAACAAAACCTGAAAATCTATTGAGGAAGAATGGCAAAGTTCTTTGATCGAATGGTGCGTCCTTGATCATTTCAGGAAGAGGAATTGGTCCTAGTGCTGAGAAGACCAATCATTCCACATCGAAAAATTGGTGGCAAATTTGTATCCAATTGGGAAGGCCCCTTCGTCATCGAGAAGGTGTACCAAGGAGGAGCATATCAGTTGATCGATCTGAACGGTTAGAGGCCTATGCCGCCTATCAATGGTCGACATTTAAAGAAGTATCATGCATGAAAGTTTCATAACAAATGTATTTTGTGATGAACAAAGTTTTATATACATAGTTATCAAAGCATGCATATATTTATATTTTGAAATTTTCTTGTATAACAAAAATGCATTTCAAAATCCCCCATCAGACTGGGGGTATTTTTAAATATTTATTTGGGTCGACATCGCATTGCGTGCCGAAATCCCCAAATAAATATTTAAAATCTCAAAAATACAAAGCCTATCTAAAATGTCCCTGCTATATAGGGGCATTTTAAATATTCATTTGGGTCGACATCGTGTTACACATCGAGATCCCCAAATGAATATTTAAAATCTCAAAATTTCAAATTTATTCTACTTTAAAATGTCCCTGCGAGACAAGGGGCATTTTAAATATTTATTAGGGTCAACATCACGCTGCATGCCGAGATCCCCGAATAAATATTTAAAATTATCAATACAAATATTCTTTTATGATGAAGGATACAACGAATTATTTTTCAAAGTATATGCAGGTGATCTCTTAAAAGATCGAGACAATACCTTCTCCAACAAACCAAGACTCAAAAGTCGAGACTTTTGTGGCTACACACTCCTACAAAATTGACCCAAAGAAGCTTGTAGTCTTTCGACAGCCTGAAGCTTAAGGTTCGAATGGGTGTAAAAGGTTGGATCCAACACGCCCAAATATGGCCGGATCGCTGGCAGCTCTGTCTACTCAAAAAGCCATAAGAAAGGCCGTTGTAGCAGAACCCCCACTTCATCAACCTGTCAGTAGGGACTGTAGGAAGCACGAAGGCAAATTTGACTCAATAAGTTCAAGTGATTGTAGTCTACAAAATTCTCCTAAATGACTGGAGAATCAAAGTTCCAGTGGAAAGATGAGTCTCGAGCAACCACTGAATGTTCATAGGCTACAAAAATCTGCAACCACAAAGGATGACTCCAAATCTACCAACTTCAACAAAATCAGTATTGGGGAGTGCAATTCTCATAGCCCAAGTCTGAAGCCTGAATGTGTGTAAGAGGTCGGATCCAATAAGCCTAAATATGACCGGATCGTTGGCAGCTCCATCTACTCAACAAGCCATAAGAAAGGTCGTAGTAGAGGAACCCCCATCTCGGCAACTAGAGGACAAAGAGATATTAAATTCTAGCTCTTCCGATTTGATGAACTCAAGTGACTCAGATTAAAGTCTTCTCAAGTGGTTAAGGATCAAGATACTACCTACGTTCGGTACTATCAACTGAATCTAGAACCTGCAAATCCTTCAACAAATCCGTAAAGCACAAAGCGAGGATCGAAGGAATTTTTCTTCAGTTAGTCCGCCAAAGCACAAAGTACAGGATCGAAGAAAACTATCCCAAAATTCACACAAAGCCCAAGGCTGAACTAAGTGGATTCTGTCATCAACAAGTCTGTTATGCATAAAGCTCTGGACCGATGACTTTCTGCCATCGACCTGATACAAACCTAAGGGTTTAGATCATCGACATCTACTCCTTCAACAAGCCCGCCAAAGCAGAAAGCATAGGGGGCCGAAGGTACAAAAATCACTTGACAAGTCAGTAAAGACAAATCAGGTAATTCTCCATCAATATCCGCAGCACAAAGCACATGATAAAAGAAATCAGTACCTCAACCATCTATGGATACATCTAAAAGAATCAAGAAAAAGAGGGTTTAGTGTGACATCCAAGCAAAATTTTAGAGATCCACTAAAGGAAAATCGTAGTGTGACATCCAAATAAATTTTTGGAGATCCACTAAATGAAATTCCTTGTTTGACATTTAGAATAAATATCTAAAGATCCACGGGGTCAATCAGCATACAACAAACGTGATTCGCTCTAGACGCGTACCATATTTTTTTGGGGGTGCATTTGTTGAACACCAGATAATGAGCAACAATCGATAAAAAAGAAGAGAAAATCAAAATAAAAAAATCCACGTAGCCCCGGAATTTTGCAAGAAATCCTGTTACCTGACTGTTCGGCGCCGCTAGCATCACTTCTCTCCAATTTATGCAGAACTTTCATGGAATCGTACCATTTTTGTGTCGTTAAATATCGAATGAAGCCAAGGTAATGGCTGCTCTCTCCTATTCGCTACCCACACGACCCCAGCTCCCGATCTCCTTCCCTATCACAGATCTCCCGTCGTTGCTTCCCTCCGATCTTCACTACTCGAAGCCGATCGGAAGCCCCAACCTCCACGCCTCCTCCGTCCGATCTCCCATCCAAACTAGCCCAGGCCGACCGAGCTCTCACCCCATACGATCTCCTGTTTCTTTCGGTCCAGAGAGAGAGAGAGAGAGAGAGAGAGAGAGAGAGAGAGAGAGAAAGCTACC
>NW_021318618.1:3069991-3072107 GCF_001605985.2 Dendrobium catenatum | reverse complement strand
CCCGGTGCGACACCTACGACGAGGTAGACGAGTGACCCCTCGATCCTCGTGTCAACCACGACAATCCCATGGAAGTATGAATCTTTCTAAACTCAAAACTATGTTTGAATGTTTGTGGCGAACCGGAAAATCGCCCCAAGCACTCCTTTGGTGCGCGTGGTGGGATGGGACCCCGGTGCGGCACCTACGGCGAGGCGGGGTCACTCATAAGTACCTCCGAGCGGGGGGAAATGTCAAAAATTGCCTTTTTTCAAAAAAATGCTTTTTAAAACCTCAAGCACGCCTTTGGTGCGCGTGGTGGGAGAAAAACAAATACAACCACCGCGGTGTCTCATAAACATCAACCGTGCACGCCTTTGGTGGCGTGGCGGGGAGGCGGCCTCTTGGTTTTTTCCCCTTAACAGGGGAGACGTCAGGAGGCTGCCGAAATTTGGATTGAAAATCCAAGAACTTGGACCAATTTGGACCTGGACTTGATTGAACTCAGAAAGACTACGAAGGATTTGTACTTGGACTTTTGAACAATATCTAAATGACTTAATAAATAATTGAGCCTAAATCAAAATGTGCAAGAGGCTTAATTCGAACTCAAAACCAAACTTGGACAAATGATGGACTTGTGTAAGACTTGAGTCGAACTCAAGCTGAACTGAACTCGAGTTGAAATGAACAAAGACATGACTTAGGCATCTAAACTCAAACAAAGATTTGAGTTGGACTACAGTGGACACTGAACTTGAACTTTACAACATCAAGGAAAACACGAACTTAACTTGAATCAGATCAGGAAGACTTGCAAGATTGAACATTAACTTCTATGAACTGAGCTAGAAGTTGTGACTACAAGGAGCTTGATTCCAAATTGAATAAAGGAGTTCAAATTGATATCTCAATGAATTTGAATGAAAATGGAATAAAGGACAACAAGAGAACTATACTTGAACTCAAAGATGAATAAGAACACAATGCTTGCATAAATACAATAGTGCACTTGTATGAAGAATGAGACTTGTACGAACATAGAAGCTCACACACAATCAATGTTACTTAGTTGTAAACAAATATGTTGGAATCTTACAAGTGGTAATGATGGACAACATGAAGTTGCCCATAAGTAATGAAAGATTTCTTGATCCTTAGATTATGATAACAATTCAATATACAAGATCCATACAAGTTGTGTAGAAGCACCTTTGACAGACATCCACTGTCTTGCAAACATGTATAGAAGTCCCTACAATTGATATTTATACAAAATCAGTACGGTATGCCCACAGGTGAAGTAAGAGAATTGTGGAGGATACAATCCTTTTTCTACCAATGTTGAAATACATCAGTCCTATCTACAAGCTACGGCGGAAGATGTATCAAAGGACTAATGGATCTTCTACCCACAAGGGAGAATATCACAGTGAATGCAAGCTCCCACGAACTATTGTAGGAGATCTGTTCTACACCCAATATATTGTTTACAAACAAAATACAAAAAAAATGATTGTATCAAATACAAGATCCTACGAGTCATTGTGGGAGACCCATCGTATACCCCATATATCGTCCATAAGCAAAGTACTAAGTGACTACACTGTAAATGTAAGGTAGGAGATTAGTTAGTGCACTATGACCCACCTACAAAAATCAACAAATAGTGCACGACAGTCTACCTGTACGAAGCAGCGAACAATTCTATACGAAGCTGCTACGCCACGCCACCGGATCTGCAACCCTTATACAAGCATACAGAAGTCGTCTATAAATATTGTAAAATACCCCCGCACATGCACTATAATTTGTATACACATAGGTACACTAAAGGGGTAAAAGCAATCATGAAACCCGCAAGGGCCCCGGCGAGCGTGTTATTGGTACACACGTGAAGCCTTAGGATGCTGCGCGGGTCGATAAGTGAATTCTAGTTCGAACCTAATCCTTCTATACGGATCAATAGAAGTCGATAGGGTTTGAACCTTTAAATGAATACACGGTTGTGGCGACCACTGTATTTATTTCAATACATTCATATTAGGCCTTCAAGGCCTACAATCAAGAAAATTCACAAACAAATACATAAAGCCTATAAAACCCGATCCTCCTAAGTGGATAAATAGGAGTAGAC
>NW_021318618.1:3052316-3063570 GCF_001605985.2 Dendrobium catenatum | reverse complement strand
AAATTGCCTTTAAAAAAAAAATGCTTTTTAAAACCCCAAGCACGCCTTTGGTGTGCGTGGTGGGAGAAAAATAAATACAACCGCCACGGGGTCTCACAAACACCAACCGTGCACGCCTTTGGTGGCGTGGCGGGTAGGCGGCCTCTTGGTTTTTTCCACTTAACGGACACCGGGAGGCTGCCGAAATTTGGATTGAAAATCCAAGGACTTGGAGCAATTTGGGACCTGGACTTGATTGAACTTAGAAGGACTACGAAGGATTTGTACTTGGACTTTTGAACAAGATCTAATGACTTAATAAACAATTGAACCTAAATAAAAATGTGCAAGAGGCTTAATTCAAACTCAAAATCAAACTTGGACAAATGATAGACTTGTGTAAGACTTAAGTCGAACTCAAGCTGAACTGAACTCGAGTTGAAATGAACAAAGACATGACTTGGACATTTAAACTCAAACAGAGATTTCAGTTGGACTACAGTGGACACTGAACTTGAACTATACAACATCAAGGAAAACACGAACTTAACTTGAATCAGAGCAGGAAGACTTGCAAGCTTGAACATTAACTTCTATGAACTGAGCTAGAAGTTGTGACTACAAGAAGCTTGAATCCAAATTGAATAAAGGAGTTCAAATTGAAATCTCAATGAATTTGAATGAAAATGGAATAAAGGACAACAAAATTATACATAAACTCAAACATGAACAAGAACACAATGCTTGCATAAATACAATAGTGCACTTGTATGAAGAATGAGACTTGTACGAACATAGAAGCTCACACACAATCAATGTTACTTAGGTGTAAACAAATATGTTGGAATCTTACAAGTGGTAATGATGGACAACATGAAGTTGCCCATAAGTAATGAAAGATTTCATGAACCTTAGATTATGATAACAGTTCAATATACAAGATCCACACAAGTTATGTAAAAGCACCTTTAACAGACATCCACTGTCTTGCAAACATGTATAGAAGTCCCTACAAGTGATATTTATACAAAATCAGTATGGTATGCCCACAGGTGAAGTAAGAGAATTGTGGAGGATACAATCCTTTTTCTACCAATGTTGAAATACATCAGTCCTATCTACAAACTACGGCGGAAGATGTATTAAAGGACTAATGGATCTTCTACTTATAAGGGAGAATATCACAGTGAATGCAAGCTCCTAGGAACTATTGTAGGAGATCTGTTCTACACCCAATATACTGTTTACAAACAAAATACAAAAAATGATTGTATCAAATACAAGATCCTACGAGTTATTGTGGGAGACCCGTCGTATACCCCATCTATCATCCATAAGCAAAGTACTAAATAACTACACTGCAAATGTAAGGTAGGAGATTAGTTAGTGCACTATGACCCACCTACAAAAATCAACAAATAATGCACGACAGTCTACCTGTACGAAGCAGCGAATAATTCTATTCGAAGCTGCTACGCCACGCCACCGGATATGCAACCCTTATACAAGCAGACAGAAGGCGTCTATAAATATTATAAAATGCACCCGCATGTGCACTGTAATTTGTATACACATAGGTACACTAAAAGGGGTAAAAGCAATCATAAAACCCGCAAGGGCCCCGGCGAGCGTGTTATTGGTACACACGTGGCGCCTTGGGATGCTACGCGGGTCGATAAGTGAATTCTAGTTCGAACATGATCCTTATGTACGGATCAATAGAAGTCGACAGGGTTCGAACCTTTAAACGAATACACGGTTGTGGCAACCAGTGTATTTGTTTCAATATATTCATATTAGGCCTTCAAGGCCTACAATCAAGAAAATTCACAAACAAAGGCATAAAGCCTATGAAACCCGATCCTCCTAAGTGGATAAATAGGAGTAGACAGGGTTTGAGATATCGAATAAATATGCGGTCATGAAAGTTGACTAGAATATTTATTTTGCACATTCATATTCGACCTTCAAGGCCTTCAACAAAAAAGATTTATGAACAAAGGCATAAAGCCTACAAGAAACCCAATCCTCTATCGTTAAGTTGATAGGGTCGACAAGGTTCAATCAAATGAAAGTGACCTCAAGTACACCCCGATGATGGCCCTGTTGAATGCAAATCTCAACTGGGGGTCCATTTCATAAATATTTTAAAAGTACAAAATCTCAAAATCCCAAAATTCTAAAAATATTAAAAAAATGAAACTATCAATCCTAACACTTAAAGATAAATCCATCAACCCTCCGCAATAGTCTGTCGGGGTGGACAAATTCAAATAAACTATAGCTCACAAAGAGCCAAATGCCTAGTCAAAAATATCACTAGGATTCATTCTCAAATAATCTCTTGCCAGTAAGGACGTGGTACGTGTCCTCTAACCGGCAGTTTCGCCGCCAAATGGCACTACAGGTAAACGGTTATGACCCGGGGGCCTCTGAACCGAGTGGTTTTGCAGCCAAATAACACCACAGATAGCGGTTATGGCCATAGCCAATACACTCCTTAGTGGCGTTAAATCCTTGAGATATGAATCAATAGGATATGATTGATAGGGCACAAAGCCCTCTGTTAGCTAAGGTGGATTCAAATTTATCCCCTTAGATAAACATTCAACCCCGGTCTAGAAGGTCCCCTTGGACGAAGCAACCCATGGCTGCCGACAAGGATCCTTCGGTCATGTTGGATCGACTACCTTCTCTGACTAAGTATACCAGGGACCACGATGGCCTGGGATGACGGAACCATGGGATCTTGATCGGATCCATCATCCATTTCCCCATCATCCGCTTTAAGTGCAAGATGGTGAAATTTCTACTTTAAATATTAAATCCTTCAAAACCTTCAATCCTTTATTTCAAATTTCCAAACCCATTGCTGCTACTATATGCCAGATAACACGTATTTTATACGTATATGATTGATGACTAGCCTTAATCGAAAGTTCTCTTTCATGAGTGAGAGGGGTAATTAACTTTAGGGGCTTGTGCCTATAGGAAACCAGAAGTTAGATCATAAAGTCATCACAAAATGAGGGTGAAATCTCTGGGTAGTGTCTTATCTACTAACCCATATGCCTTCCAAAATTTACCTCGAAACTTATCAGTTAAAACTCCCTCGCCGAATAAAAAAAAAGCTCGGCGGGGAGGCCGGGGCCGAATTTTCAGAGCCTACAGATTTCTGGCAACTCCACTGGGGATTGGTTTCTCTTTCCATCTTTGGCTAGTCGTCTCGGTGCTATAGTAACAGCTATACCAAATCATACTTAAAATTTTGAGTATTTCGAAATGATCGTTTAATTATTCAAAACTCTGAATTTTTTAAAATGGTCATTTGACAAATTTATTTGGCATTCAGTAGAGTTTTAAAACTATTTTTATTGCTTGCTTATGCTAATCATTTTTGTCTATTTTTTTTTTGTGTTCTGTGCAAGTCTCTGCATTTTTAAAGTGCGGGGAGATGTATCAGATTCTGATTACTAACCCTTATCTTTCATTTATGAGATAGTAACAGAATACCCCGATGACCGTCCAGCTGGGATAAGGTGCCAGGATTCAGCTGGCTAATGTTGTCATTGAAACCGGAAACGCTGGAGCTACCATCCAATTTAGTAGTATTGATTTCCCTACTGTCGTTGCAAGAGCTTCTGAGGCTCCTACTCGTCGCATGCATCTATCGGCACAGCGACTCACTACTGAAGTTGTCACCCGTCGTGTGTATCTGCCAGCACAACAACCTGCTGTTAAAAATCCTCGTGGGAGGGTTTCTATATTTGAAAGACTTTCTCAAACTGAGGTCCCATCAACCAATAGGATTGTAGTTAACGGAAGAATCTCAGTGGTGACTGCATACATCACCACTCTGTCAACAGATTATCTACACCTGGGAAATACGATGCTGAGGCCTCCTCATCTAAAGGAAGGCCTACAAGGAGGCAAAGAAGGAAGTTGAATGCTGAGCTCTGAGCTCAGTATCAACAACTCTCGATCCATCCCTCCAATCTGTCAGCCCAAGTGCCTGAAACCAATGTTCCTACCCGGAACAAATTTTTTGATTTAAAATGGGTAAAGAGGAATAGCTCCACTGGTGAGCTGAAGAAGTCCTTCTGGGAGCAACGACGTGAAGTCCCAGCCCCTCCAAGGAGGAATGAACTTGAGACCTTATCAGCCCGGGTCTATCGGGTCCTGAAGACTGTGAAGGAGAAAGGTCTTAAAAAGAAGAAGTTCTAGCGGCCTTTAGTGATCGAGGTCAGGGGAACCCCGCCAAGAAAACTTCTATCTATTATGGCGGAAAGAAGAGAAAGAATGTATAACCCACGCGGTGAACATCGGGGTGAGACACCTGAACCATATGTTCAGGGATCCACCGTTGAAAGGTCCCGGTGGAAAGAAAAACAAGTATGGAGGCCAAAGCCTTGGAGAAATGAAAAAGAAAGAAGAACTGAGTTGGGCGTGACATCCGGTGAGGCTTCCCGGAGATCCTCCCCCATCTACAAACAACGTCAGAAGTGGGCCCTTAAAAGGACCCATAATGACATTCCTCCAGACGGTAGACACCTTGGAGAATCCTCTAGGGGATCCCGTCGCCCTCCATCCCCTCCAAAGGAAGAGACTAACTTCGATCGCAGCCCACTGATCGAAGAAGTCCCCGTGCCTAACCAAGAACCAAAAATCTAATGGCGTCGCCGCTCGATGATCCGGGTACTAGAAGAAGAAGGAAATATGCAAGGGGGAGACAACATTGAAGAAGAGGAATTCCTTTAAGAGGGTGAAAATATAGAAGAATACCTCGAAGGGGAAGAAAACATTGAAGAAAATATTGATGAAGTTATGGAGGAAAACTTAGAAGAAGAAATACAAGAAACAAATAACACATTGTACATGGTGGTGGTCTTTATGGTGAGACACACCAATACTAATTAAGAAGCCTACTACAATGATGGTGAAGATGATGACGATCAACAACCGTCAGTTAGGTGAGTTTATTAACATCGTCGTGAAGCTGGGTCCACCACTGGCAGAGGTGATCATTCCCAAGTAGAAGAAGAAAGAGACGAAGCCGAGGAGAATCCCTTTACTGATGAGAATGTCACACTCCCTGACATGGGAAGGCAGATGAGGTGAAAAATGAGAGCCAAAAATAGAGAAATCTCTCAGTTGAATGAGAAGATGACTGAAATGATGGCTTAGATGGGGGCAATGATACAGATGATGCAGAGAACTGTCGCTGTTGGTGCCATGCCCAATCCTTCTACAGATCCTCCAAACTTTCAAATGCCTCAAGTCTCGAGAGTACGAGGTACTCCTGAAGGTGATCACGAGGCTCATAATGTCATCCGTCAGCCCAGCCCACAAAATGTTGCAAGTACTTCAGAACCTGTGACCACTACACAGTTAGAAGGAATAATCACAGAAAAGATCAGGGCTATTATAGCTGTTGACCAAGCAGAAAAGTTGGTGGGCAAGGGTTGTCCGTATCCTGCTGAATACGATCAAGTACCATACCGAAAGGGTATTCGATCCTAAAGTTCAACACTTTAAACGGTAATAACAACCCCAGGCAACACCTGGCATAGTTTAAAGCCACCTGCGGGAATACATGAGGCAATGACGCCCTACACTTTCGACAATTCGTTAGCAGTTTGACAGCAACTGCTTTTGAATGGTATGCAGAACTGCCAATCGACTCTGTAAAAACCTTTGCAGAGTTAGAATCTATATTTATGAAGAGATTCGCTAGTGCAACTGAGAATATTACAATTGCTGACATCGCTCTGGAGAAGAGAAAAAGAGAAGAGTCGGTGACGAAATATATCACTCGCTGGCGAAATCTGAGCATGAAATGGGAGCAGCAACTTGAAGAAGAGCATGCCGTACAGTTGTTAATAGGCAACATTGATGACAAGATGCAACCCTTCCTGTGCATGGCTACAATCAACACATTTCAAGATTTGCTCAATAGAGTGGCCAAGTTTGAAAAACTAAATTTCTCCATATCAGAAAATCACTCTGATAAGCCCAAGAAGGCTAAGGCCCCGGGTGCTATAAGGGGTGAAGCCGACTCTACGTTCTTCTCTAGAGCTGATAGAGAAAAGCAAGTGATTTACAATATAGACAAAGGCAAACAGCCGATGCAATATCAAGAAAAGCCTAAGCAAGTCTATAATCCCAACCCCCAACCGAAGCTTATATTAGGGGGAAATGATAAGCCACGAACTTATCAAGGTGGAGGAGAACGCCCGAGATAGACAATAGGAACTGGTGATAGAACGTTCCAATCCCTCAAAGATAAAATGAATAAAGAATATTCATTCAAGAGGGAGAGTGTTGCCAAATTATTTCGACAAGTGTTGAAATTGGGTTTAGAACTGCTTGAATGCAAGAGACCCAAAGAGTCGAAGCACACTGGTGATTCAAATTATTGTCCATATCATCGGGTACTCAGCTATCCTATTGAAGATTGCTACATCTTCAAGGATTGGCTTGAAATAAAATATCAAAAAGGGGAACTCACATTATCCGACAATGTGTTGTCTCACTATAGAAAGGAATCAATTCGAGTGGTCACATCCTCTTTCGTACCCCCAGTGGAAGAAAGAAGAAAAAAAAAGAAGCAAATTCAGGAAGAACAGTGGGAGACTGCGATCTCTAAGAAAATTGTGAAAATGTTAAAGCAGCTTGTAGGAGTTCCAGGGGTGAAGTGGAAATCTCCTACGAAGCTAGTATTAAATTTAAAGGTACTGCCGGTGGTGCGACTTTCTACTTCAAAATAACTCTCTAACCAAGCCAGCACTTCAAAGACTGGAAAGGTGAAACCTTCCAAGAGGATGACCAAGCTGAAGAAGCCAAAGGAGAAAAAGACTGCAACTCAGAAGGTTATTGACAGTTTGGATGAGTACTATCAGATTGTGAGGTGACCTATCAAGCTCGCTGACTTCATGTCAGAGCTTAAGATAGATGAAGCCGGAGTAGATGATGAGAATTCTCTTCCAACTGAAGTATGTCGGGTCATTACGGTGGCACCGAGTACCTTAACAAAAGAAGAATGCACTGAAGAAGTACCCTCTAAATGTTGTATGATGGTGTTGCCAATGGATTACAGTTTGGAGGAGGATTTGTATTTTCCAGAGGGAGACGAATCAGACCCTAGCATAGCATCTCGGATGGGACATGTAAACCTGGGTGGTGATTCTGAATCAACAGATGAGTCCCTAGATGCAACAATGGCTGATTCTGAAGAAAATGCTCCATTAAATGACTCTGAATCGGAGGAGATTGCTCAAGTGCAGTTAAGAAGCGGTAAGATACTACCGCCTCCACTAAAGAAGGGGGTCTCCAATAAAGATAAGGAGAAAGAGATAGTTATCAATAATAATATTATTCTTGAAGATCCTAAGAAAAAGAACACTTCATCCAATGGAATAGATTATAATATCTTATCCTATCTAAGAAAAATCTCGGCCCAACTCAACATATACGATGCCTTGGTGATGTCAAAAGACCTTCGAGAGACTCTGATTCAGGCTCTCAAAGATCCCAAAAAATACGAGGCATATTTTACTGAACGTAATTTGACTGAGGTTCTATAAGTTCATAATGAGCCATTTATTACTTTTTCCGAAGAGGACATGATGCTTGGAACTGCATACCATAACTATCCTCTGTATGTTACTGCAGAGAGCGATAAGCTGATCATCAGTCAAATCCTGATCGATCATGGATCCTCCGTGAATCTGATAAGCTTGAAAGCATTAAGATCCCTCTGCCTTGATGTGGAACATCTCGGGCCAGATAAATTGATATTGCACAGTTTCAATGAAGAATGACAGAAAACCCTCAGATTATTTATGTTGCCTCTTGTATTTGGAGAACTCCATACATAAGATAAATTCCATGTGATTGATGCGGACACTTCGTTCAAGGCGCTACTAGGTCATCCCTGGTTGCATGAATATGGCATTGTCCCGTCTACATTACACCAGTGTATGAAATATCTCAAAGATGGAGAAGAATTCAGGATCTCTGGTGACATTCAGCCCTTCACAGTTCATGAAGCAACAGTTTATGAAGATGCACGATACTTCATGCCAAAGAAGCAAAAGTCTTCGAGTTCTCTCGAGGCTAGAGCATCAAATTCAAAGACTACAAAGTGACCTGAATGAGAAGGTCAGAAGAAGCAGGTGGGGAGAAAAAAGGCAGGGCCGACTCTTCCCAAGGCACCGATCATTCCCAAAGAAAAGAAATACGTACCTCATCTTGGGAGTGATACGGATGAAGATTATATTACTCCTGCCAAATCTTGAAGAGTATTCTAGTCAACGGTTGAATGGAGTAGGCAGGTTGAATTTTCAAATGATGATCATGACTACGATTCTATTTATATGTACACGGTGCAGAATGTGTTCTCTAGAAGAATAGACAGCCTATCAATTTCAGATAGTGTACTCGTAGTCACGCGTGTTCCCTTACAACACTTCAAGGAAATCATTCCGCACGAGGTGCGTAAAGTTGAAGAACTCGCCACCCTCTATCTGTCTCCTTTTAAAAATGGGACTGTGCCAAAGAATGTGTTATATTCCATGGGAGTGCGCGAAGAGGAGAATAATGATTGGTGTTGCATGCTCCTCGATTCCGAAGAGTTATTTCCTACGAGGCTACCTAGGTTCAATACCAAAAATATTCAGAGAATGCTACGAAAATATGTCAATATTCCTACCACCAAGCGACAACTTCGTACAAGCTTGGGTCTATGGTATGGAAGGAATTCGTGTCCCTTACGACAGAAGGATACAGATGCATATAAAGGTATCGGATTCATCAAATGAAAATTTCTCAGGAAAGATTCTTGCCGGGCAATCACGTGCATGAAAATTGAATCCGAGGATGATGTTGCTGAAGAGACATATGAGGCTGATGATTATGATGAGTAGCCCGTAGAGGCCGAACCTGCACTAGAAGAGCTTGAAGATGGTGGACAGGCAGCCACTATGGATGAACTAAAAGAAGTCAACTTGGGAACTGAGGAAGACCCTCGCCCAACCTTCATTCATTCTCTCCTACCCGAAGAACAAATAGAAGAAATAAAAGAACTCTGTGAATTCAGGGACTGCTTTGCTTGGACATATGCTGAGATGCCTGGCTTATCCCCTAACGTAGCAGTTCACAGATTAGCAATCAAACCGAATGTAGCACCTGTCAAGCAAGCTACAAGGAGAATGAAATTGGAGATCGAAGAACAGGTGATCGCAGAAATGAAGTAACTCATAGAGGCAGGCTTCATTCGAGAAGAAAATATGCTGATTGGATTGTCAATATTGTCCATGTAAAGAAGAAGAATGGACAGATTCGTGTTTGTATTGACTTCAGGGACCTCAACAAGGCGTGCCCAAAAGACGATTTTCCACTCCCTGTATCCGAACTCCTAGTAGACAATACATCCAACTACGACATGTTCTCCTTCATGGATAGATCGTCAGAATACAATCAAATCAAAATGGCGCTCGAAGATGAAAAGCATACATCGTTCAGGACGCCCATCGGCATATTCTGTTACCAGGTCATACCCTTTGGCCTAAAGAATGCTGGCGCCACTTACCAGCAGGTGATGACTCACATATTTGATGATTTGATACATCAGAAGGTCGAGTGCTATGTAGATGACCTTGTTGTCAAAAATCTTGGTCAAAATGACCACTTAAAATATCTTAGAATTGTATTTGAGAGAATAAAAAAGTTTGATCTAAAGATGAACCCTCTCAAATGTGCATTCGGGGACTCCTCCGGCAAATTCTTGGGGTATGTTATTCGTCATCGAGGTATAAAGATCGACCCCAATAAAATTAAGGCGATCACGTAGATGCCACCACCAAGGAACCTTCGACAGCTTCGCTCGCTGCAAGGACAACTGGCTTTCATTCAGAGATTAATATCAAATCTATCGGGTAGGTGCCAGCCATTTTCAAAGCTAATGAAGAAGGATGTTCGTTTCAAATGGGATGCAGAATGTCAGGAGGCATTTGACAGCATCAAAAGATATCTGTTGAATCCGTCCATCCTAGCAGCACCGATTCTGGGGAAGCCTCTCATACTATACACGGTTGCACTGGAAGAATCCCTCGGAGCACTATTGGCCCAGAATAATGAAGAAGGCAAAGAAAATGCACTCTACTATATCAGTCAAAGGTTGATTGGAGCAGAAAGTCGTTATTCCCAATTGAAAAGTATTGTCTGGCCCTGATTTTTGTAGTTCAGAAACTCCGCCACTATATGTTATCCCATAAAATCACACTGATATCAAAGATCGATCCGCTGAAGTTCTTGATGACAAGACCAGCATTGACAGGTCATCTGACCAGGTAGGAAGTATTGTTATTGCAGTTTGAAATCATATACATGCTATAGAAGGCGGTGAAAGGACAGGCCTTGGCAGATTTCCTCGCTGCACACCCAATCCTGGCTGATTCTCCACTAAATGATGATTTGCCCGATGAACATATAATGCAAGTCGAGGAGAATGAAAGGCTACCATTTTGGGAGATATACTTTGACGGGACATCATCTATTAGACCTGTCCGACCTCCAAATATTGCAAGAGCCCGAGCAGGCATTGGTCTCATTTTCGTAGCACCTGAGGGAGGTATAATGAGGTTCTCCTTCAGTTTGACTGAACCTCAGACCAACAACGAAGCTGAGTATGAATCTCTTTTAGCAGGACTGGAGATTGTGATCGATGTCAGAATCAAACATCTCTAAATCTTTGGTGATTCTTAGCTTATAATAAATCAAATCCTCGGTATTTATAAAGTTGGCAAAGTTGAATTGGCCCACTATCACCGGCGAGCCCTTGAGCTTTTGAAGCAAATACCAAATGTCAAAATGACTCGAGTTCCTCGATGACAGAATGCTAAAGCAGATTGTCTAGCCAAATTAGCCAAAGAGATGACAAACATTAATGAAGAGCAGCCTATATTCATCAGGGTTTACACTCGTAGGGTCTTAGAGCCCGCTCTATTACAATTTTTGAGGGTAGAAGAAATACTAGATTTAAGCCAACAAGATAAAATTTCAGGTGAACCTCAACCTCCATCAGATCGTTATGGAGAATTATCCAGAAAAATATCACGTGGACAAGAGACATAAAGTTGGTCAAGCTTCAGAATCGTGGTGGCATTGTTTAGATATTGAAGTTGAAAATGATTGGAGGCAGCCATTCATTGACTACTGTTGGTGGAATTTTGGAAACAGATTTTGAAAAATATTAGTTTTCTTTGGGAATTTTAAA
>NW_021318618.1:3045749-3052216 GCF_001605985.2 Dendrobium catenatum | reverse complement strand
TCGCTCAGAGTTGTGTAGAATATAAGCTGGACACAAGTCATAGGCTGGAGCCGCAACATGCTAGTATGGCAAGGATTGATTTTTGGTTCATTATTCTATGTATCATTTTGGCCTCAATCTAGCTACTTTTCATTGACAGTTGACATGTATTTTTTACAATGGAATTGTTTTAATGTTAGCGAATGATCCTCTTTTTTCTGTTTTTTTGTGTTTATCCTTATTTTTACTCTACTTCAACAATTTTTGTTGTTGCAATGCTATCAAGTAGGAATACATATATGCAGGAATATTGATCGGTCGCCGGTCAACGCTGAAGGCCATAGGAAACAGGGATTCCTTTCCGTTGCGACGAATGCCATGCGAGACGAAGCTTGAGGGAGCACGAAAGGAGATTTTCTTGGAGGAATTAAGAAGAAATTGATGGTGGAGGATTTGTTAGGGATTTCCTTTTGATTTGTATGCATTAAATATTGTTTTCCTTAGGGTTAAGGGATGCTTGAATTTGCTGAAATTTTGAGATGTCTTGTAGATTTTTTGGGTCTAGGGCGTTATGAGATTAAGAGAGAAGTCTCCTCTCAAAATTGAGGATCAATTGTCAATCTCACTATTTTCTGCTTCCCCATTTTCATCAAATATTACAAATTTTTCTATTGTTTTCTGTTTTTTAATGTTGATTTTTGGTAAGAAAGCTCACCGTTTTTCCGAAGATGAATAGGAAATACTTGAGATCTTCAAGTTGTTTTTATAAATTGGTATCGAGAGTTTGGGACGTTCGTGGGCTGATTTTGGAGAAATTTTCAAAGCGATGATTTTTGTCAGGAACGGATGAAGTGTTGTTTTTGCAGTCCAAATCGGATTTTTTGGATTTACAGAAGTTCGGATCGAGATGGCGGCAAAAGTTGATGGCCTAGAAGAAAGGCTTGAAGAGGGATGAACCAATCAAGACAACGTAGAAAAGGATTTCTCCCAATGAAGGACAAGTAGCGATTCCCCGGGACAAATAGATAAGAAAATGGTTGGAAATTCAACAACCATAAGGTCAGCTTCGTGGCAAAAGAGGAGGAAAGAAAAATATAGATTCTGAAATTCGTAGGGGAGGAAGATGAGGTGAAAATCGTGGAGGGAGAAAGAAGGAACCCTATTTGCAGCCCTTTCCCAGAGGAGGATAGGGAGGTAGTATATGGGGAAAGACTGAGAATGGGGGATAGGAGCAAAGGGGTGTAATTGGGATGTCGGGAGGAAATATGGTGCCGAGGGTGCTGATGTTTTGAAGGATAGAAGATGAGAATTCAAAGGGGGTTTCGGCTATGTCAGGAGGGAAAACCTGGGAGACGTGGGTGGGCCGAGACATTGGGAGAGGGGAAGTTATGGAGGAATAAGGGGCGAATGGTGGAGTATGATGCGTAATGGTCACACGGAAATATTGAAGATGTCGCTCATCTGGATGGTGTGGAAGATGCGGTGGGAGGATGGGTAGTAATGTAGCATTGATTTCGTGCATAATTTGCGATTGGGTGTGGTCCCTACAGACGTACGCAGTAGAAGCTGACAAGTAACAATGAGTAAATGCGTCTATAGTATGGGAAGATTGGTGAAGGTACCGTGATTGGATGACGATCAGAAGAGGAGATCTATGGACGAAGGTCTGAGTTCGAGAATTAGGTATCATATTTTACAGTGAACATATGCAGACGAGCATAATAGATCGGTAGTGTTCCATAACTGAGGTGGTTGAGGCACGGAAACTATTCTGATAATGTAGTCAGATTGAATGCTTGTATGGCATATGTCAGGATATTGACAGCGGATGTGGGATTCAAGCCTATGCAAGATGTTAAATAGTTTTTTGAGAGGAGATGTGAGTTAATTACTCGAGTTCCCACAGACTTTGGAAGGATAAGCATTTAGGGGGTGCCGAAGGCGATTTATATGGGGCAATTAATTTTTTACAAGCTATGAGGCAGGTGGTTGATTCAGTAATTAGAGATCTTCGAGTAGATACTGCAGAGTGTTATCTATAATGGCGAACGTGACTCATGTGAGTGGGCTAGAGTTCGCGATTAGAGTTGGTCCAGGTATCAGTCGTGATAGAAGAATTCTTCAGATTAGAGGAATTCCTAGAGGAAGGTTTGTGTTTTGGACTTTGGGGGAGGATGAGAAGATGGTATCCTGATGGTTCGATTAGCAAAAGACGTTTTCGAGCTTATTAAGATGCTTGGCAGAGAGACAGGTACTCATATTCTCATATGTAACGAACGTAACTTAGGGCTGATCGATAGAGCTACATGTGATAATAGGGTAGCACACTGTATGGCAGGAAGTGCGTACTCCTTTGATCTGACTGAGGTCGGAGATAGACAGGGAACTGGAGTGCACTTTCCTTTGGGAAATGTTAAGAGATCACTTTGATTAAAGAAATAATTGGAGAAGAGCAGTACGGCTGTTACGAGAGGTTGGATCGAAAATTTTTCAGAGGCCTGACAGAGATATGCAGGCAAGTGAAAATAATGACACGAAGTGCAAAAGGCAGGTTTTTTGTGTTCGAGTTTTCGAGTGTTGGTGACTTAGTGTGTAGTGAAAGTAATACCGATAGCTAAGGGTGTAGAAGACATGATGTTGGCCAAGAGTATCCAAGAGCATACTACTTTCTCTCAAGTCAGTGCGTACTCTTGTGCTGTGAATGACGGAGAACTGAGGGAGGTGAGGGGGAGTTAGAGGAAGCACGCTATTGGTGAGAAATGACAGTGTGGCAATTATGAGGTGCACTTGGGAGTTAAAGATCGATGGTATTCTCTCCCTGATTCTAGTTTGGTATGTGATTTCTGTAGATTCTAGCAGACCCGACTTGCGAGACGTGAACTGTGCATCCGACAGCGTGTGATATCAGTAGTACCACTTATGAAGAACTGAGAAAGTCTGGATCTAGAGGAGAAGCTGTCACACTGATTCTAGCGATTGGTATTTTGCTTACAGAGATTCAGGAAGAATCTAGTAGATGATATCTGAGTATGCAAGATATAGATTATTTTCATGCGTGCAAAATACAGCAGACATCACGAAAGCACGAAGTAAACAGATTCCGATGGTTAAAGCTCACGAGCGTGTGAAGCTCCATGGTAAAGGCACTAAAACTGGGCAGGAAAGACACGTAATAATATCATGACTATAGTTGATTGTCTTTGATATGAGGATACGATACAAATCAAACGTATCTGTTTAGAACTTGAGATCTAATTTGAATTTAGCGACCGTAAACATTGTGAGGGCTGACACGAAAGGAAATCATTAAGTAAGCATTGCCAAGTATTGGGGACATTAGTAAATCTAGATAAATGTTTAGATCCAAAGGTATTCTGTATACGAGTACGAGAGTTTCAGGGATCTGTTTGAACATGGTTGTCCCAAGATCTCCTGTCACTCTCTTTCCAGAACTTGAAAACACCAGAAAATAAGGTGAGCTTAACTACGATCAGGGCACAAAGCGGACACATCTACATTAAAGACTTTCCTCATAATTGGCGCACTGAGAAACCAATAACTGCAGTAGAGACGAAACTTTGGATCGTCTGCGAAGAAATATTCATTCTAAAGATAATGAGGACGAGTACTATCGAGAACAGAGCGATAGACGATTCATGATAAAATAGAACTTTATACGAATAATATCGAATCAGAATCAGATTTTGGCTTAAGAACAGATACAAGAATAGAAAGTCTTTCAAATAGATATTATTTAATTAATAGATAAATTCCTGACACTGGACAGAATTCTAACGGATTCCGGCCAATTATGCCCTTCCTATTAGGATGCTTCCATCATAAGCGAGCATTTGTCTCAGAGCCACACTTCGTGCATCAGGGAACCAGGATCGAATAGTTGTCTGTGACTGATCGTACGGCGACAGAACAGATTTCATCGATTACGCAGGAACATCGGAATCTCTGGATGTTCATGATATTTCAGATTATGATAGTGATTTAGATATTTCAACGCAAGATCAATTTATGAGAGAGGAGAAAAGCCAGGAGAAGAATAAAAGAAGGCAGAATCATCAGTTAGTGGAATCAACGAGGTGCTAAATTTTTTGATGACTTGCTTTTTTAATAACATAATGACAGGATAGGCATATTAATCTGAGAAGAAAATCCGGACAAAATATCAGAAATGAGGCCAATGGGGTAAAATTTCGTGGTCGGAGCACACAAGGCTGAATTACGGAATTTAACAATTTTCTGAAAAAATTACAGAATGACTCCGATAATTGATGAAGATATTGTTGTAAGGCACAGAATATTAGAATAACAATATTGCAAAGCTTTAATTTATTGTCAGATAATTTTTAGACGCATAGAGGCTCAAGCAGGACACAAAATTCGCCTGTTCTTCGAATTTTCAGAAACCGCTCGTGTATTGGAGGGCGTATTATCATTCCGGAAATTGAATTTTTGTTTAGTGATTTTCGTCCCGTATTTCCCTCTGGTTCAATTTTTACCGGCTATTTTTCTGTATGTTGTTGAGTGCGAAGTTGTGCACATTTTGAATTATTTTCATGGAGATTTTTGTCCGGAGTAGTTTTTGATTTGACGATGTGTTTCTGTCGACTGGTATTTTTCTGTGTGTCATAAAATTAATCTGAGAATAGAATTAAGGTCTTGCAATATTGTTTCTATATTCTGTGAAATTTGGTATTTGTAATTTTTAGGAAAATTGTGGGTAAATAATTCGTATTCAGCGTTGTGCTGCTCGATTTTCGTGTGATTTCTGGATTTTGTCCGGATTTCTTCTGAATTGATATGCTATCTGTATATGTATTAAAAAAGCGAGTCTTAAGTGGCCCGGATCGCTAAAGATTCGTTAGTGTCTGGGAATCTGAAATGAGTCAATTCTGAATCTGAAATAGTTCTGTTCGGATTCCGATGAATCTTTCTGGTGCGTAATAAGCACATTGGTCGATGCCGTGAGCCAAGGGGGCATAAGGGCCGGAATCGTAGAGATTCTGTCAGTTGTCAGGGATTTAGCATATTATTAAATAATATCATGAATTTGAAAAGATTTGATTTTCTGTATACTGTATCTGTAAGCAAATTCTGATTCTGATTCGATATTGTGTATAAGTTCTGATTTGATTCTGTTTGTTCTGATATTGTTTAGATATTTGATTGGGATATTTGGTCTGATGTGTTTGGTTTTGGGATTCTGGAAGTTTTAATTGGAGATTTGTCGCTTTGCTGAGCTGTTAAGCTCACCCTTATTTTCTGGTGGTTTTCAAGTTCTGGGAAAGGGAAGGAGATCTTGGACAAGAGTTCAAAGTCTGATCAGTTATAGGTATTTTTGTACTTTTTGATTTTTGTCCAGTCATGGCTTTTCTTCTTTGTTCTTTCTGTCAGCCATGTACTGTATTTGTTGATGATTGTTTTGAGGAAAAGAAAAATATAGATGATTTGTTCTGCTTCATTTGATGTTTCATAGTAGCTCTGTGTGTCTGTTTTTTAGTTGAAATATTTGGAAGAATCAGTTCCGAAGCAAATTCCAAAGCCAGATCCTGGTCTGTCGGTTTGTTTGGCTGGTCGCGGCTCGGTGCGGGCGGGATCCGTCTCGAGTCGGGTCGTGACAAATCCTACAACTGAATTCAGGGAAACCTCAGCCAGATTCAAATGCAACTTCTCCTCCATCTCTTCCTCTAACTCCCCCTCACCTCCCTCAGTTTCCTCGTCATCACAGACGGTGAGAACTTGAAGAGTTCGATCCTTGCACCGATGTCTTAGTGTATACTTCTCATCGCACCTGAAACACAACCCCTTTGCCCTCCTCTCTTCATCTCATTCTCTGTCAGCCTCTTGAAAATTTTCCAACTCCCTCCTACTGGCTTCTCCCTGGTGGTCTCATTAATGTTGTCTGATGCAGGCCCTTGGGTGCTAGAAAAGTGGTCGTCGTTCTGCAAGAGCCTCCTGAGTTGTTGCTCCTGGCTCCCTTCTCTAGATTCTTATGATTTTCTATCAGCTGGGCCAACTTCATGACCTCCCCTAAGTCACGTGGCATAAAAACCTTCACTGCTGCTCGGATCTCTACCTTCAACCCCTTCATATCGTATTTGATAATCGCTCCACCCTACTGGCTAGGTGCTCAAATTGCTCCCGGTAATCTGCTACTGATCCCTCTTATGCCAGAGCAAAGAACTGCTCATAGAAATTTCCTCCCCGCTCAGTTTGGAAACGTTCTATTATGCAGTCCTTAAATTCCCTCCAGTCCCTGATAGGTCTCCTCTGGTCTCTCCACTGGTACCTTGACAGTGTCTTCCCCTCCAAACATAGTCATGTTGCTGTCAGCTTCTCCTCCTACGTTAGCCCATTCACGACAAAGTACATCTCCACCCATACGCATCCTCACCCTCGAAGATAGGCATCTTCAATTTCCTTACCTTCTGATCTCCACCATTCGCCCTTATTCCTCCATAACTTCCCCTCTC